>NC_139028.1:33114715-33570432 GCF_964662115.1 Mustela nivalis | reverse complement strand
TTTCCATAGGTGACCACAGAATCCAATGGTAACCTGCGATCCTCCACCTGAAGGCTTTCTCTCAGAACAGTCTAGAATGGCCTGACAGTTTATGCTCTAGGAGAAGGCCTCCAGCAAAAATAGATGAGAATAGGGGGACAAAGACAAGAGCTTCTTCATTCTCAGGTGAGACAACTGAGGATGTACTACATGGTCTCCCAGAGGTGCTCACAAGGATTGAGCCTCATTGGCCCCAGTGATGCTCTGCTTAATAACATGAGCCTGGTCATATCCCTTCTTGTTCCTGTCTTATTTCCCACTCCTCTTCCAGAGCTTCCTGAGTTCATTTCCTACATAGAGTATTTGTACTCAAATTCTTATTTCAGGTCTCCTCCTTAGGAATCCCAACCTAAGACATAGAGTAGGAGGGCTCTTTCTACATTTGTGGACAAATGGCACAAAGAAGTATGATGACTCACTTCCCCAAACCAGCAGTGAGGAGGACTTTGGGAGGATAGGGTAGTCGCTTAAGGCAAACTCTTAAGAAGAAGAAATGTTAAAGGTTGGCAGCTGGCAAGGTGCAACCTCCTTCTGAAGAAACCAGTACCCAAAGCCAGGGTCCTGGGTTCCATGGGCTGTAAGAATGCATCAGCTGCCATGAACAAAAGCCTCATGTAATCCCAAACCATTTGGAACTGGATGGTCATTCCAGGAGGAGGTATCTGGAGGTACAAAAATCTAGACTTCTTTCCAAGCTAGGGATATGAATTCTCAAAACTATACTTTTAGGTGGCACCAGTGTGATCTGTCAATATTTATATACTGGTATAATGCAGCTTAACATAAAGGATTATTAATATTTTTAGTAACGCAGTAATTTTTTTTATCTCATATTTACTCATGTCATGAAATGGTCCTTTTCCCAAATGAAAAAGAAAGAAAGAATGTTTTGAGGAGGGAAGGAGGATTGATCTAAAAAGTGAAATTCTTCCAAGGCTTTGCTTCTCACTAACACTGCTGCTCTGAAGAGGAGCTGCAGTGCTTGGATTTTAATTCAGTCCATTAATAAATGAATTATGCAATTAGTTGATATACAATTAACTGGATTCACAACGCATGTAGAGCTAACTGGGTCAGCCTGCATCTGTATGACTGTAATGCGCCTAAATGAATATGCCATCAAAGGACATGCAGTGGAATGGTGAATCAGATTTGTCTGAGGCAGGGAATCATGCCTGCCAGCTGCCGAGAGTGCTGCAGATAAAGCTTTGGTCTGAGTTGGCAAGAGAAACAAAAACAGCACAATGCAGGACCCCAAGTGGCACTCTCTCTGTTGTAGCAGTATTGTTCTCCCCAGATGAGTTTGGACAGAGATCAATAAATCCCAAATCCTTCTGTGCAGAAAAGATGAGCAATTGGATTTGGATTGGGATCTATCAATCAATCACCAGCCAAGAGCGGTTCTGGCAGCACAAGATGAAAACCTCTTAGCACAACATAGCCATCCCTGGGCCATGCAATGTTGACTGATCCCAATGCAAAGTCAATCAAAATACCCAGTCCTGTGATATCTAATTCCAGCTGGAAAATGTAAGCCAATAAAACATTCAGTTGTGATTTGTGAGTGTGACCAATCAATCCATGTCCAGGAATTTGTCTTACAGTCAAGGCTGTTGCTGATCAAGTTAAGGTTGATATCAGAAACTCCCTGTTATCTGTGACCAAAGCTGATGTGTGTGTGTTGTGCATGCACACGTGCACATGTGTGTGTGTGTGTGTGTGTGTGTGTGTGTGTGTGTGTGTGTATGTGTTTCCTCTCTAGGGAGAGAGGAAAATTAAGGGAATGTCTAAATTAAGTTTACTTAATTTTGTTTTTGAATTCATCAAAAATGTTTTGGGATTCTCGAATCTTTCTCAGTCAAAATCTGTGCTTTAACAAAATCCCCACATGATTCACTTGTACATTCTGGTTCTGTCCAAGAAGCCTGACTATTAAGCACTTCACATTCATAGGAATAGTCATTGTAATAAAATAGGAAGTTAAGAGCTCCTCTTGTGTGAGAGGTCCTGTGATATGATAACTCATTATCAATATGAAGGTATTGACATCACCACCCTTAGCACCATCACTGGGCTGAGAGCATACTTCGTGTGGGCTCTGGTCTGGGCTTCATCATGATTTGCTGCATAAATCACCTCACTCTCAGTGTCTGTTTCCTTATTAGACAATGAAAAGGTTGGATTGGATTATTAGTTCCCAACCTGCATTACCTCGGTCTGTGAATATGATAACGAAAGGAAGCAGAATAACATGGTAGTTAAAAGCAAGGGATTGAAATCCAATGGTCCTTGGGTCAGATCTAGGGTCTGCCACTTGAGAAATTTATTTAATCTTTCTAAGCTTCGGTGTCTTCAACTGTAAATTAGACACATTTAAAGTGTTCATTGCATGGATTTTGACAAATGTATTCCATAAAATCCAAACCCTGTTGAGACATAGAGCACTTCCATCAGCCCACTGTTCATGCTTACCCACTATGATATGTGGTGGCATACCATATACCAGTGTGGCGCTGCAGGTAAGAGTGGACGATGGGTGATGGAAATGCTCTGTATCTTGGTTGGGGTGGTATTCATATGGGGATACATTTCTTGGAAATGTAGAACCATGCATTTAAGGTGCATCCATTTTATTTTATGTCAGTTATACCTCAATAAAGTTGATTAAAAAAAATACAAAACACTTTGGGGACTAAAGCAGTTCTTTAGTTCCCTTTAAGAGCAAGTTTCCCGGTGTGATTCCTGGAGCATAAACCCAAACAGCAGAGGAACAGTAAAAGCGAACTGAATATTTCAAGCATAGGATGGGTATTCATGGCAAAGCCACTGATTTTCCCCTTATAGTTGACCTTCTGAGGCTAATAAGTGCTTCCACAAGTCATTATATTTGGCATAAGCGTTATAAGGGTACTAAAGTATCCTTAAGGTACCCTATGGTACCTCATGAGTGGAAGGCAATCTGCCTCCCTGTGTGGCAATCCTCCCTGGGGCAGAGGCATCTGAAGTTTCCAGAAAACATGGGCAAATGCAGAATCTTAGCCTTCCTCACAGACCTGACCACCGTCCTATGGCCTCCTCAGAGGGGAAATGAGACAAGAGACAGCCTCCCCTATTGCAATCTCCAAGAGTTCAGACAATTCACTTAAAAACAAAAATGCTCATACACAAACAACAGCTACAGATTTAACCCCAAGTGTCAAATGTAAAGAAGTGAGCAAATTGCTAAAAATGAGTTGAAACACAGCTTCGGGACTTCTTACCACAAGCTGTTAGTCTCTGACCCGGGTTTATGATCTGATCCAATTAGCAGGTGCTACCTTAAAATTATAGAGCTAAAAGGGCACCTTAGAGATCATCTAGTCAAAGGATTTCAAATTATTTTTAGCCACCAAATATTTTCCTCAAACCAAATCATAAGCAAAAATGTAAACTGATAAAAGCGTTAAAACACAGGAAATCTAGCAGAAGCGGAGGTGGGGATGGCAGAATCCCACCCACCACTAACCCTACCATGGCCTCTGAGGAATGCAGTTTGATAAGCACAGGATCTGGTCCAATGTCCTTATTCTACCAGCTAGGAAACTGAGGCCCTGAGAGACTTCTATAATTAGGCAGGGGCAGAGGTGGATCTAGAAAGCTTCTGACAATAGTAAAAAATAGTTTTTGTTGTTGTTGTTGTTATGTAAAGCTGCCTCTATAGCACAGAAACCCATTATTCTGGGCCAAATGATTTGTTCCATTCTGAACCACTCCATGGAGAATCCTGAGAACTTCATGCAGGAATCAGCCAACTCAGATGTGCTTAGCAGCCATGGGTCATCATTGCCTACGTGCTCCTTTTCAGAGCTGGTGCCCTAATTGAGGGAACCCTCTTCTACCCAGACTGGAAGGACAAAGTGCCTTTCCAGCCCAGGAATAAAAAAAGAAAAACAAAGATCTCCCCCATGGCAAATCATGTAACTGGACCAAGGTAGGTGGCAAGGGGAGTGTGGTCAGAGACACCTAGGGGAGAATGACAGTCAGCTGGTCTGATGTCCCTGGGGGAGAATGACAGTCAGCTGGTCTGATGTCCCTGGGGGAGAATGACAGTCAGCTGGTCTGATGTCCTTTAGGCCCATCTAAAGGACAGCTTCTCACAATCCCTTCCCCTATGTTTAGTATTCAAGTAAGCCACTAACACTTAGAATCCAGAGACCCAGAAGGTTTGGTGAAAACCACAATTAAACCTTCTTCAAAGTCCCAAAGAATTTCTTAGAAAGGCTGCTCCAATTCTGGGCTCTCAGGTAAAAGTAGGAACTAAGCCAGGAGGTTCCTCAAGCTGATGTCTTCCTATGGCAGCTCAGCCTAACTGGGATTCTGCCACTTAGAACCAGGAACCTCACATCACCCAGGGGCCACCATGTTTCTTCCCTGAACCATACTGGAGAACAAGAAGCTGGATTACGATCCCTTCAAAGTGGGTCCAGTGGTTCTGCCTATAGAGTGCCAAAGCTCCTGCCACCTGCCCCTTGCCATCCTTGTTCAACTTTAGGGTAGGCCTCAGATGTTCTGGAAGGAGGGATGAATCATTCTAAATGGGTATCAGTGTGTTCTGATGCACCAGTTCCTGAAATACTATTGATGTGCCCTGGTGTTTGAACTCTAGAAGGTACTTAAGTGCTCCTGAGCATATGCCTTCAGCCTGTGAACTGCACACTCTGCATGCTAGTCTCTACCCCAAATCCACCCCCCAGCCTGCTACGCCCCGGTTTTGAGCTGAGAAACAAAGTGGATCCCAAGTGGCCCTCTGAAGAGTTGTATAGGCCTCCTAAACCATTAGAGAGGATTTGGGAGAACCAAATACGGCATACTTTTAAAAAATTGCTATCCTGGACCAAAAGCTAATAAAATCAGGAAAGTTCCCAGAAGATACTTCAAGACAAGCTAGTCATGTTTCAAGGAGCATGGCTGGATTCATCCAAGGGTCGAGTCAGCTGGGTCCTTTGCCCTTCAAGGCTGTCATGGTCAGTGAATTTTCTGGTGACAGCAAGGGAGCAAGCTGAGCACCCCGTTCTCCAGATGTGTGCTGTGGGACACTGCGGCCACAGCCACTTGTCATGTCTCCGTATGTACCGCGTAGCACAGACTGAGGGCATCTCTATCACTGCGGAGACTCCTGAGGGGCAGTGCCTCTCTGGACCTTTTGTCCAGTGTTTATTTGTCTGCCATCCCCTATCTGAGCATCTACAAGATCGGTAGCAGCATGAGAGGTATGATGTCAGGTTGGGCTTCAGAGCAGCAACAGTCTGCTTGGCTTTCAAAGGCTGAGCAGTAGCTCTAGGTGGAATGGTGTCGGGAAGACAGGGAATGCCTTACAGGGAGAAGTGGCTTGTACAGGAACAACTCTCCCTCCTTTTGCTCCCCTGGACTCTGCCTTTCCTCAATTCTTGGCACTTCTCCTGCACTTTTTGTTACTTAGCCATCAGCTCTACTCTCCAGATGGGTAGGCTTGTTGAGCCTCCATTTCCTTATTCATAGAATGAGAGTAAAAGCCTTATCACAGGATTATTATTTTTTTTTTTGGGTGGCTCAGTGGGTTAAAGCCTCTGCCTTCGACTCAGGTCATGATCCCAGGGTCCTGGGATCGAGCCCTGCATGGGGCTCTCTGCTCAGCAGGAAGCCTGCTTCCTCCTCTCTCTCTCTGCCTGCCTCTCTGCCTACTTGTGATATCTCTCTGTCAAATAAATAAATAAAATCTTTAAAAAAAAAGATTTTATTTATTTATTTGAAAGAGAGGAAGAGCACGGAGAAAGAAGCAGACTCCCCGCTGAGCAGAGAGCCTGATTCGGGGCTTGATCTTAGGACCTCTGAGATCATGAACAGAGCTGAAGGCAGACCTTCCACTGACTGAACCATCCAGGCACCCCTCACAGGTTTATTTTAAGGAGAAAATAAAGCAGAGCAGAGGGACGTATGCTACACAAAATGTGGCATATATTAAAAGCTCAGCAAACATTAGTCCTTTTTTTTTGTCTCAATCAGGTTGAAGCTGGAGGTCCTTAGGAACCACAGTTTCCTGGGTTTCTCTGACCAGGTCCTGGCTGCTGAGGCTATGCCCTGTGGTCCCCGAATGTTCTGCCGATGTGCTTCGCCACACTGCTACGGTTAATTGCAACTATTTGCAGCCCACAGTGGAGCTTTTTCTTTTTCCCTTGCTTTGTTTGGCAGCAGGTGGTTCTCATTATCACGCAGGGAGGTGGTGGGATGGAGGCCCCGTCATGTGTCATGTGATTCTTGAGCCACTTGTCTTGTGCCCAGGGACCATGGGTGAACTCTACTGGTTGCACAGTTTGGATTCTTCTCTGGTTAACCTTTAGTCTTGTGAGATGTGGTCTAGGGATGGGGAAAAGCCATGAATTTTATAATCAAAGCCAGGATTCCCAGAGTCCCAACTCCATCTTATTGGCAACCTTGGTCAAGTTGCTTATTCTCTCTACACTTCTATAATCTCATCTGTGGGCTGAGGGATTCATTGCACTCAAGTCATAGGACCCTTGTGAGGCATGCTATGATGACACACAGTAGGGCATGGTGTAGGCAGTACTGTTCTCTTTCCCCCCTCGAGTGAAAAATTCAATGATTCTAGTGCAGAAAGGCAGCTCTCAAGACATCATCTTGTTTATCCCAGTTGAGTATCCCTCACGTATCATGGGTGGGCACGTCATTGCATGGTCTCATTGGGTTCTCTCGAGAGCCTATGAGAGAATTTTCATTCCATAATGAAGGTGAAGAAAACGGGACTCAAAGAGGTGTGGTAATATTTTCAGTGTCAGGCAGCCAATGGTGGCAGAACTGGGAGTCCATTTCCAGCCTGTCTCTAAACTCATGCTGTCGTTCCATTGTCTTCCCAGTCCACAGCTGTGTCATGAGGAAGGCAAAGGGCTGGTGGGGATGATTGGGTTTCTCTGCCAGAGGCATTTGTGTTCATTCCACCCCTAGCATCACAGGGGAACAAAAGAGGAGCTAGGGACTCAGAGACAGTCATGGGAAAACACCTGGGTAAGGCCACTCTGAACTTTTTAGCCATGCATTCTTCACAATGCTCAGTGATTGGGGCAAGATATTTGCCAGAAGGAGTTAGCACTCGGGCAGTGGCCTGGGTAACTAGAATTGGACAAACTGACTTCATACAAATAAAATGACCCAGTAGGAACAGTAATCAGGAAGTAGAGCCTCATGTCTTCCCTGCTAGTTCTCTCATCCCTCTTGTCTGCCCTAGTTAGATGCCCAGTTGTTTTCCTCGGCGCTGGCACCACCCATCACCCAGAGCAAACTATGATTATCAAAATTTTCAGTTCCTACTGCTGATTCACCTGTGTCTCCTGAATCAGCAGAACTGGAGGATATGCGCTCCCCAGAGAACCCTGCCTCTAGCTCGCTCCTGGAGAGCCAGTGACGATATCATAGCCTATATTTAAAGCACGAGCTCCAACAGCTCTACTCGCGGATTCTATACATAGAAACTTCTGTCCAGTTTCTCCTTGGTAAATGCATATCTTCCATGACACATCCCACAGACACAGTGCAATGGTCTGGGCTCAATTTGTGGGGGCTGGTGCTGGACCCCCCCACACACAAACCACTTCTCTTTGGGTAAAGACAGAGATGATCTTCATGAACCAGGAGTTTAGAGCAGGTAGCAGTTTCAGTCATGGAGTGGGAAACATGCCGTATCACTGTGGTCTATTTGCTGGTGATTGCTTTCAGAGTGTTTATGATGATAGGTATCCCAGGCAACATCGAAAGTATGCACCTGTCTCATTTATAGAGCATTTCATGTTGTTAAAACACATCACACATAGGGATCAATTTATCCCCATTTTCCAGATACAAAGACTGAGACTGAAGGTGAAAGCTTCATAGGAAACTCACTGTAAGACTAAACACAATGACCTTCATTCATTCATTCATTCGTTCATTCATTTCTTCATTAACAAGGTTCTATCTACTGTGATTCTAATTGCTGGGGATGCAACAGTAAGCAAAATACAAAACTTCCTTATCTACAGCAAAGTTAAGTGAGACAGTCATTGAACAAAATTAAAAATAAGTGACACACTCTGTGTGGTGAGGGGAGCCAGCCGGCAGTGGGGGTGGGGGTCAGGGAGAGGGTGGCCTCTGTAGCCCCATGAACTTAAGCAAAGCCTGGGACTTGGAAGAGGTTAGGGAGTCCCTGCTAAAGCTCTGGATTTTTCCAGTTTGCTTTCCCACCCTGAGCCACTAGTTGTAGGCAGGAGCACTGTCTGAGAAGATGAATGGGCGATTTGTCAGAGCGGAGACTTTCTTGGCTTGCCCCAGCCAGCAGCCGGTGTCACCTTGCCCGAGGGCCACTTCTGAATGGCAGAAGAACAGAGGCCACAGAGGCCGAGTTGAGCCCAGGCGCTGTCCTTCCTCGTTGGGGATGTGATCCGAGGACTCGGGAAACCAAAGGAGGTCTGCGTCACCATGAGAAAAACTTAATGAGAACAGGGAATGGAAACAGTGGGGGTAAGGTTTTAATGCGCAGAAGGGAAAAGAAGGGTAGTGGGGCTGCCCGTTTTTATTATGAGTCACCAAGCAGAGTGGGGAGCAGCCTCCGCTGTACGTACACCGGCCCTCACTCCTGGACCGGCTCCTTCAGCCACAGAAGTAGGCTGTAAGCTTCCCCCCTTTCACCCACTCTCCTCCTGGGCGTCTGGTTCTTTTCTTTCTCTTGACACCCACATGCTCAGATTTCACAATCTCTTCTGGGCACTCTTGGATCCATCAGTCCAAACTGGGGCTTGGTCCTTCTTTGTCTGCTTTCGTCTCCACTTCCCTCTCCACATGCCCTATCCCCTCTTTCCTGCTCCCCTTTCCCATGCTGGGGCCAGGCTGGTGGCCTGTCACCCATTTATCAATGCATTCCAACTGTAACTCAGGTATTGATCTGTGTTTGTTGTTTTTTTTTTTCCCGTAAACTCGGGCTGTAAAGGTTTCATTAGCCTGCCTCACAGTCATTACATCAAGTAATAGGAAACATCCATCTTCCTTGGGTTTCACTTCTGTACCCAACGGAGATCGGTTTGAAGAGTGTTAATCAAGCTATGAAAATCATTGGCAGCTCATTCCTTTATGATGAAAAAGCTGGTTTGCAGCCTCACTGGGTAGCAGAGGCCTGACACCTTTAGATACCTACAGCAATTATGGGCTGTGTGGTTTCCTGCTTAGGGACACTATTCTTTGCCTGATGCCTGTATGCAAATCTCATTCCTTGGGATTCTGTGAGTCACAGGCAGTAATAAGAAGGCACGGGCAAGGCTAGGCTCCTCTGCAGATGCCAGAGCAGAAGGGGGTGGGGGCGGGGGGTTGTTGGTCACTGCCATGGATGCCTGCCAAGGCCAGACCTGTACAGAGGTGGAAAAGGAGTCTACAGAAATGGTGTCTTGTCTAGGTTGGAGCCCAAATATCACTGACTTGCCCACTTAAACCAGTTCCTTCCACCCAGCCTTCTAGACAAAGCTCAGTTATTCAAAGATCATTCTGGCTTCTCTGTAGTTAGTGCAGAAGGTACAGAGGGAACAGAGACACTGACACCAGTTAGGAGGAAATTGCAGCATCCCAGGTCAGTGGTTGTGGTGGCCAGGGCCAGGGTAGTCAGAGGAGGGATGCTGGGAAGAACTGGGGAATGTGCTAGATAACTTAGAGACATATATTTAATTTCACTGTAAGTCTGTGAGGCAAGTATTATAAACCCATTTTCCAAATAAGAAGACTGAGTTGCAAAGAGTTGGAGAAATATCCCTGCTCACAGCTTCCTAATGTTGTTCCCTCTCGCTTGAAACTAGAGCAGTCTTTTCTCTACAGCCATGATGGGAGCACCTGTTTGATAAGAAGGGCTGGACAGAGCTGATGAAGGAAATAGGAGTAAATGTCTATTATGAACAGTGCTTCAAATTTAAATCTGTTACCTATCCTCCAACACACTGATCTGCTCCTTGCACATATATTTCCTGTGTTCTTCCCTGTCTGGCTTAAGCTTTATTGTTTATTTCTCAAGTCTTTGAAAAAACCTCAAACAGCAAAGAAAAGAGCTTCTATCCCCAGGGTATCAAAGGGGGAACCTGAAATACAGCAAGCATGAAAGTTTCTGGAAGTAACCTGTTTTATCTTAAAAAATTTATGTGAATGTTGTATTCTGCTTCACAATGCATCTATGTTTATGTTAATGTTTAAAACTATGTTGTAAATTGTAGTCAAGCATAACTTCTTAAAAGCCAAAGGATTTTTAAAGGTTTACCTTCTTAAATCATCTTCCATAATATTATAAGTACTTTGTACTGTTACTTCCTATGTACCAGACATGGTTCAGAATGTGTTATTTGAATGACCTAATGGTGAGGTTTCATTATCTCCACCTGCAGATAAAGAACAGGGTGCTCAGAGAAGGAAATATATTTGCCCAAGGACGCACAGTTAGTAGGTGGCAGAGTCAGGACTAGGATCTAGATGTATCTGTCCCAGCACCTGTGCATGATGCCACCTGCCATATATCTGCAGAGATGGGGAACCCAGCTGATCTAGTGTCTGAAAGTTCATGCAGAAAAATAACATCACTCATGGTTCAGGTGGGTGGGACTTTACAAAGCACACTCTTTGAGAAAGAAGCTAATGTGATTCTGGGACCGGCCTCTGGAGGGCGGTAGCTGGCAGGTCAGCAGTCTTGTCCAAGGGTATCATTAAGGCTCAGATTGGTATAAGGGCAGTCAGTAGAGGGCCACAGGGTCTGGGATTTCTGGAAAGAGTTCTGACCATCCGCTCATAGTGGGGTCCAACTCAGGTCTGAGGAACTGAGGTCTGTTTTCAGCTTTTGCTGGAGGGGTTGATCAGAAAAAGCAGGTGCAAAGACTAATTAAACAGATCAAGTCTCAAAAGAGAATATGAGCTCCAAGAGGGAAGCCAATGAAATGAGGGTCCAGGCTTAACAGTGTGCAGGGCTTGAGAGGACAAGGGAGCAGAGTCTGCAACTTCGTTGGATCAGAGAGCTACCAGCCCATCCCCCACCCCTCAGAGTGAGGTTTCTGCAGACCCCACCAGCAGGCAGGTGTGGCTTCTGTTCTCCTATCTTCTCTGGCCCAGTATGGCTTGGGGGGGAGGGGGGATGATAGGGGGGTGGCTCTAAGGTTAAGAAGTGGGCTCCATTTGTGAGATACTGAGAAAGATAGCAGAGAAGAGGTCTACACAGCATTTCTTTTAATGGGTCACCTGTTCAAATCCCAGTTGCTGTGGCCCAGCCCCCCTGCAATTTTAATTTAAATTACAGTATGCTCCTATGGCAGTTTGACTCTTGTTTCTATTTTTGACAAAGGGAAACAACTTTAGGCTAGTCTCCAAATAACTGCCTCCTCCTGTTAAAACCTTTTTTTTTTTTCTTTTAAATGTAAACAATCAAGCCCAAAACGTACAAGGCAGTTTGGCTACCTTCTTTTTCTCCAAAAGTTCTGCATTCTATTTATGGGGTAAGACAGAAATCTGGACACAAAATGGAGGGAACCATGTTTGAGGGGTCTCCCTTTTTCTGATAGATCTCTTGACATTTTGCCATTCCTTATTTCCTGCTAACTCTAGCCAGGGGAAAATCCAGCTTGGGTCATTTTCACTCAATGTAACAAGAGGTCAAGATTCAGGCAAAGAGAGGAATAGGTTCATTTGCAACCTCAGGGCTAGAAGCACAGGCCCATTGCAAAGCCCAAACCAGTTAAAAGACAGGAAGCAAAGACTAAGGGTAAATTGTCAATAACCATCTTGGGGAAAAGGTTAATCTGGAGCTTCGGGGAACTTCTGTGAGGGCCGAGATCATTCAGAACCTGTTCAATATGTTAAAAAGCAGTCATTTCCCAGGGACATGGGGCACCTAGTTCTAGAAGGGATAGAGGAAGAGTTAGAGAAAAAGAAATTTCTAGCATATCACACATTAACTATTGTTGATTCGTATTTTTTTTAAAGATTTTATTTATTTATTTGACAAAGAGAGATCACCAGTAGGCAGAGAGGCAGGCAGAGAGAGAGAGAGAGGAAAAAGCAGGCTTCCCTGCTGAGCAGAGAGCCCAACACAGGGCTTGATCTCAGGACCCTGAGATCATGACCCAAGCAGAAGGCAGAGGCTTAACCCACTGATTCACCCAGGCACCCTTGATTAACATTTATTGAGTTCAGCTGTATACCATACACTGTGCTACATGCTTTATATGCATTTCATGTGATTTAACCTCTCAAAAGCATTGTGAAGAAGGAACTGGATATTTTTCCACTTTACAGATGAAGAAAGTATGACTCAGAAGTGAATTGCCTAAGATGTGCTAGAATTGGGACTTCAACTCAGGTATGCATAACTACAAATCCTTTAGTCTTAACCATTACATTTTATTGTCTCTTTATACTACTTGTAATAACTTTGTTGTTGTTGTCTGGAGTTGAGTTAAACCTTAGATTATTTCAAATCTCATATATAAACAGTTTGGGTTTCCTACCGGATTATGAGTTCTATTAGGAAGAGACAGTTTTATGCTTCTCTAATATCACCCCAAATGAAAAAATTCCCTAAATATAATAATTTGCCTTTTCACAGTATTTTATAACCTTCAAAACATTTCTGCATATGTATATTTCCTCACTGCACTCCTATGAGAAAAATAGGCCATTATTATCTCTAATTCACAGGTAAGAAAGCAGAAGCATAAGGATTTTTTGCAATGTGTCTCAGTTAGCAAATGGAAGAAAATGACCTGACTTCCTTGTTCACTGTACTTCTAGTACAATGCCCTTTTGTGTCAGGCACTGTTAGCTGCCTTCCTAAAAGCCAGTTTTCCTTGCTAAAAGGCAGAACCTCACCTCATATTTGTTTAGGAATCAGAAGGGATCCTTTGATTTTAGGAAACATGGGCTCAGGCTCTAATCCAAGAGTGGGCATTAATCCCATTTTAGTTGAAGAGATGTAAACAAGGAGTGTTCTCCTCCCTGAAAAGAGAAATACCCTGTGCTATTCCGTGTTTCTTAACTGGAATGCAGGTCCTGATTCTTGGCATACTGCAGTCATCTTATGACCATGAGGAGATAAACAGAATTGCAGACATGCTGACTTGAGCCCTAACATCTTTCAGCTGCTGAACCAACATGAGCCTACAACATGAGGCCTACAACATGATGCCTATAACATCTTTGTTATAATAAAGCATAAAATTAACTTCTGTTACTTGCAATGCAAAGAGTTTCTACTGATTTCATTTTCTACTGCACCAATGAAATGACACTTAGCTGATGTGTCTTTGGAAAAGATAATCTATAAACATGATTTGAACGGCATGGCCAGCAAACACATTCACTATATGAATGCAAGTATCATTGTTATTGTTACATTTTATTTTAAGCACTTACAAATATGATTTTGTGTTTCCACTTGGATTCTTAGAACCCAGCTCCCCACAATGGAGAGGGAACATACTTTACTGAGAGTAAAGGCTGCTCTGATCAATTGTCACTGAGCCAGGGGCTGGGCCTGTGATTTGAACTTCTACAATAGGCAAGTCTTCTCTGCCTCAGTTTTTCTTTCTGTCCACTAGCATTATAACGTCTACTCTCACAGCTCAGAGTTTAGTGTGAACACAAAATGGAGATCGGAAAGGAAATTACAGGAGCAATGGGGAGGGACATTCAGCACTTATTAAGATGATTATTACGGCCTTGCATTGTGTTTGGCATTTTACCTGTGAAATCTCATTATCTGGTGACCTTATAAGGTAAACATCTTCTCTCAACACTGAGGGACATGTTGGGGGTATGGCGGGGTAGACTGAGATGTGCTGACTCATCTCGCATCCGCTAGGGACTTGAGCGAGCTACCTGGGCCTGGAACCCTTCTTTGTCACTTTGAAGAGCTTCAGGATATAAAGCAGTCTGGAAGGGCCTCTCTTAGGCCGGGGCACTGGGTCACAAGGAACAAAGTCAATAGAATTGATTTCTTAGATAGACTAAGTGGGAGTCTTTTCATCCTTCCAGCAATGGGGTATTGAATTATAGGTATAAAAGGAATTTTGACAGAAAGTGAGCTCTGTCCCCCAACTCGGTGCAGTCATCAGTCAGACAATGATGTTTGGCCAGGGGAAGTTGCAGAATTCGCCAGGCACAAGGAGGGAAAGGATTGCTCAAAACAGAGAGAGCAGAGAAAGAAAGCAGAGGAAACAGTATCAATACAGAACGGTCTTCAGAAATCTGAGAGTCAGGGATGCCTGGGTGGCTCAGTTGGTTGGACGACTGCCTTCGGCTCAGGTCATGATCCCGGAATCGCAGGATCAAATCCCACATCAGGCTCCCAGCTCCATGGGGAGTCTGCTTCTCCCTCTGACCTTCTCCTTGCTCATGCTCTCTCTCACTGTCTCTCTCTCTCAAATAAATAAATAAAATCTTTAAAAAAAAAAAAAAAAAAAAGAAATCTGAGAGTCAGGGAAGGGACTCAGTCAGAGTCCCCACACCCACCTCCCAGATTCCATGTGGCTTTGAATCAATTCCTGAACCACTGAGAAATGAGTGATTAAGCCTTCCTCAGGGACTATTACAGATTTGATTTATAAGTGAGTAAGACTCAGTCCCTGCCCTCAAGGTGCTCAGTGTCTGTATGGAGGCTTAAGGATGTAAAACCATAAATAACAAATGTGGCAAGCATGGCATCAACCTTACGACTTGTAACTGGACTCTCTGAGCTTTGCTTACTTCTTTATTATAATCAGTAAGGTCTTCCTAAAAGACCAAGATATCGTTTGTTTTGAAACAGTGTTGGAAACCTGGGGCTCTTCAAACAGGCATACTATACTGAAATTTAGATAATGTATATAAAGCAGTTAAGGCATTGCCCATTACACAGTAAGAAGGGAGTGGGTGTTAAAAAGTTCAGGCTCCAGAGCCAAGATGCCTGAGTTCAATCCTGCCTTCTCCGTGTACTATCTGTGTGACCATTGTCAAGTTATTGGACCTCTCTGTGACTTGATTTCCTCATCTGTAAAATGCAACAATCGTAAAATCTACCTCCTGAGTTGTACAGAGACAAATGAGTTAATGCATGTGATGTTCTTAATTATGCCTGGCACATTGTAAGTGATCAGTAAATTTTAGGCACTAATAGGAATTGCTCCTTACATGAAAAGTAGCCATAGCAGTGGTAGTAAGCATAAGTTGGGTTTGGAAAACCAGAGGCACATGCAACTGGCCCATGATTGATTATCCATTGGGAAGACCCAGAAAGTGAACACAGAATGTGGGACTACTACCTCATTAATGGGAATGGCTATGATTTGATGAAGGCTTGACATAACTCTCAAATTCTCAATTCTTCTCAGATTTACGTCTGGCCAGGATAGACCACTGTGCTCCCAAGAAACTGCAGGAAAAAAAGAAAACAACAACAAAGAAAGAAAACCATTGTGGAGAGTATAATTTACTGAATCTCTCCAACCTCAGCATTAAGTTAAGGTGAATTTGGGATAGGGGCAACTACTCTGATGTAATCTGAAGTGACTTTGCTGTTTGATATAAAGCCATAGAAAATGCACAGGGACAGTTTAAAGAACAAGCAAGGTGAGTGAGCTGCATTAAAATGGGAATGAAAAATAACCCAGAAAATGCTATTTATTGTAAAAATTGCCGGCATGCTTAGAGCTGCTTTGATCATCTTTGCCTCAAAGAAAGCAGAGCCAACAAAGTGAAGTTTCAGAAAAGGGCAGCAAAATGATCAGAGGCATAATGGGTGAAAGGAGGTCTTTATCCCTAGAAGGAAAGAAACAATTGGGGGAAAAAAATTCTTTGGCTTAATAGAGATCTATTGGATAATGAATGGTGAGTAGCGGCCATTCAGGTGCTGCCCTCTCCCCTGTCCCAAATCACAAAAATGAGAAGGAATTTGAAAGGACTGAAAATAGATAAATGGCCATCATATGTTTAAAGCCTCAACTGGGGGAACTGGCAGCCTCGGGGCATTTTTGAAGCAAACAATAGAGTGACTTTCTACGAAGATCAAAAGTTCTGCTCTCGCCCAATAGCAGCTCATCATCCAGGGGTGTTTGCTGAAAAACAGAGGGGCAATGCCCTGCACCAGACCCTCTGCAATACAGAGAGCCCTTCCCTGTGGCTGTTCACAAGGACCGTTCGTTGAAACGGAGGCAGCGGGGGGAGAAGACAGACGGAATTTATTTCCCCTTTGGAATTCAGAAAATGCAATGGAATGAAGTTGAGAAGACACTTTCAGGTTTTAGATGATGTGAAACAAGTTTTCCCACCCTCCAGGACCCCCACACCCCCTTCTCAAGGAAGAAAAAATTCCACTGGGGCCCTAGCCACTCAAAGTTGATCCAGGACCAGCTATAGCACTCCCCCAGGGAGCTTATTAAAAATGCAGAATGGTAGCCCCATCACAGACCCCAGCATCAGAATCTGCATTGTGACAAAATTCACTGGTGATTTGCAGGCACATCAAAGTTTGAGGGTTTACTATAGTCTCCAGACATTCAAAAGAAAGATTAGGTGTGCCTCAACCCCAGCTGTGCCATTCACTCACCATGGGAACAGCCAACCGTTATCTTATCTCTGTGAGCTGCAATATCTTCATCCAAAAACTGGGAACTAAATTCCTGAGTGTTAAATTAGATAATGCATTTAAAGCATTAGGAAATAGATCTGACACATAATAAGAAGAATTCAAAAAGCATTAGTGAATATGTAGGTTACTCTTGATGTTTGTAATCATCCAACACCAAGAAATGGGAAGACAGCTGCAAGAATGAGCCTTGTTAGAAGAATGGAAAAATTGGGGGCACCGGGGTGGCACAGCCTGTTAAGCTTCTGACGCTTGCTTTCGGCTCGTGTCATAATCTCAGGGTCCTGGAATAGAGCCCTGATTCAGGATCCATGCTCAGCAGGGAGTTTGCTTGTCCCCCTCCCCCTCTGCCTCTTCCTCTGCTCACAAATGCCCATGCACTATCTCAAATAAATAAAATCTTAAAAAAAAAAAAAAGAATAAAAAAATAAAAACTGTATAAGCATTAAGATCAAGAGACAAGGATACTAACTCGACTTCCCAGCTGTGAGTGAGATGCATACAAGAGCAGGGGACAGCAGAAACCGGACAGTGTTCCAGAGTATATAAATGACTTTATGTAAGGCTAGCTGTGAACAGACTTGAGACACAGCTAAATGGATTACAAGTTCATCAAGAAAGACAACACATGGCTCTCCTCTATCTATTGTATGTGTTCTTTTCTTGGTCATTTATCAAACATTTTGGTATTATTTGATTTGTTCCTAAAATTTGTTAAGATAAATTAATTGTTTTATATATCCTAAATAATTATTTTACTTTTTAACTACCACCACAACAAAATACTGCATGGTAATCACCTAGAATTTCTTACCAACTTTACCAAAGCAAGATTCAACCTGAGATTAAAATTATTCTTGTAGTAGTTACACAATCCCAATATTATCGGAGGAAATAACTTGGTGATGATAGTAAAATAATAGATTTTCATCAGCCTCAAATGACCAAAACAGTGGTAAGAAAGCATCACAGTCGAGGGGCCTAGGAGGCTCAGTGGGTTAAAACCTCTGCCTTTGGTTCAGGTCATGATTCCAGGATCCTGGGATCAAGCCCCGCATCAGGCTCTCTCTTCAGCAGGGAGCCTGCTTCCCTCCTCTCTCTCTGCCCCTCTGCCTACTTGTGATCTCAGTCTGTCAAATCAATCAATCAATCAATCAATCAATAAAATCTTAAAAAAAAATAGAAGGCATCATAAGTCATAGAAATGATACAGGCTGTACCTAGAGTTCAGGTTAAGTAGAATTCTGGGAGAAGATGAAACTTGAATTTGGATGTAGGGTCATCAAATGACTTGAGGCCAGACTCTTGGACCTGTGTCCACAGACTGTCCTGTCTATGATGGAGTCACTGCAATCACTTAGCCCTTGCTCTCATCATTTAGATACCCTCTGGAGCAGATACTCCCTCCCATCGTTATCTTTCACCTAATTAATAGCATGAGTAATAAACAGCCACCTGTTATTCACAGACAGGTGTATACCCTTGTCTAAGGTCTTGGCTAAATCATCTGGATTGTCTCTAATAACAATGTTAATGACCCTCTGCATTAGCTTCAGGTTGTAAAATATCTTTCCTTGATGTTTGTTCAATATTTTCATAAGAATTAGAAATATCTATTAGAGACTCTAAGATACTAAAGGGCTCCTGGAACATGGTGCTATAATTCACAGTGGGGACTCAGCTAAAACCACACTACTTGGACCCCTGTTTTATCACTGACCAGAAAAAAAGAAACGCAGTCCTGAGACTGTCTAGAATTTTTCTCCCAAGGAATATATACACACTCATAACTGGAAATCATGGATTTCTAAGTAGATTTGTGTGGTTCACTAACTTCCTAAACAGAATAGTCACAATGTGTAGGTGAGTTTTGCAGCCAAACTGCCTACTCTGATACTGAATTGTATATTTTATCAATATGTAAATATGCAGGAGAACAATTGTAAGAATTATAAGAATAATTTAACTGATCAGTAATGTGGATTAACCAATGGGAGACATTAAAAATACCAGGCGCATATCCAGGAAGTATTAAAGAACAAATAAAGGTCATTTCTTTTTTTTTTTTTTAAGATTTTATTTATTTATTTGACCGACAGAGATCACAGGTAGGCAGAGAGGCAGACAGAAAGAGAGGAGGAAGCAGGCTCCCTGCTGAGCAGAGAGCCCAATGCAGGGGCTCGATCCCATGACCCAAGCCAAAGGCAGAGGCTTTAACCCACTGAGCCACCCAGGCACCCCGGTCATTTCTTTTATAAATGAACGTGTTCCCTATTAATACGCTTAGTGGTCTTGAGGTTAAGAGGGATGCAGGAAAATGAGCAGAAAGGATACCCCCTGGAGAAAATGAACAAATATCTTCTGCTTGTTCATCCGAAATCTTTTTGAAGTTAAGAGTGAACTTAAGTCATATTTGGACAATTCAGAAGGCAGAAACTTTGAGTTCTAGTTCTTGTTTTCATTTAGTCCAAATTTCTCATTATATCAATCAATGCCATTTTAAAAAGCTGTCAAATCTATGTTAATGTATGAAATTTGCACATTCTCTAGCCTATGGACTCGAAGCTAGGCTTGATGTCCTTCCCCTCCTCTAGCCCAGATGTTATATTTTGTATTTTTAAACCATATTCTGTATTTTTAAACTGTCTGGGATTGTCTTCTATCACCCAATGTTATCTAATGTAAAATAGAATTCATAATATGCTCTTCCTCCTCCCCTATGTGTCTACATTCCAAATATCTCAGGCCAACTCTGTTATCAGATGTCAGATGCGACGCAAAGTCTAGAAACTCTTTTGCAATTTATGATCCATCCTTCTCCTATTTTCTTGAATCTAACTTATTACTTGGAAATAATTATTTTTCTGAATTCTCCATCACAGTTACTCTCCATGCCCCCCATTCCCAATATTCATTCACTTTATCACTTATTTAATAAATACTTTGTGGGCATCTATGAAGTTCTAAATCTCAGCCAGCACCTTCAAAGGGCTGGACCCTATGAATGGGAGTCAGAAAGTAGCTTTGTAGTTTGAAACCCTGTCTTTTTGTTTTAGCTCCTTCTCTGATTGAATTGATGTGACCTATTTCTATTCCAGTTGGCTGCCACAGAGTAAAGTGAACTACTCTGCAAAAAGATAACATTATCCAGAGTCTAATTCTTCATACTCAATGTCTAGAATTTCTAAAAATTACTATACATATTAAAAGACACAAGCAAAAGTAAAAGAGATGGTAGAAAACAATCACAGGTGACACAGACTTGGGTTTACAGAGATGGACTATAAATAACTATAATTAATAAGTTCAAGAAAATGGATGACAGGATAGAGAATTTCAACCAGAAAATGCAGCATATGTAATCATGTCAAACAGAAATTCCTGAACTGGAAAAAAAAAACCCTGAAATTATAAATTCCACAGATGGACTTCACAGAAGATTGGCTCTAACTAACTTTATGAGGCCAACATAACTTTTTATGGAATATGACAAAAACATTGTAGAAAAAATGAAGAGCGTAAAACATTTTTTTCAAAATCACAGTTTCAAAAACTCAAAACAAAATAATATAATTCAGCACATATGTATATTAATTAAAAATATCATTTCATTAGATGCAGAATATTTGATAACATTCAACAAATTTTATGTAAAATTTAAGGATCTCTTATCAAAATAGAAATGACATTTCTTAATTTTATAATTATTATCAACAACAACAAAACTACAGCAGTAATACTTAGTGGAATTTTGAAGACTTTCCTTTGAGACTAAGAACAATAACTACTATTACTATCTTTATGCTACATAATAGTGGACATAATAGCCTATGCAATAAGACAAAAAAAAAAGGATTATCATGATTAGAAAGAAAGAAATAAGGCCATTATTATTCAACTGTTGATGGCATGGTTATGAGCCTAGAAAAATTTATTTTTCAGTTCCCACACTTTCTGAGCCTAGAAAATTTTAAATAACTTATGGAAAATAACTATTATAATTAATAAGTAGATTTAGTAAGATTCTTGGATATAATTAGAGTTTTATAATTATATAAAAATCAATTATATTCTATCCACTACAAACAATGAGATTATGAAAATTACAAAACCAATCTTGTTTACAACTTTATATACCATCAAACATGAAGGAATAAACTTAACCAAACAGGTAGAACATGCATACACAGAAAACTACAAATTACTAATGAGAAAATTTAAAGAAATCCTAAATAAAAAAATATATCATGTTTATAGACCAGTAATTCAATAATTAAAAATTGTGAAATACTAATTCTTCTCTTATACATACATAGATTCCAGGTAATCTGAATCAATATACCGACAGTATCTTTTGGTGGAAAATGGCCAATTAATACCAAAATGATCAAAATAAAAAGGACTAAAAATAACCAAGGCTATCTGGAAGAATAAGAAAAAAATTTGGAAAACTTGAATTGCTAGATATCATGACTCATTGTAATATAACTTTAAAAAAAAAAAACCTACACTTGTTGAGAAAGTATAGTATTGTGCAGTAACAGGATAAAGAACCCAGAAAGAAATCCACTAAAGTTGTTTGGTTTATGACAAAGGTAATACTCTGGTGGATGAAGAGAAGACAAGCTATTCAAAAAACAGTATTGAATAAATTTAATATTGATGTTGGAAAAATAAAACTTTACCAACTTTTTCACACTATATACAAAAGCAAATTTCAAATTGATTTTAGTTCCTAATATAAAAGAAAAATAAGACTGCTAAAAGTGAGAAAGAACACTATTTATACTATTAAATTGATTTAGGGAGATTTTTGACAAGGACATAAACAATATCAATCAAGAGAAAATGATTGATTAAAACAGACTTTGTTAAAACTAAAAATTTGTTTTCACAATTATGAAAGTAAAAACCTCAAGTCTTAGAGTGGAAGGAGATATTTGCAATATATCTAACTGACAAAGGAGTGGACTCATATCCAGAATACATAAGTAATAGTTTTAAATCAATAAGAGGAAAATAAGCACAAAATGTCATGTAAAAATGGGCAAAAGATTTTAACAGGCATTTCACAAAATGTTGTCTATAAATGTCCAACAATCACATAAAAAATATTCAATTTTATTAGCCATCAGGAAAACATGAATTTTAGAAAACTGAAATATTACCACATTGCTTACATTGAAATGACAGATAATGCAAGGGTTGTTGAAGGAATAGAGCAACTGGAACTGGCATTCAGGACTTGTGGGCGTCTGAGTTGGTATAACATTTTTTGGAAAATTGTTTTGCAGTATTTCCTGAAGGTGAATGTGTGACCGAGAAATTCCACTCCTAAGTAAATCCCCAGTAGAAATGTGTACGTATGGGGCACCTAGGTGGCTCAGCTGGTTAAGTGGCTGCCTTCAGCTCAGGTCATGATCTCAGGCTCCTGGAATCATCCCCACGTAGGGCTCCCTGCTCAGCAGGGAGCCTGTTTCTCCCTCTCTCTCTGTGATCTCTCTCCCTCTTTCTCTCTTTCAAAAAAGTAAATATTCTTTTTTAATGTGTACGTATATGCAACAAAGGTACACATGATAGTTTTCATGGCAACACCATTGACAATAGACACAACTGCAAGTAACTCAAACATCTACTAACACTACAATATTTAAATTATGATATGTCTATGGAATGGAATCCTACATAATAATGATAAACAAACTGTTGCTATATGCAAACAATTGAGCACTAGAAAGCAGATACAAAAGTGGGCACGACATATGCATCCATTTTTGGAGACTTCGCAAAACAAGCTGATGGTGGTAAAAGGACAAAGGTCACTTCTGGAGATCAGCTGGGTAAATAGGAGTGGTTTGAGAAGAGTTCTGTGGTGTTGGTAATATCCAATAGGATGGGGAATACCCCATCCCCCAGGTGGCAATTTAAAGGAAGTTTTGACTTTATAAAAGTTAATTTATGTGTACACTTTTTTTTATTAATTTTTTATTTTTTATAAACATATATTTTTATCCCCAGGGGTACAGGTCTGTGAATCACCAGGTTTACACACTTCACAGCACTCACCAAAGCACATACCCTCCCCAATGTCCATAATCCCACCCCCTTCTCCCAAACCCCCTCCCCCCAGCAACCCTCAGTTTGTTTTATGAGATTAAGAGTCACTTATGGTTTGTCTCCCTCCCAATCCCATCTTGTTTCATTTATTCTTCTCCTACCCACTTAAGCCCCCATGTTGCATCACCACTTCCTCATATCAGGGAGATCATATGATAGTTGTCTTTCTCTGCTTGACTTATTTCGCTAAGCATGATACACTCTAGTTCCATCCATGTTGTCGCAAATGGCAAGATTTCATTTCTTTTGATGGCTGCATAGTATTCCATTGTGTATATATACCACATCTTCTTGATCCATTCATCTGTTGATGGACATCTAGGTTCTTTCCATAGTTTGGCTATTGTGGACATTGCTGCTATTAACATTCGGGTGCACGTGCCCCTTTGGATCGCTACGTTTGTATCTTTAGGGTAAATACCCAATAGTGCAATTGCTGGGTCATAGGGCAGTTCTATTTTCAACATTTTGAGGAACCTCCATGCTGTTTTCCAGAGTGGCTGCACCAGCTTGCATTCCCACCAACAGTGTAGGAGGGTTCCCCTTTCTCCGCATCCTCGCCAGCATCTGTCATTTCTTGACTTGTTGATTTTAGCCATTCTGATTGGTGTGAGGTGATATCTCATTGTGGTTTTGGTTTGTATTTCCCTGATGCCGAGTGATATGGAGCACTTTTTCATGTGTCTGTTGGCCATCTGGATGTCTTCTTTGCAGAAATGTCTGTTCATGTCCTCTGCCCATTTTTTGATTGGATTATTTGTTCTTTGGGTGTTGAGTTTGCTAAGTTCTTTATAGAATCTGGACACTAGTCCTTTATCTGACATGTCGTTTGCAAATATCTTCTCCCATTCTGTCAGTTGTCTTTTGATTTTGTTAACTGTTTCCTTTGCTGTGCAAAAGCTTTTGATCTTGATGAAATCCCAATAGTTCATTTTTTCCCTTGCTTCCTAGCCAATAGGATTCAACAGTACATTAAAAAGATTATTCACCACGACCAAGTGGGATTTATTCCAGGGCTGCAAGGTTGGTTCAACATCCGCAAATCAGTCAATGTGATACAACACATCAATAAAAGAAAGAACAAGAACCATATGATACTCTCCATAGATGCTGAAAAAGCATTTGACAAAGTACAGCATCCCTTCCTGATCAAAACTCTTCAAAGTGTAGGGATAGAGGGCACATAACTCAATATCATCAAAGCCATCTATGAAAAACCCACCGCAAATATCATTCTCAATGGAGAAAAACTGAAAGCTTTTCCACTAAGGTCAGGAACATGGCAGGGATGTCCATTATCACCACTGCTATTCAACATAGTACTAGAGGTCCTAGCCTCAGCAATCAGACAACAAAAGGAAATTAAAGGCATCCAAATCGGCAAAGAAGAAGTCAAATTATCACTCTTCGCAGATGATATGATACTATATATGGAAAACCCAAAAGACTCCACTCCAAAACTGCGAACTTGTACAGGAATTCAGTAAAATGTCAGGATATAAAATCAATGCACAGAAATCAGTTGCATTTCTCTACACCAACAGCAAGACAGAATAAAGAGAAATTAAGGAGTCAATCCCATTGACAATTGCATCCAAAACCATAAGATACCTAGGAATAAACCTAACCAAAGAGACACATAATCTATACTCAGAAAACTATAAAGTACTCATGAAAGAAATTGAGGAAGACACAAAGAAATGGGAAAATGTTCCATGCTCCTTGATTGGAAGAATAAATATTGTGAAAATGTCTATGCTACCTAAAGCAATCTACACATTTAATGCAATTCCTATCAAAGTACCATCCATCTTTTTCAAAGAAATAGAACAAATAATGCTAAAATTTATATGGAACCAGAAAAGACCTCGAATAGCCAAAGGGATATTGAAAAAGAAAGCCAACGTTGGTGGCATCACAATTCTGGACTTCAAGCTCTATTACAAAGCTGTCATCATCAAGACAGCATGGTACTGGCACAAAAACAGACACATAGATCAATGGAACAGAATAGAGAGCCCAGAAATAGACCCTCAACTCTACAGTCAACTAATCTTCGACAAAGCAGGAAAGAATGTCCAATGGAAAAAAGACAGCCTCTTCAATAAATGGTGTTGGGAAAATTGGACAGCCACATGCAGAAAAATGAAATTGGACCATTTCCTTACACTACACACAAAAATAGACTCAAAATGGATGAAGGACCTCAATGTGCGAAAGGAATCCATCAAAATCCTTGAGGAGAACACAGGCAGCAACCTTTTCGACCTCTGCCGCAGCAACATCTTCCTAGGAACAATGTGTACACTTTTTATTTGAGCACTTTTCTTGATAGTTAAACTTGAATTTCAAAATTCCTTAAAAGATGACTTTTAAAAAGAAAAAAATAATTGACAGTGTCTATCTACAATGTTAACAAGTTAAATAAACTGAAGACAGTAAGTGAATATCATATTTTTAAAAATGGATGTTATTGACAATCTTGACAAGAACAATTTTAGTTTCCTCATATTAACTACAACAATCTTCAACTTCTGTATTTAATTGCAGTAACCTTAGAGCTCCTCCTGACTTGAATATTTCCCTGATTTTAATTCACCAAGAATTTTTATGCTAGACAATCCTCATTAAAGACTTCTTTGCATCATGTGATTTCTTTAGGAATGTAATGGTTTTCTATTTCCAACCTTTCCATGTCCACATTCCTCTTCTTAACATTAAGATTCCTCCATCACTTACTTCTTTCTCCTTGAAAACTTACTTTTGATTAGTTGTCATGAGTTTTCCACCTTAGTCTGGCTGGTTTCTTTACCAAATCCAGTAAGTTTTATTTTCATTATCATCCACATTTCTTTATGACCTTTATTATTATTCATGCATTTATACACAACATTAAAGTTCTCTTCTGCCACTGTAAACTACTGCAAAAATACTAGAATGCCTTGCCATCGTAGATGAAGTTTCCAATGTCCATGCCTACTGGAGAAAAGAATTCTATTGCACAGAGATCTTAGAACAGAAGATTTCATGAGAAAGAAGTCAGAAAACTTGACTACTCAAATTCAGCCACAGAAAGAGTTACCAGCTCTGAACCTATGATATATATGACAAGGTTAACCGGGGACAATCTTGATCTCAAAAAGGATCCCTGTGAGTAGTTGCTTTTTGTTTTTGAAAGTTATGGAGCCTTTAAAATGAAGTTTTGAGGGAAAGATTATGGTATCTTTGGAGGATAATATCAGCCTCTTGTTCACCCAAATGCTGACACCTCTTTGGCTCACTGTTCTCTTCTTCCCCTTATTACTTGTCAAACCCCCATGATTCTAACCTAATTAAATCTCTTGCACCAAACTCCCTCTTTTTTGACCCTATTGTCTTCAAGTTGGTTTAGATCCTTACGTCTTGCATACACCATTGAAGCAAGTTCATAACTGAATCCTCTCTCTTCTATGTGTTCCAGGTTCTAGAATACTAGAAGAATCTAAGTGAAAACAGTCCTTCAAAAACTCCATCGGCCCTATATTGCCTACAAAATAATACCAGTAGCAGAGCATCCCAGGTCCTATGTGAACAGCACCAGTTCATTCTTCTAGCTTTGCCTCCCATGATTCTAACTGCGGACTTCCCCAAATACCCTACACAAGTTTACCTCCCTTACTTTTGCTCATGCTGTCTCTTCCCCTTAAGCTTCTTTAATTACCTCTACACTTATCCATTCCCTTTTATGTCTATGAAACTCCTGGCAAACCCTCAAGGGTTTATTAAAATTCTGTTCTCCAAAACTCTTCTCAGATCTCTACTCCATATTCATTTGACTTTCTTTCTCCCATTTACCCATGAACTCTGATCATGGTTTTATTTAAGCATCTATCATGGTCTGGATTATATCACAGGTACTTACATGTGTTCACCTGCCACTCTAGGAAGTACATCTTTAAAGTGAAAAAATGGTATCTTAATTACCTTCAGCTTCACACTTCTTTCTCCATTATGCTTGATCTGGAAGGTATCAGTTGGTTGTTAATTGGGTTGTCTCTTCATGCAATAGTCATAATCATCATTTTCATATTCTGCAGTATCTGTTACATGGATTACACCATTTGATTTTCAAAACAACCACATAGAATGGTATTATGGTATATAAATAGTAAACCCATCTAGGAGTCAAATCACCTGGATCTGAGGCTCTATCTCTGCCATTAATTTTGTGTGTGTGAGTCTAACTTCGAGGGGAAAGTCATATCTTGTTTCTGGTTCTTCATGCCCTGAACATTAAAAAGAAGGGATTGAACTAGCTCAGCATTTCCAAAAGCATGTTCCATGGAGCACCAGTTCTGCCTGATACTCTCTCCAGCAGAAATGACTCTATGGTCAAATAAAGTGGGCAAATATCAAATAATATGTTCCCCTTGCAGACATTTGCACTATACTAGGTTTTCAAATTGCAGGTCATGAACAATTTAATAAATAGGACATGAAATTAAGTGGGTCACAATGAATATTTCTCAGAATAAACTGGAATACAGGACACCAGAGGACATTACATATAGAAAAGGTAAGTACTGCTTCATGAAATTCCTGTTTAAGTTGTATATGACTGTGTGTATGCATACATGTGTGTACACATGTCTTTTTTATTGAAGGTTTTAGCCAAACATGCTTTAGAAGCACTGTACTATATACTAACATGTAAAAAGTTCTAAATTATCTTTCAGTAAACTGCCCATTTAATTCTTTTTTCCCAATCTTTCTCAACTTTAAATATTACCCACCTAACTCTACGCGCATTCCTGGAAATCCACAGTCCTTTCTCACACTGCGGACGTGGCTTTCCTCTGCTTGACCTGGGCTGTGACTCCCCACTATGTCCCTTCTGGCACAACAGAGTCAATAAATAAAGAGACATCAACGGCTGTAGTAGTCTGAAAGAGAACCTTGGAGTAGAATTGTATACAAATCCTGGAATGGAATCACAGTGACGCAGCTTCATATATTTTCAAGCATTTGACATAGTTGTCCTTCTACATCTGCCTTGGACTGATTCTCAGAACCTCCTATTTCTTTTTTGCTTCAGCCCCAAAGTGCACAAACCCATTTCTCTTGATTCCCTTGGCACCTGAGAAGTACAGTTTATCCCTTCTATGGCAAAAGCCCACCCCCAATCTCAGGTTAAATTGTTTTTCCACTTTGAAATCACTCAAGGCCTAACTCTGTGGGATCACTAAGTTTTCACTACAGATTACCCTGAATTAGATTTCCCTCTAGAGTCCAGCCCAGAATAAAGTGTCAAATGAAGTTTCTCTCCAGTCCTCTCTTCTCACCATGCCCTATCCACATTCTGTCCTTTATCTCAAACCAGTTATGTGTGCATGAGTGTGTTTTCACAAGTCCACCAGTAGATCTTTAGAGGAGTACACTTTTCCAGATTAATGTCTTCTCAAGTCAAATTTCAGTAAAATCAACTTAGTTTGGTTCAGAGGGATTAAAGAATTTTAGAATATTAGTTGACAGTTTCTTTTAGAACAGTAATAATTGGGGGGCGCCTGGGTGGCTCAGTGGGTTAAGCCGCTGCCTTCGGCTCAGGTCATGATCTCGGGGTCCTGGGATCGAGTCCCGCGTCGGGCTCTCTGCTCAGCAGGGAGCCTGCTTCCCTCTCTCTCTCTCTGCCCGCCTCTCCATCTACTTGTGATTTCTCTCTGTCAAATAAATAAATTTAGAACAGTAATAATTGGAATGTATGACTCAGATTATGTATAATACCCATGCGTTAGTTAAAACAATAAGAGAAGGCTAATATATTTAAAGAAAAAAATGATAAAAGGGTCTGACGTTTTCTTCTGAGACAAACAGCTTTCAAAGATAGGTGTATTAGTCAGAGCTCTCCAAAGAAATAGAGCCAATAGGACGTGTGTGTGTGTGTGTGTGTCCAGAAGAGATATATTTCTTGTGACTATGGAGGTTGAGAAGTCCCAAAATACATAGTCAGCAAAATGGAGACCCAGGAGAGAAAATGGTAGAAGCTCCCATTGGAAGGCAGGAAAAAGCCAATGTCCCAGGTCAATAGTCATGCGGGAGGAATTCCTGCTTATTTGCAGAAGGCTTAGTCTTTTGTTCTATTTAGGCTTTAATTGATTGGTGAAGCCCACCCACATTAGGGAGGACAACCTGCTTTACTGGATCTACAGATTTAAATGTTAATCAAACCCCAAAACACCCTTATACAAACAGCCAGAATAAAGTTTGATCAAATGTCCTGGCACCACACAGCCCAGTCATGTTGACATATAAAATTAACTATCACAAAAGGGTTATTGGAACTATCATTGGCTTTTTCATTCAAAACACAGAGGACAAGTAACATGGTCAGGACAGTAGGTGAAGAGGAGCATGTGAAATTAATTGACCAGAGGATAAGCAGTGATGGGAGGAGTCTTTGCACCTGAGAGAGAGAGAGGAGCGGTCAGAGATGGTAGCCTTCACACTACAACTAATGCTGTTCCTAAAGGGGTCAGTTGGCTAGTAGTTGCTACTGTCACTGTGGCTAGGCTGGACAGCACAATCATAAAAACATATAGCCAAGGATGTGAATAACCACAGAAACATGCAGGCAGAGTAGAGACTCTTAAAGATCCAGAAGCCAAATCTAAGTTTAGGAGACAAATGACTGAAGGGAGTTTTATGGACTACATGTTTGTGTCTCCCCAGGATTCATGTATTAAAACTTTAACCCCCACTGGGATGGTGTTAGGCCTATGAGGCCTTTAGGATAAGGTCATGAGGATAGAGCCCTCATGATGGGATTAGTGCCATTATAAGAAGAGAAAGAGACCAGAACTGCTTCTCTCCACTATGTGAGGATACAGGAAGATGACTTGTCTGCAAACCAAAAAGTGATCTCTCACCAGACACCAGATCTGTGGGTACCTTGATCTTGGACCTCCCAACCTATAGAACTGTTAGTTCCCCAGTCTATGATATTTCGTTACAGCAGTGTGAACTCACGAAAACAGGGAGATCCCTCTTTGAAAAGTAGGTGCAAATGGCCCACCAAAAAATGTCATGCAGATTAGTATAGCTCGGGTGTTAGGGAAGCTCGGGGAAGCCGCAACCAACACGCATCAATGATATACATCCAATATCAAGTACGGCAGATTGAAGCAGTATTACTTTTCCTTCCTAACAAGACAGAAGCAGATGTCTCATATCCGCAGTGCCGTGTCATGTGCAGATGTACACATGCAAAAATACAGAAACAGCTGGGGAAAAAAATTAATAATGCCATAACACTAGCAGCTGTAGCTTTTAAGAGAAAAATGATAAAAGCAATATAAATTGAACTTAAATAAACAGAGAGCAGTATTGTGGTGCACTGGTAGCCAATGTGCTCTAGATACATGATTATCACATAAGATGATGACCAGCCTGCAGGGATGAATGTGGAGCCTGAGGGGAAGCCTGTGAAGACTGGGACCAACTCTGAGATTTTGCCTGTAGCTGCAAGAATGTGTTAATCCCTTTGTGAGATGGCATCATTCCTGTGTTATAAATATTTCAATTATTGATATAGGTAGCTTGGTTAACTATTTAATAAACCTCTGTATAATTCAATCATCATTTTATGTGAGCTTTGTTCAATTCTTTAGCTTCCAAATCTCCCATTATATAACCAATGTATTGATGGGTTACATAGTGTTGGTGCCAAAGTCACTCAGACAATTCCCCTCCACCCTTATAGAAACCCTCTTGTAACTCACGGTTCTTGGCTTGTGTATCAGTTAGTTTTTGCTGCATAACAAATCACCCCCAAACCACAGCTTTAAATACCAAATGTGTATAATTTTTTTACAAGCTCTGGTGGGTTCCCTAGGTAGTTCTTGTCTGGAATTGTCTGGTTGATCATTGTGATCAGTTAATGGCTCCGCTAGGGCTATACAGACTAGGATGGCTTTCCTTTCTTACTCACGGATGTTGTCTAGGGGAGTTGGGGAGGGGACAATGAAGGTGACTTATTCACTTGTCTCTTCTTACCCAACAGCCTTACCTGGACTCCTTCACACGGAAGTGATCACAGGACTCATCAGAGCAGTGAAAGAGGAGGGCAAGCCACAAAACACAAGCAATTTTCAAGCCCTTGCTTATGTGACGTTTGCTAGTGTCTCATGGACCAACACAAGTTGCCTGGGCAAACCCAGAGTCAGGGCAGGAGAAGATAAAACAACGGAAATTGCTGCTGCCATGTTATAAATAGGACACTACAACTGGGTATTGCCAGCGAGACCTGCTTCTCGATTAGCATAGCTGCTGACACAATGAACTCAGTTATGGCAGTCTCAACGATCCTTTATATGAATTTGCAGCTATAGATTGTGTGTACCACATATAACCTGTCATGTCTGCTATATTGTCACTTCTACATGACACAAGGGTAACCACCACAAATGCACAGTAATTCCACACACTTGAGTATAGCCCCATAACCTACAAACGAGCCCCGTTTTCAGCTAAATAATAATGATCACGTGCAAACTTCCATCCAAAGTCTTGCTTTCCGCTTCATGCCCTTTGATGACTCAGGAGAATGTGGGTAATGTACATAAGGTAAGGAAAACTTAATATGCAAAATTCCAAACCCACATAACAGATAAATTAGGGAGTAGAGAGTGAGTCATGCTATCACAATAGGCTTCTTCACTCTTACATCAAGATTCTTTAAAATAGCCAGCTCCCCAAGGGCCCCTAGAATAAAACTCATCACCAAACTTTACATCTGAATTCCCGGGACAACACCCACAGGTTATAATAAGGGATTTCCATATTGATTATTCTATGCTTGCTTGGCCTTTGCTTGACTTAACCTCTGCCTGCCTGAAAGGGTCAGTAAAGACTGCGTCCTACTTGAAAAAGTGTACAAATCAAACCAGCAATACCATGCCCAGAGGACATCTATAAAGCTCATACCATTACACGATTTCAGACTCATGAGCATTTCATCTCATATTACAGTCTTGTGGAAACTGAATCTACTTCCCTTCCCAGAAGGAGAAAATTGAGTTCAACCATCAGCCTTCATTGGTCAAGGTGGGTGGGGGAGGGGTGGCATCCATCAGGTAGAGCAAGGGCCAGACTGGAGTGGAAATCCTTGCACTTCCCAGGGCACTGTCTCAAGTGTCCAGCCCCCTACCCCACACATGCCACCTGCTTCCTCCTCTCCCGCTGGCTCCCAGCTTTGCCATGATTCATTTTCTTCTCTTGACTGACACAGCCTTTAAAGAGCAAGCATCGCCATCCCCTTGCTGTGTGTTCAAGCATGGCAATGCAGGGGGCCTGGAATCCATTAACGGGAAGAATGGCGGTTCCTGGTCCTCCTCCTCAAGCCCCTGCTCCGAGCTGCCCTCCAATCTGTTCCACTGGGGCCATTGGGAGCTAGCAGGTTATGTAACATCCTAGAGAAGGCTCCTATTTAAAACTCTGATAGGTGACAGCCCAGATGACAAACAGCCTTCAGTCTGTCAAGCGAACATCCCCAAAGCATCTGCATTGACTGGGCTGCTATTTTCTTTCTTTTAGTTTAGCAGGGCTGCGCTTGGCTATTCAGACCTTCCAGGGGATGGGAGCTGCTGTGTCTCAGCAAGGGGCTGTCAAATTGTCCCACTTTTCCTGCCTAATTCATACAGGGGTATCCATATTTATATTGATCTGGGCACATGAATGGCATACTCATGCGAGGCATCAGCTCAGCAGAGAAGATCCAAAGCAACTTTGCACTCACTAAAAATTTCAAGTTACTCACAAAACGCATATATTTAGCCTTGTCACTGAGGCGATTTGTTTCCCCACTATAAACAGAAACCACATCCGGGACTGAATATACATGTGAGATAGACACACACACACACACACAGAGTATATAATTATATGTAGTTTCTTTAGTATGTTAACTTTTTAGAAATCCTGTCCACTGTGTCAATTTCCTACTGCCACTCGCCTATAAATTAAATGCTTGTAGCTTCCATTGTCAATACGCCCCCTTAGAGCTCTCTTCTAAGCCCATACACAGATGTAGCTCTAAAAACACGCAAACCATGGAGGGAACAAAACATTACGCTGACTGTCCCAAGCAGCCTGTCGCATCACAAATCCACGAGGGCCAAGATGGAATGTGCGTATTTCCCCATTACTGAACTCTCCTATTTTTACTTTTGTAGCAAAAACGTAAGCTGGGCCATTTAAGCTCATCTGTTTCTTCTGGCTTAAAACTCAGTATCTTCTAGTTAAACACTCACATCCCATGCCCCGCTCTGCCCTCCAGGTCTATGACCTGGCTGTGGAGGGGGGAGAGGGTGGCATGCTCTCTCATCCAGAACTGTTACCTGGTACATTCCCATCTGCCACCTTTGTCAGTTACCTGTGAGGTGCACTGGCCTCTTCTGGTCCCTATCATTTTCCTTTGGTGTCTTCTACGGATATCCCCCGTTCTGGCATCCTGTGATAGCCCAGAGTGAACAGTCCACATCATCTGTGTTCCAGTCACAGGCTCTTTCATTCTTCAGAGCCTCCCTGGGAGCTCAGCCACACCCCTCCCAGATACTCTTCCATGACTGTGAGGGGGTGCTGGGATTCTGTAAAGCTGTCCGTAGATGGTTTTCATTCACTTGGGTTACTCCACAGCTAAAGCGCTCTACAGCCTCTGTATATATTGAGTTACACTGGGTTGGGCGGGTGGGGGTGGGGGACTGTATATGTCTCCTCTGTTCACCTTGCATTGAGCTTACCTGGGATATCTGGCTACCATCCATCATCTACCATTCATCCACTGTTAGCTCTGAGATGGTGTAGAAGTGGGCTCCTATGTAGTGGGGTCCATAACTCTGACATTGTCTTAATAGCCACTTTACATCTCTCTGGAAACCATTGCAACCAGAAAGGATTCTGATCCCTTCTTCAGGCTGGGTAGAATCTCACAGTTCCATTGTTATGTACTTTCTACTCCATTGTTGCTGTGAATTACATTTTATGCCTTCACACTTTTCTTCTCTCAAAAAGCCCATCACTAGCAAATCAAAAATTACATTTTCAAGACTTTTGTTTCTGCTCTCCATTAAATTATGTACTTAATAACAAAATGGACTCATATTTTAGTATCTACCCACCTTCCCCCAAGAACAGTGCCTGTAAGAAACTATTGCCTAAATCTTGGCACAGAGAGGGTCAAAAAGGGCCCCAAAACTTGTTGTTCTGTTATAGGGATAAAAAGAAAGAGTTTACATCTAAAAATTGTTTCTATTCCTTTCTTGTGAGAAAGCCATACTCATATTTTTTCAGGACAAAACCCCTTAATACACAGATGCGTGTTGATTATTACCACAGTTATCCACCATAAACTCTGCCATTACTAGTACAAAATGGCATGCCTTTAACTCTTTCATCAGAAGGACTTATTCATATCTATTTTAACAGCATGGACTTCATCATATTTGCATGCCAGCAGAACTAAATTCTGTACATAACATGTCACTCACGGCAGCTGCTAGGTGGTCACCACTTTGGAGACAAAGACAGCACCTACCTTGCTCCCTGTGTATGTCTAGAGCCCAACATGATGCCTGCACGCAGTCGGTGCTCTGTAGATGTTGCTGATTGAATGGATGATTGACTCGCATCCCCTTCACGACAGCTGAAAGGGGGTTCCAAGCAGAACAGGATTAAAATATCCAGATTGAGGTTTTGTCTGCCCGGTATCCTCTCTAGAAGGGAGACATGAATGCGTGGCATACCGGAATTTTAGACTCCGTATTGGCTCTGCTGACAGGAAATGTAAGGTGGTTTGTCAAAATGAGCCAGGACTACCATCCAGAAACCTCTGTAGACTCTAATTCAACCTTCCTTTTCAAACTGATAGCCCATTTCATCATCTGTCACCTCCAAAATAGTGAAAAGTATTTCCTTCCTTGGCCCTCTTGCTCAGATTGTCTTCTGTTTTCTCCAGAACCATTTCTGCTACTGAAGAAGAAGAAGAAGAAGAAAGAAGAAGAAGAAGAAGAAGAAGAAGAAGAAGAAGAAGAAGAAGAAGAAGAAGAAGAAGAAGAAGAAGAAAGAAGAAGGAGGAGGAGGAGAAGGAGGAGGATGAGGAGGAAAAAAAGAAAAAAAAAAAAAAAACCAGGGGCACCTGGGTGGCTTAGTGGGATAAGCCTCTGCCTTCGACTCAGGTCATGATCTCAGGGTCCTGGGATTAAGCCCCACATTGGGCTCTCTGCTCAGCAGGGAGCCTGCTTCCCGCTCTCTCTCTGCCTGCCTCTCTGCCTACTTGTGATCTCTGTCTGCCAAATAAATAAATAAATAAATCTTAAAAAAAAAAAAAGCAAGAACACAAACAAACAAACAAGCAAACAAAAATAGTGGTTAAATTCATCCTGAGAAAATGAAACAAACATAAAGCATGCCGCTAGAGAAAAAGAGAAGTTTCTTGAAAGGGAAATTCAAGACCAAGGACACCGGTGGAATCACTTGGTTGCTATAATCTGAGCTCAGGATGAGATGCCACCCCTAACCAAAACTTGGCCTTCACAGACCATGCTGTGCTGAGTTAAAAAAAAAAAAAAAAAAGAAAGAAAGAAAAACAGTCAAGCAGAGTATTTAAATATCAGCTCTTAACAGCGTTGCCCCTCAGGAGAAAGACAGCCAGATTTCGTGCACCCACTCTCCTTAGGCCAAGATTTGTGTGTGCCTGAGAGAAGAGAGAAGGCTCTTTTAGGACAGAGGAAGGGATTTCAGGAAGGGGTGGGTGGAAGCTTCTCTCAGAGCTCAGAGGCGGCTGGAGCAAATTCATCAAACAGAGCCGTCCTGAGGTTTGCCCGCCAGGTAGGCAGCTTTGCTAGAGTTTGCCATGCTTTGTGCTTAGAATAGCCCCTCAAGGAAAAGCAGCCGTAGAGAGCCAGCTCTTTATATGCTCAGACATTTAACCTTCCCCCAAAGCCCATGGTCTATCCCCTATACTTGTCTTTGCTTTATCCCCTCTTCATAGCTCGAGCCTTATTTCTCTTTTCACCCTTCCAATATTTGTCAGATTTGTAGATAATATGTCCTATAATTTCTGAAATATCTTAAATATCAACTCAGCTCATATTATTTAGAAGCATGGATTTTAAAAATGCATGCGTATCAATAATACATGTATATCAATGAGAGTGATACTAGTCACGCATATTTATCATAAAACGGTAAAGTATTCCAGCGAGTGCTAAAACCTTTGAAACCACACTACCTGGGTTTGAATTCTGCCTCTATTCTTTCCTATCTGAAAATGATAATATTTTATTTCACTGAATTATTCTGAAGATTAAATGAGTTAATTTATAAGTAAGGCCCTTCCAACACTGTGAGGTTCTGTGTACTTAACAAAAGTTAAGTAATATGAGTATTATTTATCCTCTTCCTCCCTTCTTACCCCCACTGAGCACTGGTCAAGATCATGTGTTCATGTGTGGAAGCTTCTCGTCTTTAAGTCTCAGCTCGAATGTCACTTTCTGGAAACAAAGGATCCCTTGCCCATCCTGGGTCCACCGTGCCACTGTCCACCATCACTCCCATCAGAGCTCTTAGACGAAGTTCACTTCTTGAACATACAACAGTCTATGCTGGTTTCACTCATTTATTTGTTAGATGTTTATACATTATTTTTATCTAAATAAATGCCCATACATCGCAGCATATTTTGTTCTTCTTTAGACTACAAAATGAGTTCAAAGACTTTGTCTGCCTTTTCTTGGCTGTTTCCCCAGGGCCTCCTGCAGACAGCACATGGTTAAGAGTTAAAAATTCTGTTGAATGAAGGAAGGATGGATTGCTATTATCTTGCAAGCAAAAATATCAGGCTCAGTAGATAGATAAAAGAACCTTCCCCAAGGTCATCTGATACTCAAGGGCAGGACTGGGAAGAAGTCTAGCACTAATTTTAGTGCAGCATAGCACGTGTGTAAGAGGCTAGAATAGTGTGCACAGTGTGACCACAGCCCCCTAGGAGTCCTCAACACCTTTATAGGAGCCCCTCAGGGGACAAAATTATTTTCATACTTATTCTAAGAATGTTATTTGGCTTTTTCACTCAGTTGGCATTCGCCCTGGAGATACAAAAGCAATGGTGGGTAAAAATGCTGACCACTTAGCGGGAATTAAGGCACAGCCACCAAACTGTCTCAGCCACCGTATTTTTCATTGCCATGTGCTCGCAGTAAGGAAAATGAAAAAAGCCAGTTCACCTAAGAATACCTTCTAAAGAAACAATAAAAATGATTAATTTTATTAAGCCTCCACCCTTTAATATATAAACATTCTCAATATTCTGTGTGACAGACTGATGTCCACATAGAACACATGGGCTGGGAAAACCAAGTATTAAGTTTATCTCAAGGAAATGAACATGCATGATTAAGTTGTGAGCTCAACTAGCCACTTTTTCTTGTTTTTTTTTTTATTAAAAAATAATTGGAATACTTTATTGTGGTTGTTCCAGATGTACAATATAGTGAGTCAATATTTACAAACATTAAGATACGGTCACTGCAGCAAGTGTAGTTATCGTCTGTCACCATACAAAGTTGTTTGCCACTTTTTTTCTTGGAACACAATTTTTGTTGAAAGAACAAATTTCAGACAAACCATGGTTATTCAGAGTTGGGCATTTGGCAGACATTTTCTCAAAAATGAGCAAAGGGAGCCTATCAGTTAAGGGAAAACAACTTAGAGTTTTTGTTGCCAATGACAAAATGTGAGCATCTGAGCAAAAATCAGAATTTAAAAAAATGTGTGTCTGCAACCACGAGCTAGACAGTATCCCAATACTCAAAGAGGATTTTTTTCTTACATGATCAGTAGTTGTATTAATAAAGGGTGTTTTTTAAAATATATTAGATTTAAAAACATGTCAACTTTTGGATGATTTGAAGAACTCAACGAACCAGTATTTTCCAAATGGCTAATGCCTGATGTTATGAAATCATACAGAGGTAAAATATCCATGAATTTTTAGATAATAGACTATAAGACTTCACTAATGTGGTTTCAGATTCCATATTGCTTTTAACCTTTAAGAAAACTACTGCAACCTGTCAAGTTTTGGTGTAGTAACAAAGAGTATCCAAAATTATTTGAAAAACGTATGAGAATATGTTTCTTTTTTCCTATTACACATCTGTATGAGGCCCAATTTTCTTCACATACTTCAACCAAAACCAACATATTCCAACAAATTGAATGCAAAAACGTATGAGAATATGTTTCTTTTTTCCCATTACACATCTGTATGAGGCCCAATTTTCTTCACATACTTCAACCAAAACCAACATATTCCAACAAATTGAATGCAAAAGCATGTAAGAGAATCTAACTGAGTTCTATTGTCAGACATTAAAGAGATTTGCAAAATGTAAAATAATAACAACTTTCTTACTAAATTGTTCTTATTTTGGGAACTGTGATTAGTTTTCATAAAAACATTTTATGAAGGGTTTATTGTTATTTTACAACAATAAATAATTCTTTTTTCATTTTTTCTTTCTAATATGGCAAATAGTGGTAGTGATAAATCACAAAATACTACTACTTTGAGGACCTCAGGTATTTTGAAGTGTGTAAAGGGGATCCCGAGACCATAAAGTTTTAGGACTGCTGAATTTGAACATACCAGCTGATGTTCAAACCTCTAAGTGTTTATGAAAGTATATGGAGGTCTTCTAGTTGGTGAGTTCCAGGGTCATAAAGCTCATACCATCTTCTGATCTGTATATAGCTCTGCAAGGCCACATTAGTATCACTTTAGAATTAACAAATGATTTGTAAAATTTTAAAATTAGTAAATAAGGGGTGCCTGTGTGGCTCAGTGGGTTAAACTCTCTGCCTTTGGCTCAGGTCATGATCCTATGGTGGGGGAGGGGGGGGTGGAGCCCTGCACTGGGCTCTCTGCTCTGCAGGGAGCATTCTTTCCCCTCTATCTCTGCCTGCCTCTCTGTCTACTTGTAATCTCTGTCTGTCAAATAAATAAGTAAAATCTTTTTTTTTTTTTTTAAGATTTTATTTCTTTATTTGACAGACAGAGACCACAAGTAGACAGAGAGGCAGGCAGAGAGAGAGAGAGGGAAGCAGGCTCCCTGCTGAGCAGAGAGCCCGATGCGGGACTCGATCCCAGGACCCTGGGATCATGACCTGAGCCGAAGGCAGCGGCTTAACCCACTGAGCCACGCAGGCGCCCATAAGTAATATCTTTTTAAAAAAATTAGTAAATAATACCTATCTATTGATCAGGATATTGGTAAAAAAAAAAAAAAAATCTTCAGGGATAAAAAGAAAAGGATTTATTTTCTCACACATGGTAAATGTACATTTTATGATGTCCAGGGGCTTTGATGCCTATCTCTTCACTCCAGGATCCCGGCTAAGGCAGCTTCTAGCATTTGAAATGTTGCTGGTTGCGTTGGCAGGGGAAGGGAAAGTGATAAATTGTTCATCCTAAAAGGACCAGCTCTTAAATCTCCCACCAAGAAGTGGTGGGTGGCCCTTCCACATATATGTCATTGGCCAAAGCAAATTTCATGACCCTGCCAATTTCCCAGGTCAGGGATTGCCATGTTGTCATGAAATCGTGATCCGGAAAGTAGGGAGACTGGGGTGCAGGATTTGTGAAAGTCAGGATGCATGAGCAGCTTTCATTGCTATCCCAACGGACTGCTCCATCCCAAACATAAAACCTCACTTATGAAATGTACTGATATCTGATTCTTAATTTAGTCACCCATATTTTTTTATACTTAAATTATTTTGTTCATAATGTTTTGTCTTCTTTTCATTTGACATCATTTCAAATGTCTCCATAGTTCTTGCATTTTTCATTTTAATGTCAATATTAAATTTTACTCTGTTGATAAATTGTGATTTTAGACATTTCTTAATTGTCGTTTATTTGGATGGTAGCTAGTCTTTCACTATTACAGATGGCATAGCAAAGCACATCATCATAAGCAAATTTAAAAGAAAATGATTTAGGGGTTACTGAGTCAAGAAGTAGGATGGATTTTTGTAAGGACACATCTTACAAAATGCCTGCCATTTTACAAACTTTTGTGGATGAGGATCTGGCCTTATTCCTTTCTGTATCCCAAGAGCCTAACAAAATACCTGGAATTTGGTAGGCATTCAATATATGTCCACTGAATGAATGGCTTTTGCCAGATTGCATTCCAGAATTATTACACCAATTTACAACGTCACCAGTACAGAATTATATCGCTCTAACAGACCCTTTAATAGTTTGAGCAGTGGTTTTCCTTTCATTTATTTAATGATTAGCAGGGCTAAAAAGAAATCTAACATCTTTCTTCTGCTACTTGTATTTTCTTTCATGTGTGCTCCCCTTAGTAAAGTGAATCTGGTGATCCTCTAAGGAATTCATATACTGTCCCCACATATCTTGCTTTCAAAGATTTGGGGACACTGACTGTGAGCTTATGGAAAGAAGAGAATAAATTAGGAAGAAGTGGAGGTGCAGCCAATGGGCTAAGCTGAAGAAATAAAGCAGAGGATTTCGTTGCTGTTGTATTATTCCTGCTGCTATTGCTACTAGCTCTGCTGGTAGTACCATCACACACCATGGACTGAACACACTTTGTAAATATCATCTCTAGTCTATGTAACATTGTTGAAAGGTAGAAACTACGAAAGTTCCATTTTTTAGGTGATGGAAAAGTTACAATTGCCCCAAAGTGCACAGGTAGGAAGAAGCAAGTCAGAGGTTGAACCTGTGTTTGTCTGAACTTGGATCCTGAGCTTGTTCTACTTTCTGTTGCCTTGCACAGCTCACTGGATGGCCTCGTCAACAATCTAGAGTCTAAATCTAATCACGAGCAGGGCTGACATGGAGTACTGGCCCCTTGGGTCAGGTGTCTGCACACAGAGGCACTGGTGGAGGTCCTGTTGTGATACTAACACATGTTATGGGGTTTGTGTCTCCTTAGTGTCCAGGCTCTTGGTCACGTGGCTTTGAAGAATGAAGAGGTAGACCAGAGGAGGAGTGGTGGGCAGCAGAGCAAAGAGTATAACCCTACTGAGCAGGAGTATAACCCTCCCAGAGAGGGAGGGGGGCCCAAGTGGGTTTCCCCCTGGAGTTTCTAGAGTTCAGGGGTTTTATAAGTTCTTTTGCAGAACTATCTTAAGCAATCAGGGTGTGCTGAGTCGTGCCAATCAGAACTTTGGTCATGTATCTGTCTACTTATTAGGTTAATGTCCACATGCTGATGGTCCTTTTTGTGTATGTGTGTATGGACATCTGGGGGCTTAGGTCTTAACTACCCCTTACCCATGATATTGACAAATGCTTTCGTGGCTAATTGTCTTACCTTAGGACATTTTGCAGAAGTCATTCCCGCAAAGGCTGCAAAGCAAAATGTCAGGGTGATCCCGTCTAAGCTGCAAAAACAGGATGTCAGCACTGTTTTATCTTAGTTGTCCTGACTTCATATCTTCTTGTTGGGGACCTTGGCCCTGACTACCTAACTGTCCAACTATCTCCTAACACAAGGACATGTGGCCTGAGACATGGTCCCCAGGGGCATCTGAGGTCATGCAGCTCAGGGCCTAGGCCTCAAGGACAAGGGTGTACAGTAAAGAGGCAGGTTATCAGAGCCCAGTGGAGAAGGTGTCATCTCAAAGCAGGTGTCTTTCAGTGGAAGAGGAACCAGGGAGGAAGGCAGCATCCCAAGAAGAGGGCTGCAGCTTGCTGGGTACTCTGGGCTCACAGTGGGTATCAGATTTAGGCAGCAGACAAATTCTAGACCTCACCTTCTGCTGATAGGCACTGGCTATGAAGCCAAGGCCTGTTGGCTTCCTTAGTTCTTCAACAGGCAGCCTCTAGTGACATATGACTGTTGACATTTAGATTAATTAAAATGGAATAAAATTAAAACATCAGTTCCCCAGTGACACTAGCTACATTTCAAGGGCTAGTATCCACATGTGTCTCGTGGCTACTGTATTGGGCATCACAGATACAGGGGATACAGGAGTCTGTAATCACGGAAAGTTCTATTTGGACAGTGGCTAGACCCCTGCTCCTCTAGATGGACCAGCAGCAGCAGCTTCATGGAGGATCTTGTGAGAAATGCAGTATCTCAGGCCCTGCTCCAGTCCTCCTGCCCTGGAAGCTTCAGACTACAAGATCCACAGGTGATGTAGAGACACATTCAGGTTCAGGGACACCTGTCTGGGCAGGTTCAAGAAATCAGTGGCTGTGCTACCTGCAGGGCATGGGGCTAAGGAAGAGAAACTAACCTTTAATTTGTCATCTTTACTGCAACCGTTTCCCCTGGTCTATTGCTTTTCCTTTTATTTTAGTTTTGTTCATTTTTTATGAACATATTTTTGGAACCTATTAATATTTAAAAGATTGTGATGGTGGAAGCCTGCCTTGGCTCTTACATGGGAACAGTCATGTCCCTCACCCCACCTTCTACCCTGCTGCTCCTCCTTCCCCTTCTCCACCCTACTCTCCCGCCCTTCTCTGGCCTCCATTCCTCCTGCTTCCTCCCTCCCACTCTTCCTTCTCCCCTCTTCCTTCACCTCTTCCCCCTTCCCTTAGATTTTGGCTCTGTACCCAACACCCCTGCAGCATCCCTCCGCAGAAATGGTGATTTCTCCAGCTCAGAGCTGTGCAGTTTTAGCACCATCAGAGAAGTGACTGGAAAGACTCCGCACACCCCTTTTTGCAGCGCAACCCTGTAGGATGCTGGAAAGCGTTTATATATTCCCAGGCAGTGATGGGGGCCCATCTTGCAAGGCCTCATAAATATTTAACAACAAGCACTTTGTAAAGAAGAGTGTTATTAAGGGTGGTGCTGCCAGCAGCTTCAGAGGTGCCCATATATCAGGAGCTGCTAATGCTGTGTGGATACAACCCTCTTGCAATAATAGCCCTAGGCAAATCAGCTTCTTATCTTTTAGGGGGAGTTGGGGGAAAATTTAGAGGGATTTGCAAATATCCCGGCTCCCCAGAAGAAACAAGCAGGTTCCTCTCCTAATAGAGAATGCTTTCCAACAAATCATGCACCTCAGAAAGAAAAAGCAGTGACCAGAAGGGGGGGGGGGGAAATACACACACACACACACACACACACACACACACACACACGCACACTCATATGTGTGTGTGTGTGTGTGTGTGTGTGTGTGTGTGTCTACACAGAATGTCCATACAAAGAAGATGCCGGAGCGCCCAATTTTTAGCAGGGCTTTTATTCAGATGCTAACAGATGAATCTTTTATCCCCATGGAAGCTAGAACCAGGCCACTTATTTCAACACTTCAAGCTTTAATGATACTGTTTCAGTTTTCTTTACTCTGTGGATTGGATACAGCACATTGCAATTCAAATCGCCCCAAACACCATAGTAAGCATGAGGTGATCACATTTCTTCCTAAGTGTAAATGACTCTCCACAGGGGACTCATTCTGAGAGCAAGAGGGGCTGGGGCAGCACTGCCCTGGCAACTTCGTTTTCCCCAGATGATCATCACTGGAGGTAAATGCTTGGAAGATTAAAGTCCCCAATCCATGAAGCAAATTCCAGTTAGGTTCAGAAAATATCCTCCATTGGCCACTCTTAGTACAACCAATAAATCACAAGGGATTAGAAAATGAAAGGTTGCATGTAGTGTGCACGTGTGTGTGTGTGTGTGTGTGTGTGTGTGTCTGTATCATGCTTATTGCATTTTTCCCTCGGGATAACTCTTGTGAAGTGGTCTGCAAAGCTAAGTTGACTGGCTCAAGGTGACCCACAGAAGCCATTGAAAGAGCACTTGTGTGTTTTCTACCATAAACACTGCCCCCCAAGGTCTGCCAGGAAAGCAATTGACTTTTGAGCACTCCCATGGATTATGTTCCAGACAAATAAACAATGTTTCACCAGAAATCACCTTACACATGAAGACCAGAGTCCTAGCACCATATGCAGGAGTGGGAACTAGGTATGTAAGGTAGTGATGCATCTGTCTTTTTGTGAGTGATTCTGCGCTGTACTTAGCCAATTGCCCAGAGCTTGGCCAGGAGCCCTGTATTTGCTGAGAACAGGTGAGAGAACCTTAAGAAAACCAGGGGCACTGACTGAACCACGCCCTAGTGTAGCCATCACAAACCTGTCTGACACATTCATGAGCAAGCAGTTTCCAGTATATATGCTTTGTGCCAAGTCATAATCAAAAAGTTCATTTTTTAAGTTAGCTGCTTGGGACCTGGAATAAACTTTCCCATAGAAAGGATGTTATAAATAGAGCTTGAGCCTAGCCCACAAATGATTATCTAATCTGTAATGTGGTTCCAGTATTATATAGTTGCAAGGAAACTTTGTGGAAAACAATAACTGTGCCATACCAGTAATTAAACCAAACAGTGGAACAATAAAATGAAATGTCTTTTTCTTTTTACATGGAAGCTCATTCGTGAAGAAAGTAAGATTAATTGGAGAAGGATAAGCCGTTAAATGGAGACCGTGTGGTGCTCTTGAAGGAGGCTTGGGGGTTACCTCGAGGGCTGTTGAGGCTGATGGCACAGGCTCTCTAGTATGTCTCATTTAACTTCAAAACTTATGACTTGCCTTCTGCTTGATACAGGTATATAGCTAGCTAGCGGTACTTGCACTCATCCTCCAAAATTAGAGTCAGTTTTTATGTTTCCCTCACCAGCTGAAAAAGGAGAGCTATGGAAACTGGGAGGAGAAGGAGGGAAGAAAAGGAGAGAGAGCATGGAGGGAGGTAAGGGGTAGGGAATGTTCTGGACACAGTGAAGCAAAAGTTAAAACGTGAAGAGTATGCACTGGGAGTTTAAAGAAAACCTGTGAGTCAAAGAGTGCCTTCAGGTCTCCAGTTAATCAGTCAAAAGAAGGGGAGGAGGCGCCCCCACCCCCACCCCTGGGTGGCACAGTGGGTGAAGACTCCCTCTCTTGGTTTCAGCTCTGATCCCAGGGGCTTGAGATCCAGCCCCATGTTGGCTCTGCACTCAGCGGGGAACGTGCAGGAGATTCTCTCTGTACCCCTCCCCATTACGTTCTCTCTCAAACAAACGGAAAAAAATAAATTAATTAATAAAAGGGAGGAGGAGAAAGAGAGGGAGGGAGCAAGAGAGTCCGAGTTAGAGAAAAGGGACCTGAGAAGAGAGTGAGGGGTGGGAAGAAGGAAGAGAGCCCGGAGGGAGAGGGGAGGGAGGGAAGAAGCTGGAGAGAGGCTCGACCCAGGAGGAGTAAATCCTGCAGGAGCGAGGGAAGGAGGAGTGCCAGAGAGAAGGTGGCAAGTTGGAGGGTATGGGATGGTTTGGATGAAAGAAGGAGGTTTTCCAGGAAGGGAACCTGGAGGCTCCCCAGAGTCACTGAGTGTTCAAGACCTAAAAGCTCTGTTCTTAGACTGGCAAAGACAGACTCAAGAGATGCAAACCTGGAACTCCGGTTTGGACCGTGTGGCTTTAAATGCAGGAACGCTCTGGAATCACGTGGGTCAAGGCTTCTGCTTTATTATGCAGAGAGATTTAATTCTCTTTTGTCTCAATCCTACTCCACAGACCAGGCTTTGGAGCCTAACCCAAAGGCCTATTAATTGGCTTTCCTAAACAAAAGAGCCATCTTCCCTGAGATAAAACCTGCACTCCCTTATAATGCACAAGTGGATGAAGTCATTTATTTTTTTAAATAGCAATCTTTTCCCCTCAGGTTACACTTATTATATGTGTTTCTTTACAATCCACACAGATCTTTCATACAGTCCCCACCTGGTAAACCCCATCCTCCAAACCAAACTCTCATTATTCAGGTAGTAGCCTTTTAATAGTAAAAAATATTTAATCACCACCAAAAGAAGTAAAAATAGGAAAATATTGCCACCTGGAAGGCTGGATCAAAGCCAATGACAATTATCTTCCCAATACTAGCTGTAAGGCCCAGGGGAAAGAAGGAACAAGCAGGAAGCAGAAAGACCAAGAAAGGCAGACTTAGCCAGAAGCCAGGCTGGACTGGACCGGGACCAGCACTAGCCCAGAACACTGAAGGTCTTGGGTCTCTTTTCCGGTATCCCTGGACTTCCCTCCCCACAGCCTATTCTCTCCAGCTTGAGCCCTGGAACCATGGTGCCCTGCCTTATTTTCCCGACTTAATTCCTGCCGCTGATGGTTTAACTTGACCTTCTTTCCTTTTCCTCCACTTCACAGTTTGGTACGGTGGGATTAGGTATGAGGGGTGATGAGTTTTACCTTAAATCCTTTCTTTACCCTCCACGTCCTGTTGTTGAGACTGAGCATGATGTGGGAAAGAGAGGCAAAAGAAAAATTATTAAATTTCTTACCCACTGACAAGCCCTTAAAACAGGCAGAGTGACACTCCTCTAGGGACTCAACTACCCCCACCTTAAGGCTTTGCTAAGGGCATAGGGCAATCCTAGCCTGACTGACCCCTACTCCCAACCAGGATCCTGTAAGTCTACTTTAACAATTCCTTTGGAAACTTTATCTCTAAACCTCCAAGATAGTGTTGACAATCCTCAGGTATCTGGCCCACTGGTATACATCTAAAGGGTCTCACAAGAAGGTTTTATTACTGGTAATAAATAACCTTTTCCCCAAACAATAGCTAGCCTCTCAAGGTCCTAGAAACCTGGCTTCCAAAATTCCTTAGAGACTTAGGCCATCCCTAATCCCCTCCCCAATTTACAAGTATATAATAGACCACTCCTCACATCTGGGGCAGCAGCTCTTCCTGCCCACCGGTCTTGTCCCCATGCTTTAATAAACCACCATTTTACACCAAAGACGTCTCAAGAATTCTTTCTTGGTCATCGGCTTGGGACCTCACCCTCACCTATATTCTAGAACTTCACCAAGCAGAACTGATGATGTAATTGACATGGTAACTGACCAAGTCTTTGTTTTGTTTTGTTTTGTTTCAGAATACCTACTTTTAAGATTTCATTTCTGAGAAGAGTAGATTACAGATTTCGTGTTGTTATTTCAGTAGTGAATCCTATATGAAAAAATTGTTCAGAAACTAAGTTTACATGAGTTTAAGAAAAAAAATCAATTGTAAAGCAAGACATGAAGATTAATGCGACTGACTAATTTGAAATTGAATGATTTGACCTGACTTACAATAATACAGTTACAATATAAAAAGTACTGTTACTTTTTCTTTATGTCATTTTACTTTTTAAATTTTTTTTACCCTCATGTCATTTTAAATATTTTTCATAAAGTGCCAGCGTATAAAAATTTAAGTTTTTGCAGAGGTGCCACAATACAGTAGGTAGGAAATTTTGAAGTAAGTGGTCAAAGCAATGTAGATTACCAAAGGAAATTAGGGAAAACTCAGTGCTTAGTGCACAGCTCTAAACACTTCACATGTTTCAAGACATAAAAGAGTCAAGGGAAGATTTGGTGAGTGTTTCTCTGGAAGGAGCTGTCACCTTGCTTCCATACCCAAGCCCTGAGGGGAAGGAGTATACTTGCTTCTTTAACCAAGATTCCTGGCCAGGTTTTTGGTGGTCAATGGGAAGGAGAGCAGACTTGTACCCAACTTACAGGAAAAGGATAAACCTGATCAGCCTGCACTCCCAGATACCTATGGCCAGACATGGGCCATGTCAGAGAAGGAAAAGTTAGCCAGAGCCAGTTTGAATCCTGCCTAAGAGGGCTCCTTCCAGAGGATGAAGATGATGAAGTTTTTAGAATATAGGTGAGGTTCAGTGGGGTGGAGTCTGGAGCCAATGACCAAGAAAGAAATCTTGAGATATCTTTGGTGCAAAATTATTAAAGCATGGGGACAGGACCCCTGGGCAGAAGGAGCTGCTGCCCTGGATTTGTAAGGAGTGGTAGGTTCTGTACAGATGATTCTGGGAGATCAGGAAAAGGGAGGTTTCAACAGAACTTTTTTATGCTAAAGAGACCTACAGGATACCATACCCAAGGCCTTACCATTGCCAAGGTCTTTTTCCCCTTCTTAGCAAGGTATTAACATTAAGATAGCTGGGAGATTCCTAAAGACTGTCATTTATGTGCCACCCAGGAGTGGGGATGGGGGAAGGTTGCATGGTGTCAGCCTTTTGCTTAGTCCTCAGCCAGCCAGCCCTCTGTTCCCTCAAAAAAAGACAAGGTCCATGATAGTCCTCACTTGGGACCTTGCACTCACTGTCAATGTGGGTATGCACCTTTTTCTCAGGGGGTATGTCCTAATCTGGGCCTTGAGAAGCCTGGCTCGGGTCCTGTGACCACTTTCTCTCTCCTCAGTCCCACAGCCCATCACCAGCAGAGGCTACCTGCAAGCAGGAGTGGGGAGAGGAGAAGGCTACCATCTTGCTGGCAGAGTGTTGATTTGATCAAATCAAGTCCAAATCCTGATGAAAACCTTAGGCTGCATATTCTAATTTCCTAATTTAGATTGCATTTGTGACTTCAGCGGATGTTTGGTTACTTACGGAACCAATCTGATATGGAAACAGCCAGCCTCAGTACACTCACGAGGATTGCTTCCTGGTAGTGCCCGGCCTGATTTGCCAGTCCACACACCTGTTTCAGAGGAAGCAAAAGAGTCATGGGCCTGCCGGCATCTACATCCAAATGCAGGTAGGGATTGTAACAGAATAAAGAATACATTTCATACATTGAATAACATGTGAGATCTCGATTTTCAAACTAATTTCATGTGGCTGCTTCCACAAAATCATTTCAAACTTGTTCACGTGCTTTTTAATACATATGATGGGTCTTACCATGTTTGGCCAAGATTTCAAGGAGATAATCCAATTAGGAATATTCTGGAATCAGGTAGAAACAAAAGACCAAAAGACCGCACAGAGATGGGACCAATTCAGAAGTCAGTAATCATCGAAAACAGTTTTTCAAACCACCAACTATGATCCATTCATTATTTAGGAAAGGAATCTAGTGGCTTATGACCCAGTGAATTATTTTTAAATGAAATTGAATGGATGGGATAGGACCAAATAGAATAGAAAATGTCACTCATGGTTAGGTTAAATATGGTTCAACATATCTTTGTTTGCTTTATGTGTCTGTACATGTGTATTTGTGCTTTTGTGCTGGGGTAAGCACATAAAATATAGTTCATACTTCATCTTACAGTTAAAACAAGTTTGAAAGATTTTTAAAAACCTGCATACACCAAATCTATGGAGAAGAACCGAGTCAGGAATCAAAGGTATTACCAGAAATAAAATAGAGAAAGTGAGAGACAAGAGAGTGACAGACGAGTCAGACAAGTTCCAGATGTGTCTTCAGTTGTCCCCTTACATCTTTTTTTTTCCCCTCTAGCGGAAGGTGGTGTTCACATCCCAAGATTCTTACAGGCCTGTGATACTTTTTGCTTTTGCCAAGGGAAGGAAGAAGGAAAGGGGAAAGAAGGGGAAGCAGAAGGGGAAAAACTAAGTCTGTGAAGACAGTCGGGGACCATTTTACACCCACCCTCGATTTTCAGTCTCAACCTACTCAGCATCTGGGGAACACGTGCCTATAAAAGGCCACTTTAAAATGATGGGAATTCCAAGTTACAATCAACATACGATGCATTTGCTGAATTGTCACATGTGACATAGTTTTACATGGTTTTGGTACTAACAAAATCACTGTACTATGTATAACACCCTGGTAATCCCCTTACTGTACTATGTATAATACTCTGTAAACTTTTTTTTTTTTTTAAACACTCATCCCATGCTCATCTATTTCATTGCAGATAGCATCTTCCCAGGGTATATGCCAACTGCAGAAGGTACCATCCTAAAGATGAACTACACTTGGGGCTGCCACTTTGTGTTGACTCCGGAGGGTACTTTCTCCAATGTATTCCATATGAATGGAGCTCCTGGAGTTGTAAAATTCAGTGACCCTGACTGTGCACTCCTGGTCCTCCTAGCACATACTGTAATTCCCCCTGCTGGCCAGGACAGCATCTGCAGAGCTGTGTATAGCCTTGACCTCTGTGATTGGAAGTATGGGCACTAAATTCCAGGTCTCCTGTGGGTCTTGACCACTATGGAGGTCAATGCTCAGTCTTCATTCACTCTTGTGTGGCCTTTTTCTGGACTGGTGGGCTCTCCTGACTCCAGGTAGTATATATAACTTCTTCATCTTCGTACTACCTGGAAGGCATCTGATAGGTCTAGTCCATGGAAAGCTTTTTTTTTTCCCCCTGTACAATATGCTGACAGCAAAAGTCCCTCCCTATGTCCTCCTCTCAACTTCATTCTTCAGGGCCAGTGAATCTTCCAGGCCATCTTCAGTAGAGCTCTTTCTAACCACTCAGCTCTCACTGACCTTCCTGTCTGTGGTCTGAATGACCACAGCACTGAGATTTTACTCTATCTAATTTAACTCTGTACATGCTACCTTGTGCTACTCACTGGTCTTATGTATTAGTGAGTCTAGACTATCACTTAGACTGGGGATTTCATAGTCTCTGGTAGTCTTTGCAGCACCCAGCATCCTGCAGTGTCTAAAGGTACAGGCCACACTCAGAGTTGGTTGTGAGAAGTCAGTTCCTGGAACATATTCTTTTCATCTGTGAAAAGTAACTTCGGGACCAATGAATCTCTCTTGGAGAACTAATGAATGGTTGGACATAGTTTCTGGAAATAAGAAACAGAAAAATAAAATTAGCTTATATGCCAGGCAAGATAGGAAGTGCTTTATATACATCATTTTTCTTAATACTGATCACAACCCTATTTGGTATTTATTAACCACAATTTATTGAGGAAGAAATAGAAAATCAGGGGTGAATCTCTCTAAAATTGAACAGCTAGTAAGTGGCAGAGCCTGGATCCCAAGTCTGTGCTCCCTTTACAAAAGCAATACCTCTTATGTAGATTCATCCTGTTCTGAATTTCAAATAATTCAGGGAGAATGAAAAGTGCTTAAGGTCTGCTAGGGAGGTCTTCCAGTTTTCAAGAAGGTCTGAGGACGTCATTTCCCAGGCACTATAAGCTAGCTATCCAGGAGCTGGTAGGACTTCGGACTGTACCTTATGGATTCACACTGGGCATTGGTCATTCATTAAGAAAATCACCTCCAACCATCAAGCTGAGATGAGGCTGCAAAAAAAAAAAAAAAAAAAAAAAAGAGAGAGAGAGAGAGAGAGAGATGCCACAAGTGAATCTTATCATCTGGGGGAAAATAACAAAGAAAGATTGGAATTAAACAATGACAAAGTAGCTATGTGAAATTAGTGAAGAAATTCATGAAACAGGTCAGAATGTGTGTACAACTTTTCACAGACCTGACACTCTTTTAGAAAGGCTGCTGTGTGGTTGCTACAGGAAAAAGTAACACTCAAGACTGACATGGCCAGAAGGCTTAGTACTCCTAAGCCCAAGGGAAATGATGATAATGATTAAAATAAATAAATAAATAATAAATAAATAAATAATCTTTATTTACTCTGCCAAATACTGTTTTAAATTTCTAACATAAATGTATTACCTAAACTAATGAAAACCTGGTAATGTGGATTGTATCTGCACGTATCTTTTTTTTTTTTTTCTATCTGACAGATCACAAGTAGGCAGAGAAACAGGCAGAGAGAGAGAGGGAAGCAAGCTCCCTGCATAGCAGAGAGCTGGATGTGGGGCTGGATTCCAGTACCCTGAGCTCATGACTTGAGCCAAAGGCAGAGGCTTTAACCCACTGAGCCACCCCAGGTGTCCCTCTGCATGTATTTATTGATCTTTTACTATGAGGGTATGGTAGTGAACAAAAGAGACAACATTGTCTTTCCTCTGCATCCTTAGAAATATTATTATTCCTATACTACAGATGAGTTAACTAAGGCTTGCAGAGGTCAAGGAATCTGTACAAATCATACACAGATAGTCGATGGCAGAGGGCTTGAGTTTGAATCCAAATCTGACTCCAAAGCTCAAACAGAACCCCGCCCTGCCACCGCTTCCAGCTGTGCTCAGAACACAGCCAGGCATGTCGCCTGTAAGACCCTGTTCTTAATTATCTTACCTGCTGGAGCATTATACACATGGTCTTTATGGTCAGTTCTGGCTCTTGATCATATTGTCATTTACTATTTTCTAAAAGTTTCATGGATATAAAACTTGCTTGCTCACTTAAATTGAAAACTCCTAGAAGGTTGGACAAGAGAATATATTCTGCAGCATTTCCCAGAGGGCTGGGTGCATTTCACACAGGTTTTAAGCACCTGTTATCTGCCAGGGCACCGTGCTCAGCACCATGGGGAATTTTAAAAATTGAAAAATAAAATAAAATATTGCCTCTGCCATTCAGAGTCTTATAACTTAGTGGGCACTGTCATTAAACATTGACTGATAGAATTTTAGTTTTAACAAATCCCATTTTTGAGAACTCATGACTGGCAGTATAAAGTTCCCAAAGACGGGAAAGAGACCCATGCAATGTGTGTTTTCAAAAAGTCAGAAAGATTAGGGCTCAGAAAAGTAAACCAACATTGGTAATAAGACCTAACTTGCCTATGAGAAACAACTTCAAGACAAATGAAGAAAGAATTAATTGAGAGAAGATCACTGGGTGACTACATCATGTCGGACCAATCCAGGTTACTTTTATCCCAAGAGCAAGGTGGACCATGTAGAAATGGTGAGTCAATGAGTAAGCATAGCTTTACTACAGCAAGGTTCTACCCTCGGTGATATGCTCCTAAAGCTAATAAAACATAGCCTAGATGACTATGCTAGAAGGTGGGGAACACTCCAAGGAAGCCACAGAAGAGGTGTTTGATAGGAATGGGTTGGGTCCTGGAGCATTCCCAAAGTCCATTGATGATGTGGAGGAGAGGAGCACAAATGAGCTCATTAAGTCATGAGTAGCCCCAAAGTGCAGTGCAGGCATTCCCTGTTGACCAGGCCTGGAATTTTCTATAGCTCAGACAAATTACTGAGGAAATGAAAATGGAAACAGGTTGGATTTTAATAGAGAAGGAATATAGGGAAAACCACTTATGATCTTTTCCTCTATCTCTCTTGAATTCTGGGAGCCAAGTGTGGAGGAAGCCTCCTCTTGAAGCCAGAGGCTCTAATGTGGGAGAAGGATTATCCGGCTTTGGGTTGTGAGTCGGTCCACTGGGGCCTCGGTTTTCCCATCTGTGCAATGGGGTAACAGCTGGCCTGCTGTACAAGCATTATCTTGTGTGGATTAGCTAATTAATGATCATTTAGGGTCTTAAAAATGCCAAGTGTTGCATAAATGCTAAGTATTATTATGCTTCACGTAAAGGGCAAAGATCTTGACTTGAAAAGAAAATGGGAGGAAAAATTACAGGAGACAGTAGGAGAAAACACAGGAGAGAAGCTATTAGCCAGTTTGGGGAGCGCAACTGCAAGGGCTTGAGCATCATAAAACATCTGCAGGTAATTTCCACTCACCTCTGCTCCTGCAGTGGCCGTGAGGGAGAAAGCAGTCTGTTGTCTCTAAGTGAAGAATCACGGAAAGCAATCAAGTGAGGGTTTGCCCTTGCCAAGGTTGAGGAACTCTCTCAAATGTCATACAATTCTGGATGTTCTAAATGAAGAAATTACTTAATCTACCTGGGGGCTTGTGGCTGTTACATAAGCCAACGTAAACAAGCCTCCAAAATGCAGCTACTGAGGATCCTCTAGACACACAGCAGACTGCTTCAAATTGACCGGTTTCCTAGGCTGCCCTTGAAACTCAATTTTCTGACACTCAGTTCATCCCAAATTAATGAAATCGCCTGTTCAATGACCAAAGCTGCCCTTCTGGGTTGGCCTCAGGTGTCTTCCCTGGGGCATAAGGAAGGCCATTAGGACAAATTGTAGACACCCACGTACCATGGGGTGATGTCAATTAAATAAAATACATTGGCCTCAGAGGAGGGGAAGGGGCACTTTGGCCAAGTCATCTCCTATTGGAAGTGATCTGCCGAGTCCCGAACGTGTCAAAGAGATTGGAAGTAGGAGTTGTTTCTGAAGCTGATGCCACAGGCAAAAAGAGACACTATTTGCGCACTTTTTTTCCTTCCTGGTTCCAACCATGTGCCACCTAAAGCGTCCCTCTAATAAATTAAAAGAGCCTTGTCAAGTAGCTCATTCTATTATTAACCAGACATGTCTCTCCTGGGCTTCCTGGCAGATCAAGAGGACTGTCAGCCTCCTCCACAGGGTTCTAAGACCACTTAGCTGTGCTCAGCAACTTCCACAAGGGAAGGACAAGGAAGACAATGCCCTTAATGTGGCCAAGTGGCCCAGGAGGGGCCCAGCGATAACTATGTGATCACGGTTGAACTATTCTTGCTGCTGTCCCTCTGAGCTTCCTCAAGGGCACTGGTGCTGGGCATGAACTTGGAGTACCGGCCTTAAATTTCCTATCTGAAGACCCACTGGACTTTTTACCTGATTGCATAGCTCTAGAGACTTGAGAAACAGAGAATTAACTTTCTGTCCTTAGAACTCGGTTGTCACGACAATAATGCAGTACAAATTAGCATATGTCCAGGACACAACGGAAGTCAGGACAGATGAAAATGAAATAGGCAGGATTCTAGATTACTTTTTGAAACTTGACCTTTTCTGGGATCCTTTCTTGACTCATGGGTACTCTTGTTTATTAGTAAACATATATTTTCTTATGTTGGCAGGAACAGAAAGAAGGAAGAGTCCAGATGTCAGGAGGCAGACATGAAGGTGGATGGAAACATTATCCATACTCTGTGGTGCTCCTTGGGAAGCCCTGTCACTCTTCAGCTCCAACTAGTCAGCTAAAGGAACGAAAACTACAAATACAGAAAGAAAAGGATCTTGCTACTCAAACTTTGGAGAATGTTGACATTGCCCACTAAACTGGGAACTCCTCCAAAGCCAAGATCATTTTTAAATCTTTCTTTTTATTTTTTTAATCCTCTACCACAATGGCTAGTAGATGGTAGATCTTCAACAGCTGTTTGTGAACGAGCAAATATGAAAGGGTAAATTACAAAGTGCCCAGATATGTAGTATAGGGACTCAATATTTGCTTTAAAAAATGTAGAGGATCACATTCTTCTTTTATTTATTTATTTTTTAAATTTCAATTCAATTAGTCAACATATAGTACATCATTATTTTCAGATGTAGTGTTCAATGGTTACTCATTTGCATATAGTACTTAATGCTCATTACATCAAGTGCCCTCCTTAATACCCGTCACCCAGTTATCCCATCCCCCACCCACCTTCCTTCTGTAACATTCAGTTTGTTTCCCAGAGTCAAGAGTCTTTCATGGTTTGTCTCCCTCTCTGACTTCTTCCCATTCAGTTTTCCCTCCCTTCCCCTATGATCCTCTGTGCTATTTCTTATATTCCACATATGAGTGAAACCATATGATAATTACCTCTCTCTGACTGACTTATTTCACTAGGCATGATCCCCTCCAACTCCATCCATGCCCATGTAAATGGTAGGTATTCGTCCTTTCTGATGGCTGAGACATGCTATTTTTACAAATGCAATTTAAACAAATGCATTTTTACCAAAACATAATCTAGATTACGTCCTTGAAGCCGTCTTCCTTAGAAGCAAATTTCCACAGGCTCCCCTTGGTTGGTGAGAACACAGTGTGGCGCTAACAATGGCTGTTTCTCTCCCCTTACTCATGTCAGCTGCTCAGGAAATCAAAGATCTGTGCTGCTGCTTAGGCTGTCCTGAGCATAATTCATGTTGGTTTAGGATTTAGGCTTATAGGATTAGACTGACGATCATAAACCTTGCCCATTATAAAATCCTAAAATCATTATTAATTTTAAAAGGAGTATAAAACCTTGGGCAAAACTAATAACAAATGTATGCCAACTCTAAGACCAATACGAGGCCTAAATCCTGTCTAATTTGGAGAGCTCAGGCTAGAGCGGATTATCAAGCGAGACTGAGGATTCTCCCTCCCTGGAGAGCTCCAGGATGAGGGAACAGGCTCTTCTTGCCCAAAGTCAGGGGACTGACAAAGATCAGCCTTGATAGTTCTCTAGTCTGCAGCTTGGACAGGGAAGAGTTAGGGGAACTAGAATTGACACTCCCAGGATGAGGAATGTCCACAGGGGGGAAAAAAAGAGAGATAGAGCCGAGATGGAGATTGGCATCCAGGGAGGTGAAGGCAATACTTCTTATTTATGAGTCTTGCAATTTCTTCCTGCCTTTCATAGGTATAAAAGAGAAGAAATGGAAAACAAAAAACAAAAAACAAAAAACATACATTAGCATCCTGAGGATGAGGCTCATGATCAAAGAGAAAAACTTGCTTCCAACAAGATATAGCATGAATTTGCCCATGCAAACAGTCCACTGCAGAGCACTTAGAGCAAGATGTACAAATGAAGGGGAGGAGAGGCCAGTCTCAACTAGGGGTGTGTGATTTACAGCTGAAGTTCAAAGTGATGATAATACCATGTTTTTACTTTTTAAATTGTTTTATCCTATTTTTCCAGCCCATAAGGAATGCACCTTGGTGTCAACAGAACCCCTTTGTCTTTGTAAGCTATTTTGAAGCAAAATATCGGTAAATTACTTCCCAAACCACCACACAACTAGATCATGCTGAGAAAATGGGCTTTGCAGGAATGCAGTAAATTGTTTCTGTCACAGAAGAAAATACAACCAGTAGAAATCGTTATGGATGAGTCATTATGAGAAGGGGCCAAAAAAATTAACCTTCATCCGTTTTCTTTGTCTTTGTGCATTCAAGGAAGGGTGTGTGTATATGTGTATGTGTTTATTTGAATTCACCGGCCACACTTAGGAGTCTGGAGGTGGGAACGGTTTCAGAGATAAGCAAGGCCAGCCCCTTCATTAACATGCATACAGGAGGGGGAGAAAGAAGAAAAGTGACTTCAGAATGTGGTGTTGCTGGGAAGGTGTTTAGCATGGTTGAAGAAGGGGTTCTGTGATCAAAGAGGAGGGGGAGAAAATATTTGTATTTTAAAACATTCATTTAGTGCTATTGACTGAATGTGTCACCCCCAAATTCCCATGTTGAAACCTAATCACCAGTGAGATGGTGTTGGGAGGCGGGGCCTTTGGGAAGTGATTAAAGCATATGGGTGTTTGGTCACCAGTGGGGTTAAGCATTCTCCTAAAAGAGGCCCCCAAGTATTTCCTCATTTCTCTCACTGGTGAAGAAACAGCAAAGTGAACAAGGAAGTTGGTCATCCTCACCAGACACCAAAGTGGCAGGCACCTTGCTCTTGGGTTTCCCAACCTCTGCGACTGTGAGAAATAATGTCCATCGTGTATAAGACAGCACTGTTTTCTGTTACAGTAGCCCAAATGGACTATGACATTAATATTTATGAAATAGTATCAGGCACAGGACGGAATGTTTGGGTAGATTCTGTTATGACTGCCGTTTCACAGATAAAGAAACTGAGGTGTACAGAGGTTGGGTGCCTTGTCCAAAGCCTCACAGCCATGAATGGCTATCAAGGTGATCTAATTTCAAGCCCAGGCTTTCAAGCAGGCATCTGTACCTCCTCAGGTAGGGAATATGTGGTGTGTGGGGCACCATGGACAAAAGCCAGCACTCTGGAGTCAAGCTGTCTGCCTACAAGACTTAGAAGAAATTATTCTCATCATCCACCAGGTTTGAACAAACATTTTTACAATTGCCTGGTGTATCCTCAACCCAGCATGCTCCTCTGAGAACCCTCCAGTGACTGGGAAACTGGCCTAGGGATTCCACGCAGTGCCCTCGGACCCTCTGAATTCACTTAACTTAGCTCCTGCCTCTTGTCCCTTTGTGCTGCTATAAAACCCATCTCCAATCACTTGATAATGACTCTTCCTGCACCCCCCATGCAAACAATAGTACAGAAAGATGCTCTGTTAAAGTGTTAAACATGCCCTAATGTGCGGTAATTGATTTCACATATGGAATCAGGGCCAGAGTAACAGTGTGCGACAATGGATTTGACACAGGAGCTGTCTGACTTGATGAACACAGCTGCAAGGAGCTGATTCTCTGTGCAGGCGCTAATTGCCCAGCAGACCTGGCCAAGGGCCTGCTTCCATGAAGCGGTGCCCTAGGTGGACAAGATAGGACTCAGAAGGTCACCTTAGTCCCTGTCAGGGACCATTTCATCTCCTAGCCAGTGGCAAGTCAGAGTGGTTTACAAGTGACATGAATTTGCAGGTTCTGTCCTGCCATGAAGATTGGTGGCATGAAGCCACCTCTGAAGTCAGGCAGGCTTGGGAGACATCCTGAGGCAGGTGCAGGTCAACACTGGTTTCCTGGGGAGAGCTGGAGAGAAAAGAGGGTGAAGGCATGCAAGTGGGGAGGTTCGGACTGCACGGAGAGAGCGTGCTCACTGCTCACCGACAGCACCTGCGTCTGGACTCCAACTCCAAGGTCTGAGTCTAAAAGCCAAAGGCGACAAGAAGCATTTATACGCACGCTGCTGCCTAGTTTACAAAGAATGTCCACAGACATGAACACATTTTCAATTTCCTCATCAACCTTGCAAGGTTGGGATTCTTCCCAACATAGAGTGAGAAGTGGATTTACTAAATTTCAGCTTGGGCCACATCGTTCCCTGGGAAGCTTCTGAAGAGCTACTACCACCCAAGACCCCTCCTCCCGTGCCCAGCCCAGATCCCTTTTCAGTGGTCTGAGATGGGACTCAGGTGCTAGTATTTATTTTTGTATGTGTGGTATAATAATAGACACTAAAATTTGAATTTTATATCATTTTCATGTGTTGCAAGTGTTCTTTTTCTTCCAATCCCCCCCCCCCCCCCCGCCGACCATTTAAAAATGTAAAAACACCCCTAGCTGTAGAAATAAAGCAGACAGAAGGCTGGATTTGACCCAGGGGACCTCATTGGCCGATCTTGCTTTAAAACAACCCATATTTGTCTCCAGCTTGCTAAAATCCCTCCCTGCCTCCCATTCATGTTCCTCATGTGCTCTGTGCTCTCATTTTCCTCTAAATCCCCTTGATGGCCACCTGTATAGGCACCCCCTACCCCAAGCATCCCACACTCAGATATCCCTGCCTTCTGCATTCCATATGTGGAACTTTCCAGTTAGTTCTTTTGTTGTTTGCTTTTGGACAAATAAAAAGTTGTATGTATTTAAGGTGTACAATGATGATATTGTGATATACATTGTGACATGATTATCATAATGAAGCTAATTCACAGATCCATCACCTCACATGGTTGGTTACGTTTTGTGTGGGTGAGTGGTACAAGCATCTGCAATCTGTCCTCTGAGCCAATCTCAAGTATACAGCACATTATTCTTAACAATAGTCACCACGCTATGCATCAGGTCTCCAGAAGGTATTCAACCTTCTAACTGAAAGTCTGTATCCTTTGACTAACGCCTCCTCTATCTCCCCTCCCCCTGGCCTCTACGGACCAGCCTTTTTTTAAAGTTCCCCAAGTGATTCTAACATAACCAGATTGAGAGCACCAAATTAGACATTTATAGATGAATTGATCGAAGAGAAACATGTTAGAACTAGAGAGGGACATAAAATCCAAGTAAATAAATTTGGGAGACAAGGGCAGAAAGACTAAAGACATGAGAACACTTCCATCCGGTCTGGTCTAATGGACAAAACCTGGAAGATACAGACAAAGTCCTGAGTCCCGGTGCAAGGGGAACACATCCTCTATTGTCATTAGTAGAACACTTTCTCAGGTGACATGCCTGTACCCAGAGCCATGCTTCCATCCATGTGATTTAGAAAAGAAAGAAGAGAGATGTCCTCTCAGAGGCAGGGTGTGCTTGGCGCAAAGTGAGCACAGAGAAGGCCCGAGGAAAAGACCGTTCTCGTTCTCTGTCCTTGCTTTATACTCCGCAGGTTAACTTGAAACAATTTTTAGAAATGTCCTCAACTCCTAGGGGACTCATTTAGCAGCACACAGCCTCTTCTAATGAACTATGAATTGTACTGATACACTAATCTCCAGGAAAATACCGTCTCGCAGCCTGAGTTTCCATAGGAGTTAGGATAATTCCTCCATGACTTGATGAACTGGCAATGCAATGATGATGATGATGATGGTGATGGGGATGGTCTGATGATGATGGTGTTCAGCAAAATCGGCCATTTCGGAGCACCTCTTCAGTGCCATAACCATGCAGCATACTTCAGCTGCACCCTCGTGTTCCTCTTTCCTTGTATACTACCTTATGAATTTCCCCATCTTGCCAATGAGGAACATGCGTCACAGAGAGGATAAACATCATGACTGGCATCACGAGACTGACAAGCATCAGACCCAGATGGGCTCTAGACATACCTGGCTCGAACTCCTGATGCCTACGGTACAGATGTGCAGCATGAAATGGAGGTTTGCTCCCTGCCATTTGGAGGAGAAAATAATTAATAATAATACTGTTTCTGGAGCAATTCTTTAAGCTTGGCACTGTGTTAAGCCATTTAAATATATTCTCTCATTTAATGCTCATAAGACCCTGAGAGGCAAATATTTTATCTGCAATTTACTCTTGAATCATTACAAGCTCAAAGATGATGATGTAAGTGAGCCCACTGCTGGTAAGGAGTAAAGGCCCCAAGAGGATGGGCACCGCCCTGTCTATCTCCGAAGCCCGCCGCTCTTCACCCCGTGCCCTGGTGAACACAAGCACTCTCACAAGACCGTCTCTCCTCGGCATTGCCCTCACCCGTCAGAGATGCCCTTACCCATCATTCTGTCCTCTAGCTGTGGAAGCACAAAGAGAATCTCAGGTTCTAGAGGAAAGGAGAAGCCCTTTGTTCTAACAGTCTTCCCAGTCAAGTTTGTCCTGGGACCACCAGCATAAGGTGTCGCCAGTACCCGGATAACAGGCTGCATGACCATGGTGTGTTCGGAGCAAGGGTTTGACCATCAGGCAGGATGAGGCTCAAGTCCTGGCTGTGTTGTGTGTAACTAAGTGAGTCATGTGGCTTCTGGGCCTCAGTTTCTTCATCTGTAAGGCACTAATTAAAATAGCATCTTCCCCAGGGTGTTAAAAGAATTATAAGAAATAATGTATGCAAAGTGCCTAGTGCCTGATTGCTTGATGAATGGAAGCTATTATTATTCTTAATGGCTAAGGGAACTAGGGCACTGACCCCATATTTTACCCCTATTTCCAGGAGTGGGAAAAGCTCCCATAGTTTTCCCATCAATAATGGTCAATTCCATCCCCCCAGAGAAAGCCCAGCTGCACCTGGGCTTGAGAGGAGGGTAAGGCACCTAGGTGTGGATGGAGATGACCTAAGGCAAGAGGCCTCCTGTGCTTGAGGAATGCGTATGTCCTTACACGTGATCCAGGCAAACCAGCTTGGATGGGGTCCCGTGCCCAGGGATTCTGTGGATGCACAGATCCTGCTATTCCTTCCAACCCCCAGCACAGGCACACACACTCTCACATGCACATGGCAGACATATATGTATGCACACCAAGCACATGCATATAGGTGCCCACAGAAACACATGTGCAGGGGTGCCTGGGTAGCTCAGTTGTTAAGTGTTTGCCTCCAGCTCAGGTCATGATCCCGGGATCCTGGGATCAAGCTCTGTGTCAGACTCCCTGTTCAGGGAGGATCCTGCTTCTCCCTCCCCACTTCCCCTGCTTGTGTTCCCTCTCTTTCTGTCTCTCTGCCAAATAAATAAAATCTAAAAAAAAAAAAAAAAAAAAAAAGAAATAAAGAAACACATGTGCAAACATGCACACAAATGCATACACATAGCAGTCAGGATTTCTGCTGAGAGAACCCTGTTTATCAGACACTGGAGCTTCCCTGGGGTTGCAGGGGTGGGGGGTCCCCTGAGGCATTTGCAGCCCCTTCAATGGCTGTAGAAATCTGCTTTCCCCTCAGCCTTCTTTCTGCCAGTCACCTTCTGTCAAGGAGTGATTATGCTCCTTTCTGTCAGGAACACTGAGTGATTGTGGCAAGAAAATTGCCTTCAGCGATAGGGATTTAAGAAACGCTTTTCCTGAAAATAGTGCTCAAATTAATTAACTTGGAGGAAAGGATTGCTTTTTTTTTTTTTGGTCTGGATTTAATTTATTTTTTCCCAAAGAGTTTTATGTTGTGTGATAAATGGTGAGGAGAGTGTTACCTCCTTGGACATCCCGTAAAGTCAGGGAGGCCTTATGGACACCAGTTCTGAAAGACACCAATGAGATCTAGAGCTGAGGGCAGAGGAGGCACAGGCTCGGGTCTGTTGGTTCTACTGAAGGAGGTTGCTCAGGCAGGGGGAGCAGGGTGTGTCTGAAGGACGCAGCAGGGGCTGATGAAGAAAAATCTATAACAGGAATGTGAAATCGTGGAGGTAGTGGAACAGCAGTAGTCACAGGGCAGCCTGATTCTAGCACTCTCTGGTACTAACCGGATAATCTCATCTCATTTCTCTATGCCGTTGTCCCTTCATTTACACAACGGAATGGTAATTTAGGTTGGTTCTGCCATCCAGGCTGGTCCTCGTGAGGATCAGGTGGTCTCTCTGTCACTGCATTTTGTGTTCAGCTCCACGATTGCTGGGTAGGAGCTGGTGGAAGGGCAGTTCAGGCTCAGGTCATGACCCTGAGACCATGACCTGAGCCTAAACCACGAGTTAGTTGCTCAACCGAGACACACAGGCACCCCAAAAGTTGCTGGCCTTTCTGATGACCATCTTTTCTGGGTATTGTCTCTAGATTATATTTAAGAGATGCAAAGGCATTTCTTAACCACTTCACCCAACACGTCTTAACCCAGAGTGTGTGGATGGACTTTTCAGGGCTCATAATCCTTTGAAATTTAAAATACTGCATTCAGTTTGTGTAAGTCTTCTTGGGAATTACATTCATAGCTTTCACTGGGGCAAGGATGGGGCTGATTTGTGATCCTCCTCAAAAAAATTAAGATAATTTGGCTTATACCAAATAGAATATTGATGGCTCACCAATTTAAAATATGTAAAATTCCCAAGTTGATTATTACATCAAGAATTTTTCAATACTCCTTTTATAAAATTTTAAAAAGCTGATTTGAAGAATTCCCTTCAGAAATCACTCTTTTTAAAGTAGAGGTCTACTCCATGTACTTAAATGAGATTTCACACACACACACACACACACACACACATACTTGCTGCCCCAGTCTTACAGCTCCCCATGGCAGCTTCTTACTACAGAGAACTAGAGAACTGAAAACTGTGTTTCTGCAGCATCCTGCCTCCCAGGATCACACAGGCCTTTCAGAGCGTCTCACTAGCCCTGACCCTGCTCTAGGCTGGTCATTCATTGCTTGCAGGTGGAGCAAAAAGAAGGCAAATATCTTGCCCCAAAACACACAGCAAGGATGATTTCACTAAACCCTGACTACCATATCATCATTAAGAGAGGAAGGCAAAAAACAGAATTTAGACAATCAAAGTGACTGCTGCAGAGTTCAAAAGCAAAAGGCAAGTATCCCATGGGAAGCTTTGCTAGCAACTTAGGGTTTATACCCAACCTTCTGGAATCAGTCCTGAGATCCTGGCTATGGTCAGAACAGTATGGCAGGTATACAACACCATTCTGATCAAAGGCAAGCTGAGATATGAAGTCTTTCCTACTTTCAAGAACAGTAGAAGAAAGGCCATGCTAAGATGTGCTTAGTACCATGTCCATATGGACTATAAGACATTCTTATAGACTTTCATCCAGCTATTATTATTACTGCTAATAGTATAGTTGTTACCTTGTTTTCATGACTCATTTGTGTGTTTGTAGAGTGGTCGGTCAGACAGCCCATATAGGAGGCCTAGGGAAGTGAACACGAAAGTGCGTACCCTAGTATATTGTGACATGGATAAATTACCCCAGTTCCAAACTTGGAGGAGTGATTAAAAACAGGTGAAGGACTGCTGACACAGATCTGGGCTTCTCTTTCCTTGCCTTCCACTCAGTGCCTGGCAGAGAGCTTTTCATACAGAGAGTACTCAAACTCTTGTATAATATCAAGGAGTACTCCCAATTTTTTTCCCGTGCCCTCATCTCAAGGATAACGACAGCATTTGCTCATGGAAGCAGCGTTTCTTGGAGTGTCGTCCATAAGTGATCTGCTTCAGAATCACCCAAGGACCCTCTTTAAAATGCAGCTTCTTGGACCCCCTTCTGAGACATCCTGAACCAAACTGTTTAGAGATGAGGTCCAAGAATCTGCATTTTAATAAGCCTACCAAGTGAGTCTTGTGTGCTTTGAAGTTTGAGAACCACAGACTTAGACGAATTATTATTTGTCCAGTGGTGACCTTTCAGTTTTCTCTGAGAGCCCTTAGTAATCAATTAAACCATGCATCGAGGCATCTCTAAAGTAGCACTCTACAAAGCCTTTCTTTGGACTGATTGAGAATTGAGTATCAGAAGGTTTAGACAAATCAACTTGGACTGTAAGTCTACCTGTAGTCCCTTCATGAAGAGTATTTGCCTGCAAGTAAGAGACGGTGGGCCCAGAATGTTCTCCTATCCATAACTCTTCTCCTTGTCTGATGGGGCACATGGGCCAAGAGACCCCCACTCAGCATTGCCAGTGAATTTCCCTCAGCCAGTGACATTATAGACCAAATCTACTAGTCACTGCCATTTTCTCGATAAAACTATTACTATGGGAGGGATTGACTGAGATTAAGAAATGGAAAGAGATGAAATTAGTTAAAAAAAAAAAAAAAAAAAAGCAAGAGAGAGGAAAGAGAGGAAGGAAAGAAACCAGACAAGAGAGGAAGGGAAGTGGAAGGGAGGGCAGGGAAGAGAAGGGGAGAGAGAGCTGGTTCTCTAGTGAGAATAAACCCCTGTTGTCTTGAAAGCATTCCGCATCAGCAAATCCTTTAATGGAACAGGGATTGAAGGACTGGCCCAGAGGAACAAAAGGGGGAAATGAAGAACGGTGACACACAGAAAAAAAGAGCAAAGAGAAAGAAGGATTGGCAAGAGTAAGAAGAATGTGAAGTACAAAGACTCCGGAGAAGTGAGGGCTTTTTTATACTTTGCAAACACTTCGTTTTACTACACTTAATTAATCAAAACACAGGAACATAAATGTTTAAAGGGTGAAATAAAAGGTACAGAAATACAGCCATACTCAACAAAGATGAGAACACATAAATTTAACATAAGGTTGTCACGCCAGCGCTCTGTCCCAGTGCACAGGACAACAGTGCCCATTCCAGCTCTCTGCGGCCATGGGTGAGACCACGGTAATGAAGCTCTCTGTGAGCTCCGGCTAAAATCAATGAATGAATTGCAGAAGGGGGAAAAATGCTCCAAAGAGACAGGGAAAAGGGCAGAGAAAAAGAGCGAGCATGACAGAGACAGAAGTAACTTCATTCTCTCCTGCCAAGGCTGTTCAGACCAGGAAGTCCTCTGACGTGTCTAACTCAAACCTCCCCTCTGATTGCAGCTAATTTCATGTTCTTGTGGACCAACCCAGTAAGAAACCGTGGCAATTTACTGATTTGAAATGCCACAGCATAAAAGAAAGAAATTTAAATGGTATCCACCAGGCTCTGTTGCTGAAATCTTGGCGCTCTATGAAAGCAGGGCCTGACACGAACAGGCACGGGCAGGAAAGACACACAAGGATGAAGAAATCTCTCCCCTTCACCAACTGTTAAAAACCATCTTCTGCCACAGCAACAATTTATCATTCTAAGTCTGTGAATTCCCGCCTGCCGTGTGGGGTGGGACCAGCACAGTCCTCCACAGGGGGACAGTTGGAGAGTCCTTCCAGTTGACTTGTTGTTCTCAGCTCTCCCCTTTGAGGCTCTGTCGTGGGTCCGGTGACTGAGGCTGAGGAGGGGGTCCACCTTGCAATCATACTTGTCTTTCGGTCTCTGCGGGGCTAATGTTCTCTGCTTTACTGTTGCTGGTCTCACCTTCTCCCTGCGACCTGTGTGCCCTGTCATAGTGTCCCCACTCCCTGGCAGAGCCAGCTCATGCCTGTCTGATCACTCCACGCTGACCGTCCAAGTGGACTTCTATTACCTGTTTGCATCTCCTCAGTCACTCCTTCCTCCCCCTTCCTGCTCTGGTACACACTATCTCCCTCTTACTAGACTAGTGGGATGGGTAGCTTTTTACCTCTGTCAAGTCCTAAAGAGACTGTACATGTTCAAATCCCACACCCTAAGGTTTGTCATGCATCCAAACCCTGAAACTTGATACCCTTCCCAGTCTACCTACTATTGGAACCCAAGTCCTACTTGGCTGGACAAAGCAGATAGGGAAGACCCTTGGAAGTCTGTTGGGTTCTTGAGGGCCTGCAGAGGAAAGCAGTTCAGATCCATGCTCTGCCCATGACCTGACTATAGCCATTTTAGTCTTCCCTGGTGAAGCACTGCCCCCCGCCCCATTGAAGTTTATCCCTGCAACAAACCACGCTGACCCCTAGTTTTATTAAATGTTTAAAATGCTTGAGAGGTTATAGAGTATAGTGGTCAGGATATAGGTCTTAATGTCACATGTCTGAGTAGAATACTGACTACAACTGATTCCCCATGGAACCTTGGGGTTACAATCTTACAGAGTTGGCGTAAAGGTTCAATATGATTATGTGAGATTTTTATCATGGTGTCTGGCACAGAGTTACTGATGGAAAGAAAAAAAAAAAAGCTGATGAATAGTTTCTGCTTTTCTTAAATCCCTAAGGCTCCATAATTGTTCTTTGGGAGCTTTATCCTTGTTACAGAGACAGACTTCAGCTAACGCCAAGCTAGGGAGACCTCTTACTTTGTTAATAATTCCAACAAATCTCTGTGGCTCACCAATGCTGGATTTAGTCATGCTCTCTGAACCTGCTGGCCACTCTGAGGGCCACTTGCTAAGAGCATAATTCCTGCTGCAGAGAAATCCTCATCTTCCTGTGCAGCTCCCAGTTCCCTCTACCTTATCCTTCTAGCTTCTAGTGCTCCAAGAGAACATCCAAAATATTTTATCCATGGCCTAAATTCAGACCTAATGTGTTACCTAATGTGTTCAAGTTTTATTTGTGCCATTTTTGAGGATTTCTAGTGTTGTAACCACATTTAGTATCCTTGATAATCCCAGAACTAAGAAAAATGTTACTGTCTTAACACAGAGAAGCTCCAGGAAGCCCCTATGCAGCCTGAGGCTACCTAACCTGTGAGGGGGGGGGGCGGGGGGGGGGCACAGGCCTTGGGATTGGGCTACAATTGACCATGAAAGTGTCAAGATTAATACCCGAGGAAAGAGGTACTTGTTACTAACTTCAAGGAACATGCCCCCTGTCCTCTGAGAAGCTGTGGACCCTGAACTACTCCCAGCTGGTCATAATTGGAGCACGGAGTGACAGATTTTAATTTGTAAAGCCAATTCTGAAAGATCCTAAAGTCACTTCCAAGTTAATCAGCAGAGTATACCAATCAATTAATGGTGTCTATTTTGGTCACTTGAGGAACAGGAGCAGTGTTTTATCAATAGCCCTTAGGGCCAGGAAATCAGGCACTACCATCTGAAATCTGAGATCACCCTGATATCCTGGAAAATGTGGAAGCTTATACAATTAGCTCAAATGTAAGCTGATTGAAAAATGGCCCCAGTTGTTTCTTTCTCCCCCTCTCCTTTCCCCTCCCCCTCCCCTTCCCCTCCCTCTTCCCTCCTCCCCTTCCCCTCCCTATTCCCTCCTCCCCTTCCCCTCCCACTCCCCTCCTCCCCTTCCTCTGCCACTTCTTTACCCTCCTTCTCCTCCCCCTTCCCCCTCCCCCTTCCTCTCCTCCTCTCCCCTCCCCCTCCTTCTCCTCCTCCTTCTTTTTAAATCCAGTATCCTATCAAGTGAAATCTATCCTTCTCCCCAGAATCCGTTCTGACCTTGTGACTTGCCTATAGAATGCAGTGACAATGACAATGGGCCATTTCTGACCCTAGGCCTGAAGAGGCCTCGCAGTCTCATGTGTGCTCTCTTGGAACCTGTGTCTGTCATGGGAACAAGTCTGAGCTGGTCTGCTGGAGCCCAGGAGACCATGCGGGCCAGAGCCTGCCACCTGAGGCCAGCGAGGACTAGCCACTTCCCAGTTGAGCAGCCAGGTGACTGCAGACCCTGATGAGTTCACCTCAGAAGAGCTGCCAGTGAGCTAGATGAATGTTCATTGTTTTATACCACTGGTCCTGTGTGTATTTGGTTCTCTTACAGCTTTATTCTTGTAACAGATAATGGATTTAAAGGGTAGCAACAAATTACATCTTGATGAGTCTAGCCATAACTACTGACCATGAACTTAGGATTTTTTTTCTTTTTTTAGTTACACTTCCCATATGAATCCTATCCGATGCTTCTCTTAACTTTCTGTGATGAAGGACCAGCTATATATTTTCACATTTTTTGTCTTGTTTTTATTTGAAAGAATTATAGATTCATAAGAAGTTACAAAAAATAGAATAGTACCAGAGAGCTAGGTTTTGGGGTTTGAGATTTTTTCCCCCCAATCTATTGTAGAGAATTTTTTTTTTTAAAGATTTTATTTATTTATTTGACAGACAGAGATCACAAGCAGGCAGATAGGCAGGCAGAGAGAGGGAGAGGAGGAAGCAGGCTCCCTGCAGAGCAGAGAGCCCGATGCGGCACTCGATCCCAGGACTCTGAGATCATGACCCGAGCCGAAGGCAGCGGCTTAACCCACTTGAGCCACCCAGACGCCCGAGAATTTTTTTTTTTAAATAAAATACAACAGAAAGAAATCAACAGGAAAATGAATAAAAATCATGAGACATAAAAAATACTACACAAAATCGTTATTAGATTTAATAGAACAGACGTAAAATTCTAGAAACTTTAATGAGCATTTCTAAATGCTAATTGTCACTTTGTATATGCATCTAACCATAGATCAGTGACAAATGTGTCGTGGCCTGGCACAGATCCAACCACACCTAAATAACATTACTTCGAACACTTCTGGAGATATTCTGAGACAAGAAATGGAAACCAGGCTTGAGTGTAGCAGAGATAATTTTGGTCCCAAATGATCTTATCACAGAGAAGTTCTTCTGAAGAGGATATTTTTAAAATATCTTTTACCCTAAGTGCTATAAAAGAATGTTTTTGTGGCTATCTAACACTGGATGATGGGAAGAAACATTATAAAGCATGCTTCAGACTCTATACAGGAATTCTCCTCTACTGATTTCTTTCTTTATCCCTAAAACTGAATCAAATAAGCAAAACAAAATAAGCAAAAACACAGCCACATCAGTGTTGAAGTGCAGATATTCAATATGTGTGATTCTAAACCATGTGAATCAAAAAGAATTTATTACTGGTTAGTATGCCCCTGGTGGAAGATTGTTTTTTTATTTGTCTGGCTTTTTGTTTGTTTGGGTGCTTTGTTGTTCTTGTAGTTGTTATTTCTTAAACTTGTGTCTCTAAGTAAGAGAGACGTGTTGAGCCAAAGAGAATTGGACCCTGGCATTCTCCACCCAACCTTTTCCTGAATTTGGGGAAGTAAGCCCTGGGAGACAGGTCCCTCCTTCTTAGATAGGTCAGGATGGGGATCTAGTGAAAAACTAGGTTTTGTTTTTGTTTTTGTTTTTCAAAAAGGCAGAAGTGGGAAAAGAATTATAAAGGTCTGGCCACAGACCAGGGCTGCTGAGGTTGGTATACTATCCAGATTCATTACAATGACACCTGATATCCACATCTACTTCCTTGGGCTCTCTCCAGGATGGGAAAGGTGGGGCCGTGCTCCAGAGGAACCATGAACTCTACGAGGATTATAAGTCACGCATACCCGAGGGAGAGTCTGTCAGACATTTGGCATGACAGTGGAGGAGCAAGTAATTTGTGCCATTTTCTCTTTTCCTCTTTGTCCACTCACATAATAAATGGGCATCTGTCCCCTAAGTCTTACAAAAGAGTATTTAATTTGGTTGGAGCATGCAGAAGGACCAGAGAATGGCAGAGACCATCAGTAAATTATCGACATCTTAGCACACTTTCGCCTTTCTGCAACATCTTTCTTCATCCATTCGTACCTCTTTCCAGGCCATTCTCCCTCAGAGAGTCGGATCTGATCTGTCATGATCATGTTTTAAAAGAATTTAGTGGTCTCCCATTGATCTTAGAATCAAGTTCCAAGTCTTCAGCATGGTCCCTGTGGTCCAGCTTAATCAGCACCTCATTCTATCTCCCTCCCTCCCACTTGGGCCCCTTCACACTGGCCTTTTCTCTTTCCTCAGACTTGCCAAGCTCCCTCCCACTTCTCCATCTGCACAGCCACCCCTGCCCTTCCTTGTTCCTTGTCACCTAACTTCTCATCCTGCGTTCCTCGGCGTTCAATTTCCAGACAAAAGTAAATCCTTACCATTTGTTCTGAGCACTTTAGATGTATCCCCCTACTCCTGCCACAGACATGATCGCAACAGGACTCACATAATCATGTGTGTGATTCCTCTTTAATATTCTCTACCGTGAGATTGTGAGCTCCATCAAGGCAGGGACCACGTGCACTTTCAACATCTTTGTGTCTTCATCACCTTGCAGTATAACTGGTTCATTCCATGTATTTCTTGGATGAATACAAAGCCACTTCAGTACCGGTTCTACCACCAAGCCTGAAAAGTTCAAAGCCAACACATTGTCAAATTCTGCATTCTTCTTCTGAATTTGAACTCAGATGAACACAAAATAGGAGCACATATGTTTTTTTTCCAAGATAAGAAAAAAAATTTAAATAAAAAAGTTTTCTTGGATAGTACACCTAGATAAAAGCAATCTTAAAATTGAACAGATAATGAAAAAAATAAATAAAATTGAACAGGTAAACTGAAACTCTATTGATTCTTGACAGACTTTTATCTGCTGGAATGCTGATGGCAATCCATCATGGTGGGATTCCTCCAAATCCTGCTCTGAATCACAGCTACCTCCCTATATTTGTGGCCTTACCTAAACTAATTAAGAGAATTTTTCCTTTGGCCTCAGCTTATGGCTGTTAACATGATTTCCAATAGTGACATCTTTTGAGGTCCAGAGAGCTTCTTACTCTGGTTGAGCAGGAAAGCATAGGAGTATTATATATGCCAGCCCAAATTATCCTTTAAGGGCTACATTCAAATAAAGTCTATTCAACTCTCAAACTCTCTTGTATTCAATACAAGGGTTACTCAATTCCTAGGTAGTCCAAGATATTTCCAAAAAGAATAGTAAACTACCTCCCCTATAACCTGTTTAAATTAGCTACTAATTACATAGTTCCCTCACTTATTCCCAAGATCAACTTGGAAACCATATTTCTAGGTTGTACATTCTGATGTTATTTTGGCTTTTCTGCTTGACAACTCTGGCCTTTGACCTTTTAATAAAACTGTTGATGCATTTTTTGTCAATACAGTGCACACCTATTAAACTTCAGAAGTATGCCTTATAGGGAAACCCTAACATGACTGTTTACACAGTGTGTGACTCCTTTTAGAGACAGCCTAACAAAGTATGCTGTTGGCTTGTTCAAAAAGGAGACCTTCTAAAATGCCTGTGATGTTTTGCCCTTCCCTTCACCACCAAGCCCATGAGTATTAACTTCACATCCTGACAATTTTCTATCCTTTCTGCTTTCTAACCTTGAGGAACTAAAGACAAAGTTGAATAGATATTTATTCTTTCATCTACAGCTTGAGAGGCTACTCAATATCTTTGTTAATGGAGGAATCCCTGTAGTCATGTTTCAAGCTTCAATTACTGGGCTTCAGTTAGAATCCTTGCAAATACATACCACCCTCACCCAAAAACGTATCTCCATTGTCCCTCATAGTTGTGGATATATATATCCAGGATATATATTATTAATGTTTGTAAACGAATGTGAATGTGGGAAGAAATGAGTGATAGTGAACTCATACCTACAACAGTTATTTTGAGTTTTTAATAAAAATTATTTTCTTCAACAATATTCCTCCCATGTAGGAGGCAGTGATATACAGCAGGATGTTTTCACCAACACATTTTATTTTTTTTTTTCAATGATTTTATTTATTTATTTGAGAAAGAGAAGGAGTAGAGTGAATGAACATGAGCCTCAGGGGGATGGGCAGAGGAAGAGGGAGACAAAGACTCACCACCCAGGAGGGACCCTAATGTGGAACTGTGGGGCTCTATCCCAGGATCCCAGGATCATGACTAGAGCTGAAGGTATACGCTTAACTGACTGAGCCACCTAAGAACCACCCCTAACTTATTTTAATGATTATTAACAATCCCTTAATTTAAAACCCCCAAAGCTTTAGGTTATTCCAATTTCTGTACAATTTCAAAATGTCAAACATCACTGAACCTAGAGTAGCATTATTCCATGAAACAAATCAGAGATCACTGAATCTACTACCAGCATTCTGTCATTTATTGTTCATTTATTGGTTAGGCATTTTGTCATAGAAGGACACACTAATATAATGTAAATGCTAAGTGTAAAGGTAGGATAGGCATCCCCTTGGGACAACTCATCTTGGGGGTAACAAAGGCTAAGCTTATGTGACTATAATAAATAACTAGAAAACACACAAAAAAATGTATGAATCCCACTGTTTTTAGATATTGGGCAATACACTGGGAAAAATAGCAATGCCTGAATGAAGAGAAAAAAATTAGGTGAATTCAGTGATTCTAGATTTCTACAGGGAGGCAATTTCTAAACTATGCTTTCAGAAAAGCAAACTCTTACAAAGTGCAGTCTAGGTGAATTAAGGAGAGGAAGAATGGAGTGCAAGGAACTGGTGGCAGCTGGAAGTATACATCATAGTTCCTTAAAGGAGGGAGCTTTATAGAAAAAAAAAAAATGTTTAGAAATCTACATAGGGTTCCTCTTGAGTCTTTACTGAATGGTAGGCTATACAAAAGATACTGCATGCCCTGCAAAGCCTGAAATATTTATTATTCAGATCTTTACAGAAAAATCTTGCCAATCTTTGCCCTAGAAAAGAAAATGAGATATTTAAAGTGAAATTTTCACTGGATGAAATTAATAGCAGATTATACATTATGGAAGAAAAATATTAGTAATTGTGAAGATAGTGACAGAGTCTATCTAAAATGAAGCCAACAGGAAAGAAGTGCTGAAAATCAAATGAAGGGAGCCTCAGAAACTGGGGACCATATCAAGTAGTCTAACATACATGTATAGGAATAGCAGAAAGAAATGAAAAAGAGAATGAGGTATAAAAATATTTGAAAAATACAGTAGTTCAAATTTTTCCAAATTTGATAAAATCTGAAAACTCAAATGAAATAAGGTCAATGAATTCCACCCAGGGTAAACAGAAAGAAAACCTCACTCAGGTGCATCATAATCGCACTGCTTAAACCTAGTGATAAAGACAAAGTATTAAAAACTGGTGGAGATAAAAAGTCACCTACATACTTATAAAGATAAGAATGAGAGAAGAAAACTATGCAACCCTTAAATCAATAAAGCAAGGTCTTTAACTAACTGAAAGAAGAAAAAAAAAAAAACCTGTCAACTTAGCATTTTATATTCAGTGAAAATAGCCTTAAAAATGAAGACAAAATAAAACCTTTTTCAGACAAAAGCTCAAATAATTTATCACCAGTAAATCAATTCTACAAGAAATGTTGAAAAAAAAAAGTTGTTTAGGCAGAAGTAAAATGATAACAGATGGAAGCATGGATCTACAAAAAGAAATAAAGAGCAATTTAAATGTCAGTATTTGCCTTTATCCTCATCTTCTAATTTCTGTTCAAGATAAATAAATGTTTAAGACAAAACATAGCAATGCATTATGGGATATTATAATATGCATAAAAGTAAAATGTATGATTCTAATAGCACAAAAGGGAGGCAAGAAAATGGAAGTATTCTGTTATATAAGAAATGACATTATTGCAAGGCCATCTATGATAAGTTGAATGCATATTATAACCTCTAGACCAACCACTAAAAAAATAAATAAAGCAAAAGATATAACTAATAAGGCACCAGTTGATATAAAATGGAAAAATAGAAAATCCTTATTAATCCAAAAGACATCAGAAAATAATGAAATAAGAACAAAGCACATGAGACAAATAGAGAACAAATAGCAAGGTGGTAAACTTGAGTCCAAACATATCAATAATTATATTAAATATAAATGGTCTAGTAAAAGGCAGAAATTGTCAGAATGAATACAGAAGATACAACTATGTGTTGACTACAAGAAACAAGAAACCTTGAAACACAAATACAAATACAGAGGTACATCTTAAACAAATATGTTCACATACATACATATATATGTATAACATATTAAGAAAGCTGGAGAGGTTATATTAATATCAGATCAAGTACGTTTCAGAACGAGTGAATTACCAGGAATGAAGAGGGGCATTTCTAAATCAAAGGCTAAGGAATCACAAAACTTCAAATCCAGCCCAATGAATGTGAATTACCTTAGGATTGTCACTATTGAGTATCCTAACTGATTAGAGTGAATTACCATTTAAGCCAGTTTGGACTCAAATTTAAAAAAGAAGAAAATAGATGACATACTCCTTTTCTGTTCCAATTCCGACTTCTATAATACCCATATATGTTTGACCCTCTTTTTCTAAGTCTGGGATGACTACTTTTACCTACCTCAAGTTTCATTTTCTTCTTCTCTGTTTTATCCCAATTGCTATTTCAGTCCAAGCAGTAGACTAGTATTTAATTTGAGTTCCATGTTGCCTTGCATGTCCTCTGTTTGCACCTGTGGAAGAGCCTGTAAATTGTCCACCAATATAATTTAGCCAACCTTCTTCCTTTAATAATAGAACTGCTGTCTTTTATCGGTGAATATTTGCACCCAGCTTCAGTGGGCCATATGGCCATGTGACTAAGGTCTGCCACTTCCTGGTTGTGCTTTAAAAGAAATGATGTGTGAGTCCCTTGCTTTTGTACTCCTTCCTTTGGCTGAGAATCACTTTTGATAAGGGGTCTGAGATTTTTATTCTTGTTAAACATTCTATTGAGTGGGTCTCTTTGTAATAGCGGCTTAGAGTAAATTCTAATATAGTACCTCTTTAATTTTCTTTACCCAAGAGAATTGGTCACTTTGCATAGCAAGGCAAATTTCTCATGCAATCCCTGTGTTATCCCTATTTAAAGAAAACAATCAGAAAATTGCTGTTACTTTTTAACGAGGATAAGGACTCTGAAAAAAGAATCTTGCCCCTACCTCCCCACTTTAATGCTTGCTAACTTTATCCATGATAGAATCAATTTATGACTTAAAAACACAACAGTTTATGGCTAGTCTTTAAAGAAGTAGAGACCCTCTAGGCATAGATATTAAATGTAGTTTTGCAGTAACAGGAAACAACAAACATGTATAGATTCATGTGTTAATTTGTGTGGCATAGAATGAGCCCTTCATTCTTCTAAACCTCTGTTGGTTGTCTAATCCATGAAAAGGGAATTAGCAAGCCTACTCTGATACTCCAAGGGTTTTCTAATCACCTAATCATTTGCCTGGCCCCAAACCCAGCTTTTTCTCGGCCACAAGCTTTATGGTCTCCCAGGTACAGCTGATCCTATTTCTAGAATTTTCCTTTTGTTTTCAGGTTTTTTTCTTCTTTCATATGGAAACCCTGCTGCCCTCCAGTCTCTGTGTGTTAGGATTACAATAACTAAGATAATGGAAAGAACTGGATTTTGGAAAACACAGCAAAGCTAATTCAAATTCCTGCTATAAAGTTGTCTGAATCCTTCCAAACAACCTGTAGTAATATGCTGTTGAGCCTCCTAGCCCTTTTGTAGGCTAGGGGTTAGCCCCTGGAAAATCTCTTTTCACAATAATCACTGTCCCCGATTAAAACTAGGATTCTCAAGGGGGGCTGTTTAGCATCAACATGTTACCTTACTTAAGTTAAGCCATCTCTGCTCTGGTGCCGGGATAGAGAATAATAACCAGGATTGTGTGGAGACCCCATCACTTTGCTTTCTCTGAAGCTGCTTTATCAGGAACAAGCCCCAGGGTGGCATTACTTAATCAATAGCAGAGAGAGAGTTCACAATAAACTGATTGCTGCATCTGGTTTCCTATGAGCAGTTGCAAGACTAGTGAAAGTCCTCTAATCTCATCAAGCAACCAGACAGATTGATTTTGAGTTCATTAATAGTTGCCGGGGTGGATGAGAGAGAAAGAGAGATGGGAAATGAATGCATTGTTGGCATCTACACCTTTAACAGAGATCAAGAAGCTCTTAAAAGCAGCTCGTGCTCTCTGAGAGCACAGGGCCAGAACATCTAGTCCCTGGCCTAGAGTCAAGGTCAACATTCATGTTCTCAGAGGAGGATTGAGGACCTGGGAATAGGAAGTCACGTGCTTTTAGATTTGTCTACAAAGTAACCAAAACTCCATAAGAAAAGGAAAAGTCTCAGTTATTTATCCAGATAGTTTGTTCACAGAATATCAAATAGTTTCCCATGCAAATGTTTGACAACATACAGATCTATAGAGGTATTTTAGCAAACTCAAAGTTACTTAGCCTTATCTACCAAAGAAGAAAAACTGGAACTGTCCCTGAAAAGGACATCAAATAACAATAAGTCAATTCAATTTGGGGTGTAGGTGCTTTTAACTTAATTCAGAATTGGTAGAGGATTCCATCTAGGCTATCCTGTCCTTCTAAGCTCTTTTTATTCCTGTACCTGTTAACCATATGCTAATGGACTGGAAGGGCTAGTGACTCACCAAAAAGTGTTTTATTTTAATGCAGATCCTTTGTTCCTTTATAAAACAGGTATATTCTTTGGAGGTTGTATACAAATTGATTCAACAATAAAATACATGGAAATGGGCAGATTTACTTAGAAGGGTACCAGTCTTCTAACCAACTCACAATATATCAGGTTGCTAAAATTAATTTTTATAGATTTCTCTCTCTCGAAACCATCATAATAATTTCCTACTAATGTGAGTTTCAGTCCAAGGCAAGCAAGATACTTTTCAGACAGGCTCAGTTACAAGTTTATAGCAACATTCTACTAGGGAGCATTGTCCACGTGCCCTCTTTCCCTCCCTGTGGTACAAGGTAACTTATGAGAATCCTTCATTAACTGCACAAATATTTACTGACTGTCTATTATGGGCTGCACATTGAACTATTATTAGTGACATAATGCATGCTCGCATAAGCGTGGTCCTTCATCTCAAATGATTCAAGACTTCTCATGGGGGTTGGGAGGTATGCTCAGGGAGGACCAGGAAGTGTCAATTGTTTAGAATTGAAAGGTATGGGCTGACAGAACTTACATGAGTAGGGCTTGCCATGGGAAACAGGGAGATTATTCTAGCAGGACCAACAGCTGAGATGAACTTAAGGGGAATGAGCAGGGTATGTTTGAGGAACCCCAAGAAGCATGGCAGGAGTTTAGGGAGGAAAGCAGACAGCAGGAGGATATGGGGCTGGGTATGTGCAGATGGGAATGCTGCTGCTAAGCTCATAAGGAGTGTGAGTGGATCTAGATGATTCTTAGAGAGCAAGAACGGGCCTGAAGACATCCTCACAGAGAACTGACAGATTTAGGTTTAGGAAAGATCATGTGAACGGCAGAATATAGAATCCACAGGGACAGAGATCTAAGAGACTGTGAGGGAGATATTGTAGTCATCATGGAAATGGACAATTATGGGATTGGGTACACACAGTGCACACCTTTTGTTGTCCACCCTCAAGCCCCATATTTCCTACAGCATTGGTGTCCCAGCCAGGCTTTATCTACCCTCATGTGGCTCAGTGAAGGAGTCCTGTCATCAAACCCTTTCCTTTCATGTTCCCATTATCTAGACTCTGCTAGTGAAGCAGCAGTTTGCTTGGTCATAAAGAGGTAAAAACAGTAATAACAACTTAATAACTGTGAAACTAAACCAGGTGTGTTCTAAATCTTTTGTAAAGTAGACACAATTTTTCCTTGAGGATAGGAAAGTTTGAGATAAATAACAGAGAATCGGTAAATAATTCAGCCTATGACCTTGATGCTTATTGATTCCTGCAGCTGTTTATCTTTCTCTAGGCTACCCAGAAAAACAAAAAACAAAACAAAAAAAAAAAACCAACCCTCCAAAAAACAATTATCACTTAATTATAAAATTGCTTGTCTTGGGAGAGCCTTCTGGTTGGTTGCTGAACACTCCAAGGGGGTAAGTTAATCTCTATAAACCATCCAGCCTGACTGAAGCTGCTGCTTAAAATTCCTAACCACAGCCTTCATTATTCTCTGGTATGGATGAAAAATCAAAGAAAGAAAGAAAGAAAGAAAGAAAGAAAGAAAGAAAGAAAGAAGCACCCACATTTTTTTCTCATTTTCAGACACTTAGGATGTTTAGCCAACAGATGATTTAGATGACTATCTATTTCTCTCCTATGGGATTTGCATACTGATGGATTCTGGTCATGGGGTACCAGGTGTGGTAGACAGTGAGCTCTAGATCCGTGTGAGTAGCAGTGCTGGTAGAAACAGTTGCTGAAGTTGTAGTTAATTTTCAGATTGGGCTGTAAAAAGGGAAAATGAATAGGGTAAGATTTTGGTTTTTTTTTCACACAAATAATTTTTTCTTTGACCTTAGCTTGGGTGAAAGGTAAGGTCTTAAAGCCAAATGCTGGTTCTTACTGTCTTAGGGGGTGGGGGTTGGATCACGCACCACTAGTGTCACAGCCACTCTGAACCAGAGGTTTAATCATGCCAGTGAGGTAGGGAATAAACTCTTTGACCAGCTTGCCCTATTCCTTTTTATTTATTTTCTTATCTTGGTGATCATTAAAAATGTTTGGCTAGCAAACAAACAGCCCTATTAAAAATGAGCAAAGGACTTAAATAGACATTTTTCCAAAGAAGATACACAAATGACAAATAATCACATGAAAAGATGTTCAACAGTACTAATCACCAGGGACATGCAAACTAAAAACTACAATGAGTTGTACCTCTCACCCATTAGGATGACTACCATCAAAATAAAGAAGGAAGGAATGAAGGAAGGAAGGAAGGAAGGAAGGAAGGAAGGAAGGAAGGGAGAGGAGGAAAAGAGGGAGGGAAGGAAGAAGGAAGAGAGAAAGGGAGGAAGGGAAAAAGAAACCCATTAAATAGAAGTGCTGATGATGATGTGGAGAAATTGAAACACAGTGTCCTGTGTGTGGGCATGTAAAACTGTGTGGCAGCTATATAACCATTATAATGGTTAAAAATAGGGTTATCGTATTGCCATTTAGCAGTTCCACTTAGGGAATAAAATTGAAAACAAGGTCTGAATATTTGTACATCCATGTTCAAAGCAGCCTTATTTACAATAGCCAAAAAATGGAAGCACCCTAGGTGTTCACTGGTAGATGAATAGATTTAAAAATTCAGTATGTATAATGGAATGTTCTCCAGCCTTAAGGAAGAAATTCTGGCATATATTATAACATGGATGAACCTTAAGGACATTATTCTAAGTGAAGAAAGTCTGTCACAGAAACTTAAAGGCCATAGAATTTCACTTATCTGAGGCACCTACGGTGGTCAAATTCATAGAGACAGAAAACACAATGGTGCTTGCCAGGACTGGGGAGAGTGGGGAATGAGGAGTTGTTGTTTAATGGGTATAGGGTCTCAGTTTTGCAAGATGAAAAGATTTCTGGAGATTGATGGTACAACATTGTGCAAGTACTGAACACCACTGAAATGCACACTTGAAAGTTAAGATGTAATGTTATGCATATGTTGCCACAATTAAACATTTTTATAGACTGGATGGCTGGCTTTGAGAAATTGAAGCATATTCAGCAGGAGAATGGACAGAACTGTGGAATCCTATATCTATCTTGGCTCTTCTTCCAAGAGCTGACTTTCTAGAACACCTCAAACAAAACACTGAACTATTTAGTTTACACATCTTTAAAATGTGATGGCTTTTATTCTTATCTCATTGAGGGGTGGGGATTGAGAGAAGGCATTTAAAGCAAGAAAAATGTCCAATGTGGCATAGAGACAAGACTTCTGCCTCTACCCAAACCCTGATGGGAAATAGCAAGTCATACACTGACTTCTGCTAAAGAGGAAGTTGCAAAGGAGATCTGTTTCTGTAGGAAAGCTGCCTTTCTTTATTAACGCTTGGTACATTGGCACACAGATAACTCGGCAACATCATGGGGAAGGCTGTGTAAACTAAGGTTTAGGTTGTGGGACTTGAATGCCTATCCTATGGCTTCAAGTTCAGAGCCCATGTTATGGTCTCAAACACCTACCTTCCCCCATGATCATTTCCCATGTCTAGAGCACCCTGATTTCTTTCTGCTGGATATCCAATGTCTATGCACCTTCCAGATCTGATTCAAATCCTTCCTCTACTCCCAATTCCTTCTCTGAGTCTCTCTACAATAATCATTTCAACTTCCTACTCTGACCATTCCTTCCTCTTATCCTTTAATTTCCTCTTTGCCTACCCCTTGATAAGCACTTTGGTTTTCTTGTAGTTCTTCAAATCTAGCAGGCACATTCCAACCTCTAAGGGTAGGTCCTTGGTATCTTCTCTGCCTAAGATGATATCCATCTGACTTCTCTCCTTCAAATGCTTCCCTGGCTTCTCTGCTTAAAATGTTAACCCATCACTCTTGCCCTTGGAATCCCTATTTGCACAGAAGCAGACAGGATTTACTTTTCACCATACTTATCATCATTTGATGTATCAAAGGTTTTACATATTTACTTATGGTCTATCTGTCTCCGCCCAGGAGAAGGTAAGCTCCATGAGGTCACAGATTTTTGTCTTTGTATTCATTGCCACATAAGGGCCTGGTACACAGTAAGTGCTTAAATATATTTTTGAATGAATGAATGAAAGAACCCCAGAACCAAGCACAAAGCTATATGTAACTTTGTCTTTTTTGTGGTATGTCTTGAGAAACAATAGTCTATGCAGTGTTAATAGTTGTTATACAGGAAAAAAGTATCATCATACTAATCAGAGTTGGGAGAAACTCAGCTAAATAAAGTCACATGTATTTTTTTTTTTCCTTCAGGACTTCTGAAATCCCTTGGTACTTTGATATGTTCATGTGTATGGCAGAACTCTAGGGGATGGGATACCATAGGCCATATTCTCCCAGGGGTTTGCCTATACAGTCTACGTCCAAGGGGCATCTGCACAGCACACTTGGAAATGCTATGCTGCATGAGTGAGCTCTGCCTGTCAGTGAATTCCTTCCTCTTTGGTGGCCTCAAGTTCTTGAATTATTTATGGCTCAGAATGGGGTTCTGACTGGTCTAAGGCTTGCTTTGATGGTAGGATTTCAGTCTCAAAGAGCTATTCTTAGTCCTACCTCATTCCCATCCACTCAAAGTTGCTCTGCTCCATAGGGGCACTACTTGTGTCCCCATCAGTACACTTATTCTATCTGCTAATCTGGATAGTTGCTTAACGGGGGGAAGATCCTGAACTCAGTAAAACCAAAAACCTCTAAACCAAAAGCATCCCTCTGCCCGGCTTGCCACCACAGCATGAACCAGAGCTTGGTAGGAAGAGTGACCATGAGCCAAGTGAGAGTCATATTAGGATTCGTACTCTGCCTTTAGAGGGTAAGCCACTGGAGACACATGAGATCCCTGTCTGGGGACTAACTATGGAACTGCATAAGCAGGAGCGCCAAATGTTTACACCCTAGAGCCAGAGTTGACATCCAAGCTCCCTACTTCAAGAGAATTTTGGGACTGGCATGGATACCCAGCCTTGCTTAGCCTCTTCCAGCTGTCAATGGAAAACCCACTAGATGGCAACTTCTTGTCAGCTGTAGTGAAAAGAGTCAATATCTAACAGAGACAGAGATGATAATTAACATTTATTGAGTGCTTACTATGCATTTGACTACACCTGGAAGCATTTTCATGACTTACCCATTTAGTATGTATAAAAACTATGAAATAAATATTACATTGTTATTCCACACATATGAAAACTGAAGCTCAGAGAAGTGAACTAATTTGTTCAACATCACACAGCTAGATCTCCAGGCTTTAAGGTAAGGTCCACTATAGCACAGTAGTATCTGGGAGAGAGTGTGAAAATAGAAGAGCAAAACTCTAGGAGACTGGTTGGTGAGGAGCGGAGGGAGGAGTGGAGAACACCAGAGGCAGGGCTTACTCACCCATAGAACCCTTGAAGTTAGAAGAAAGAAGACAGAGGTAACTCGGAACAATTTCAGAGATTATATTAATCTCTGGAGGAGAAATTCTAACTTTGATGAAGGAGACAGGGGGAGACAGAAGGAGACAGAAGGTAGAGGCAGGGTAGGTGAAGAGTCTTTAAGTTTCTATCTCCTTCAGATGATCCACTGATCCTTCCTTAGTGTCAAGCACAACCCCAATTCTCAATGTCCTTTTGGTAGGTTTGGTGAAAAAGAAGCAAGCTCTTTGGGACAAGGATGAAATTTAGGAAGAGTGGCATTTAAACAATCAATCCTGACATGCTGGATTCTCACAGTGTGCCATTGATTGGCCTATGCAGGAACATGCAAAATGGTCTCCAACCTCAAGTGACCTGCAATAGAGTTCAAAGAATGGGGGGAGAATTCTCATATGAATACCTAACACTGTTAGCCAATATATAGGAAATGCCAAGAATGATAAATAACACAGGGCTTCAGAAAAGTCTAGGTCTAGGTAGTGAAGGAGATAGTCAAATTCGAGCTAACACCTGCTACACCAAGGAAGATGAAAGCAACACCCATAAGAAAGTATGGGAGGGGGAAAAAAAAAAAAGAAAGAAAGTATGGGAGGGTTAGGAAGCAGCAAGTAGGTCCACTGGACTAGGTAGAGAGCTTAGAAAGAGACAAGACGAGGTGAACCCAATTTGTGGTGGCATTTAATGCTTGCCTAAGAAGTTCAGACCTTAACTTCTAAGAACCAAAGTTTTACAAGCAGGAGAGTTGCAGATCCTAGGGCATAGTTTATGAACTCAGAATGATTGCAGGATACAGACAGGATGGCTCAGGGGGAAGAGGCTGGGAAGCAAGTCGGGAAGTATTTGCAATGAATACAGGTTCTTTTTACCTGCCTAGTATCTATTTCCCCTTCTCCTGGGGACTGTACCAGAATTTTCCAGTGGAGAATTTCCAGTGGAAACATTTCTCATCAGTCTGAAGCTTTGTCCTCTGGGTGGGGCTGACGCTACCCACCACTCCCTTTCTAAAGATGAATTCACAACCCAGACTCAGCCAGATAAAAGGGTCCCTTTCCCTGGCCACACAGTGGTTAAAAAATGAGCCATGCCTCAAGTCGGTCCAGTAAGAATCCACCCTTGCATTTTTTCGAAGTTATTGGAAATGAAGCATGTGTTTGCATTGGATTTGTCAACTGGAGGCTAAAACCCTGAAGGGTCGGTGGCCATTTTGCCAGCACTGGAGAGGGGTATAATATCTAACCCAGAGGGAAAAGGAATCAGGAGATGGAAAGAGTTTGTCCTAAAATGACTGAACCCCTGGATTCAGCCATGGCTGACACATGGTCTGGGGAAAAAAAAAAATCCTACAGCAGAGGCTAGAGATTGCCAGAAAGGAGGGAGAGTGGTGGTCAGGGTCAGCTTCTCTGACAAGGTGACTTTTGATGTCTTTCTCATCTTGTCTTCTTGCAAGCTCTCTACCTAGTCTAGCTGGTCTACCCTGAAGGAGGTAGAGAGAGGAACAATGTGGATGTCCTGGGAAGAGGCCTCTAGAGAGAGGGAAGAGCAGGGCAAAGTCTTTGCCTGGGATTTGTGAGGGGCAGCAAGAAGGCCAGCACGGCCTGAGCCAAGTTAGCAAGACAGAAAGTGATGGGCTGGGGGTCAGGTCATGTAAAGCTTTGTTGTCCCTGGAAGGGAGCTCGGCTTCTCCTCTCAGAATGAGTGGCAGCCATTAGTTAAGCAATGACATAATGCAACTGAGGTTTAAAAGGGTCACTCCACTCAGCCTGTGTCTTGAGAGCAGAAGGAGGCAGGGCAAGGGTAAAAAGAAGATGATTCAGAAGGCAGTAAACACCCTTGCCCTTTTGGTTTAACCAGTACGATTTGAGATCCGGTCTCCAGATTAGGCACCAGGTACTTAGAAATAAGGGCCTGGGGTCAGGAGGTGGCTAGAAGAAGGAATGAACGGAAGTGAGGCCTGAACAGAAACAACCCCAGAGGAGCAGGCAGCCAAAGAAAGAAGGCAGGAGGAAAGGGTTAGTGGACTCATGGCTGGGCCCTGGCCAGAGGGGAGCGGAAGGATCCCGAAGCTTCCACATCCCCAGGGAATGTAAGGTCACTGGGTGCCCCCCACCTGCATGGCAGCTGCAGTGGTGAGTGCCTGGTGAAGCTGAGGCCCGGCCCAGGCTGCGCAGCCAAGCTAACTGTGTCTCAGCCACAGACTACCTTGGCCTTGTCGCACAGTCTTCTGAGCCGCGACGGGGAGGCTCCTGGACACTGGGGCGGAATCCTCACAGAGTTTGTGAAAGCCCTCTCGACAAGGCTATGCTCCCAACTAGTCTTGGCCCTGATTGCAAGCTGTGGGGTGGCCCAGGCCCTCTCCCAACAGCCAGGACCCAGCGATTCTCTCCCATGACCTGAAGCCCCCTTCCTCCTTCCACCTCAGTCCTTCCAACCCTTTTCTTTCTTTGCTTCCTTTTCCCTGGGGAAGGACTGAGAACCAGACCAAGCTCAAATGTCCACTGGAAGGGGAGCTTGGCTCTCTGAGGGGGCTCGGAGGGCAGAGCTGCGGGTAAATTCCAGCAGTAAGCATGAAGTCACAGTCAGCCCCGTGGCCAGGCGCCCCTCCACCAAGGTCGGGAGGCTTCTCCTACACAGAGAAAACATCAGAAATTGATCTTGCTGTTAGCATTTACCAGGCACTCTCGGAGGAGGCCTCTTCACCGGCTCACGGTTTGTCTTTGGAAAAGACACCAGTTTGCTCTGCCTCCTTTCTGCCATCCTGCCACTGCTTGGTTACAGCTCCCAAAGGGTCCTCCAGAGTCACAGGACAGGGGGGCAGGGCTGGAACCAGAGCCAAGGGTCCCCGACTGGGAGACTCCACCGATAAGCAAGTCAGCATACTTCCTCTCCTTTGTTCTGTGACATCTCTGTGTCTGGCCTCCGGTTTTACCTCACTCCAATTGTAAAATGCCTCCACTGCAAAGGGCCTGCGCGTCATCCATCCCAGCACACTCATTCTACAGACCAGAAAACTGAGATTTCAAAATGGGAGTACTGTGTCCAGGGTCACAGGTGGCGTTCCAGGCAGAGCAGGGACTAGAAGTCCAAGCCCCCTTACTACCAGGGCGGCAAGTCTTTGTCCTGCTTGTTTTCTAGAGAGCAGGAGCCACTGGCTCTTCTGTAGCCATCCCTACAGAGTCTTTGAAGTAAGTGGTACTTAATAGATTTTTATTTGGTAAGAGACAATGACCTACATCTGCACCCGTGATGGGTAGAGAGGGCAGAGGCCACCGTCTAGTTCCCTCTCCCAGGGAGCTGAGACAAAGGTACAAGACAAAAGTGACTTGCACGTGTTTTTCTGGACGATGATTTGACTTCTTCTGAGAAGGACAAGGAGCGGATGTGAGCGTTGTGTTCTAGGATAAGGTGGTTGGCTGTCAGGAGCCGTACTCCCTCCCAAAACAACATTCAGCAGATCCTTATTTAGATATTCTGTGCCGAACTTTGAGACAGGACAGGGGGTCCACGCATGAGTAAGAAAGCCTGGAAAACGTGCCAATTCAAAGCCAGAATCAGGAGTCTACGCATCACGTGAGCTTTCTGATCTAAGTGTTTCCTTGCATAAAATGTGAGTAATAAGAACACCACCCTCATAGGACTGCTACTGTGATTAAACGAGTTAATGTATATCAATTTTGAAAAGGCATCTAACTACAGTAGGACCTTAAGAAATAAGCATGCCTAGTGACCAAATCTGTAGTGGAGAGCAGAACCATGCCATAGAACTTTTCTATGATTGGAAACTTTCCACATCTGGCCTGTCGCATGCAGTAACCACCAGCCAGATGTGGCTGCTGGACAGTTTAAGTGTGGCTAATGTAACCGAAAACTGGATTTTAAATTTTACTTAATTTTAAAGATTTTGATTAAGTAGCCATACTGTTTAAGCTTTATGTGTTAAGGGCTCATGCTCCAGACAGAACAGGCCTATACGTTAAGAAGTACCAGAATTTAAAAAGGAACAGTGCGATGTGGTACATTCAGACAACAGGATATTTATTATTCAGAGCTGAAAAGAAATGACCCATCAAGCCACACAAAGACGCGGAAGAAGCTTAAGTGCACATTACTAAGTGAAAAAGCCACTTTGAAGAGACTCTAGACTGTATAACTCCAATTATGGGACATTCTGGAAAAGGCAAAACTATGGAGACTGTAGAAAGGTCAGAGGTTGCCAGGAGCTTGTGGGGTGGGGATGGGGTGTGGAGGGAGGAATAGGTGGAGCCCAGAGGATTTTAAAGCAGTGAAACGATTCTGTGCGACATTGTAATGGTGGATGCGTGTCATTATATATCTGTCACATCCCACAGAATGAATACCAAGAGTAAACCCTCATGAAATGATGGATTTGTGGTGGTAATGATGTGTGACATAGGTTCATCAGATACCACAAATGTATGATGCTGGTAGGGCAATGTCAATAGTAGAGGAGCTGTGGGTGTGTGTGGGCAGGGGATATATGGGGATCTCTATACTTTTTGCTCAGTTCTTCAGTGAATCTAAAATAGATCTAAAAACTAAAATCGATTTACAATAAAGAGTGACATGGGAATGCATGGAAGAAGAGAGATTTGAAGCAAGTTCTTAAGAATGGCTAGGGTGGTAATAACAGGAGCCGTGTTTGCAATGCCCTGCAGTGTCTGGAATGGCGAGTCAGGCTGTGGGTCAGAGCAGAGGGTTTTTATGGGAGAGAAGTGGGAGCCAGGCTGGAAATCAACTGGGGAATTTGAATTCCACATGAAGAACCCAAAATGTATCAGCAACCAAGACCCTGAAGATTTTCACACAGGGATGGGATATCCAAAAAAGTGTTTTAGAAATATCAATATCCTAAATAAGCATCCTCTCTGGGACTTGAAGTTTTTTTAAGGGTCAGATCCATGTCTTTAAGTTAAATCATGTGAGGTTCCTGCTATCACATCAGGAACTCAAAAGTGCTTAAAACAAATCAAACAAATTGATAGCTTAGCTTGGGATCATGCTGCTTTACAAGAATCTTCCATTATCAATGTGGTATGTCCCATATTGCCTGGAAAATTACGGGCTTTTAGGGACTCCTGCTTGATGGGTTTGTCTAAATGTGTTTAAAAGGAAGAGCACAATGGAGACCCCATCAGCACTGGGGACTCAGCCTTCAGAATGCTTAAGTAACAGGAAAAGATTTTCCTTTGTGCTCTCCTATGGTGCACTATCTTCAAAGGTCCCTAGATTTATTATTTCATCAACAGATCGGAGAGGGGAGTTTGTATGAGATCAAACAAACACAAGTACTATGGGAAGGCTGGCAGGTGATAGTGTATAAATTGCCCGATGGAAAATGTCAAAAGTTGACATCAGAGCAGTGGGAGTGGGGGGAGCGTACAGAACACAGAACAAATGACTGTGCCTTTCTGAGAGCCAATTCCTTATACAGTCCAGCTAATGCACGGCGAGAAACTCAGGGCTCAAAAACCCACTGAGAATCCACTGAAACCCATTAACTCAAAATATATCCTTTATAAAAAGTTTTTAAAACATCTCTTCATTTCTATGCCTGTTGTCATTTTTGTTATCTTTGCTTTCCTCTGTCTCTCTCTATCTCTATTTCTGTCTGTATCTCTCTCCCCCTCTCACCCACCAAGATACACACACTCCTGCATGCATTCTCTTTGCCTACCCTACATTCATCGCCTTGTTTCTTTTCTATGTCATTCTTTACATGTGTTTGACCAATCTTCCAAGGGTAGCATCTTGATAGTTAAAGCATCTTTCAAGGTAGAAGAGCCTTGAAGATTTAGACACTCAGATACAAAGTGAGCTAAAGTATCTCCTACCAACATCGGTGCTCATGTCCTGAGTCAGTTTCTGTGTAGCTGAACAAGAGGGTGGCAAGCAGCGGCAGAACATTCCCTGTGGTCTGAATGGTAGGCTGTACTTTATGTCTGTCAGCTACTCCCTCCCTCCCCCTTGTCCCAACCAGTCTTTGTTCAAATGCCAACTCCGGAAAGTGAGCCTTCACTGACCACCCTCCTAAAATAACCACCACCCTTTGGGCAACTATCCATCCCCTTGCCCTGCTTCTATTTCACAGCACATTTCATTACTTGCCACCAGAATATATATTTACTTCTTTGTCGATAGCCTATCTCCTCTGTTAAGATGTGAGTTCTATCATGTTTCTAATCCTCAGCAGCCAGGTAAGTACTGTGACGAATTGCATTTTCCACCTGGAGACACGGTGAGACTTGGGAGCTGAGGGATGTCGCTAAGGTCATGAGGCTACCACCAGGTCTAGAACAGAGATCATAACCCAGTCTGCCTTTTACTCGACAGTCAGTGCTCTCACCCATAGCATTCAACCCACCTCGAGGCAGTGGGGTATGCGTTCTATGGTTATGTCCGGTGAAAGTCAGGTTTGAAGGTGGCATCCATGGAAAAAAAAACAACATGGCTTGAAAATGGATTGATAACCAACCTACCTTCTCCATCATTTCTTTCCTAGTGAGAAATGCTAGTGAGTGGCAACCAATTCTAAACTCCCATAAAAACACAGCCAAAAACAAACAAACTAAACTAAACTAAACAAAAATCCAAAACCCCATAGCCCATCAGAATTGCTCAGAATGCAAGTTCTTCGAGCACAGAAACTTATTTGTCGGCAGCACTATGTCTAATGGCTGAAATAGCATGGAGCTTAATCAATAATCGAGTTATTTTCATTCCCATGCTTCTATGAAGTTCCTACACTCTCTAAAAATACATACCTGGTATGCTACTAGAGTCCAATAAATGTCGCCTTACTTTATTTCTCAAAATCAGGCTTCCTTTGCTGTGAGTTCCCGGCTACCCATCTCAGCAGTTCGGGCCTCCTCCTTCCTTTCCTCAGTGGAGCCGTAGAGTGGGCTCAATCTTGTTCTTCCTATGCTGCAGCCATCTGCGGACACTGCTGGCCAGCACTGGCCCGGTCCTGGTTTTCTGCCATCCATCTCTTGGGCATTCTGCTTTGGGCAGGCTTGAGTATGTTCTTCGCTGCAGTCTGCCTTGTAGAATCCAGCTCCGTGTGTGGGGCTAAAGAGCCGATCTCTCCTCTCCCCTGTCTCCAGGGAAGTTCCAACACTGCCCTTGATACACCTCTACCTCAGCAACGCATCACAAATACACCATCCATGCCTTCCTCTGTAGGGACAGCCCCACACCACCTTCCTCAACAAAACATTGTGAACATCATCCTGCCCTTCTTTTACTTGGGTTAAGTGCAGGAGGAGAACTTAAATCCAGTTACCTTTTTAAAAAATTAACTCAACTTATTACCAATAATGTGTGTTTTAGATTCATACACGATTACGAAGATTTCATTAATTCTCTTCACACCCTCACCATTTGGACTGCCAAATCAATACCATATTTGGCTGACAAATAGATTTGCTGTGGCCAAGAAAGAAGAAAACTTCATTTCTTTCTCAGATAACATCAGGCATATGATTTCTCCTCGGATCCGATCGCATTGCCTGCTTCCCCTTGATGGCTTGTGGTGCCCCCAATAACCCTCAGTGAAAGAAGAGCCCAAGGGGGTAAAGTCACAGGGACAGGGCTCCCATGGTGCTCTGCCGGCTCAGCACTAGCTCACGCAGGTGCCTCCCTGACACTACTCACAACTTATTAACAGCAGAACAGAACTCCAAACCTTCTGTTCCTAACACATTGCTAACACCTTCCATAATCCACAGTTGTTATCAAAAGGCATTTGCAGCTGTGAAGAAAGGTGGGTGGGCAGGCTAAATAAATTAATAAATAAAGGTTTCCATGCAGAATGCTCAGCTCAGCACAGCTTGAAACCTTACCATGACCTATCTTAGAGTAAAACAACTTAGAAGTTTCTTTTCCTGTCCTGCCTTCATGCAGGAGAACACACTGGTAATGTCAGTCAGGGAGTTCATCCAGCTACAGAGCACCTACTGCATGCAAAGAAATATTGTGGTGTTGGTGAAGAGACAGGTAAAAAACGAGGAAGGTGAAAATCACATAGAATGGCCCAGATTCCACAGCAGTGATTCTTAAACATTCTGAACATGTCAAGTGCACTCTGGATAATGAACAATGAGCATGTGTTAGAGTGGGACTTCAAATCCAGCAAAGGCAGATTCGCTTTAATCCTGACATCTACCATGTTCCAACGTCTCTCCGTCTTGCTTTTGAGCATCTGAATGGAGGGAAGAGATTGAGCATTGAGAACCCAATCACTTAATACTGCACAGAGGAATAATGGGAAAGTAGCTGATCCTTCTCCAAATGGCTTACAGATTTCTGAAGCTCTGGTTGAGAGTGTTTCTGGTAGATTCTAAGATTTGAATATTATCGAAGTTAGGGTGTGAAAAGAAGGTGAATGACTGGGCTGAACCAACAATGATTAATGGGTTTAGGCAGCCAGCCATTTACACAAACATTTATTGAATATTTCCTCCATTTCCTATATGGCGGTCGCGGTAAGCACTGAGGATGAAATGATGAGTAAGATATATTCCCTACTTTTGAGATGCTCATGGGCTAGTGAAGGAGTCTGTGCAACATGCAAGTAACTTTCCTTTTGCATCACATGAGGTATCGTGGCCTGCATAGCATACAGTGGAAGGCAAAGGGAGTGCCTGATGGAGGAGGGAGTTATGAAAGATTTCTAGAAAGAAGAGATCCCTGGGGTAATTCCTCAAAGACAAGGAAGCATTAGTCAGATGGAGAAAAATGGGAAGAAAATTCCAAGCAAAGTGGAGAGCAGGTGCAGTGGTTTATAGAGGAATGAGAAAAACAAGAGCGTTTGGACATTTTCCCCCAGCTCCGTGGGATTGAAATAGAAGGTCAGTGCGGGAGTGGCAAAGAACAGGTCTAACTCGTATTTAGAAGTCTTATGAGTTACTTCAGTGGACTTAAGTTTATTCCTGAGGTTTGAGAGGGAGATTCTGGAGCACTGAAAAAGGCAAAGTATAGACAGATTTAAAATAGGGAAACAGCAGTCTTATATAACTAGAGAGCAGACTGGATAAATGGATGGAGTGGAGACATGGAGACGGAGAGATATGCTTAGGGACCACTAGAAAATTTTAGGTAAACATAGCTAAGGTCCTAAATTTAAAAACAGCAATAAATATCGATGATGAACATCTGTAAGTGTGTCGATTCTTAGGAGTGGTTTCCTCTATTGAGAATGAGCCATATAGAATACCACTTAGTGGTGCTAATTTTACCATAATAACAGTATTACTACAGGTACTAAAATAGTGAACTCATCTGGAAACCTAACCAATGTACACAGGCTACCCCCCCGCCCCAACATTTCTAGTATCAGGAGAAAGGGATATTCCTTTGCATTTGCCTATAAGGTCTCCTGTTTCAGTCCTATTCTGCTTGAAATAGGAGCCAGTAGAGTAAGATGCTTCTTTTCCAATGAATGTGGATTTGTGATTTTTTCAAACTGAGATATGAACTGGCTTAACATATTATTCTTTCTATTTTCTTCCTCTTCCACTCCCTCCCCTTCCCCAGGTCAACCTGGTTTTTTAACTTAAACTAAAGATGGACCCTCTAATCATGGAGTCTTTGCTGTGGTTGAAGCTAAAAAGAGGAGAGAGGGTCTTCCAGACCCAAGGTCAAACTGGACCACAGAAGCGCATGACTATCAGGTCTTTCCACAGCTTTGCCATGCAGGGTCCCTCAGCCAGGGAATGTCCAATAGACTCTGTTCCAGTGGGAGCACTGTGTACCAAAGAGACCCCAGGCCTTGGAGTCAGATAGATCTGTGATCTGGTCCCTGCCTGCTTTCTTGCCCATCACATGGATGGAGAGAGGCCTGTCTGTGGTGTGTCTGGTGAGATCTCATGTGTAATGCACTCAGCACAGAGTCTGGCTCAGAATTTCTTAAACAGGGGCAGTTTTGCCCCCACAGGACGTTTGGTAATGCCTGGAGACATTTTTTGATTGTCACAACAGGTACTGGGTGGGGGTTGCTACTGGTGTCTAATGCATAGATACCAGGTGCTGTTAAACATCCTAAAACAGATAGGACAGTCTTCTATAAGAAAGAATTATCTGTCCAAAGTGTCAGTAGTGACCAAGGTTGAGAAACGCTTCTCTAGCCTGGTACACGTTCCTTTTAACTCCTCCTTCCAACTACCTTGAGACCACCCCCCTCCTAGAGTACCGACTGAAAGGAATGCTCCCAAGCAGAGATCCCACCCCACGGGATAGCCTCTGGCAGCTGTCTGGAGAGATTAACCTAATAATCCTCCCTGCCATGATTAGAATGACGGGGTTGTAAGAAGTCCGCTCAGTCAGGCTCCAGGCTCCGTGTTCCTCTTTACTGCCATTCTGAGCAAATTTTATTTGCCCCCTTGCTGGCCTTGCCCCTTCTCCTCACTATGCTTTTTGTCCTCCCCCAGCCACCATCCTTGTCATTGCCTTCCTCCCTTCCTCACGGCTCCCTGCCCCCAAGCCCAGAGATGACTCTTTACTGACCACAGAGCAGATGTGTGTGTTCTTAGCAAAAATTCCTAGGGACCTTTAAGGAACTTTTATTTTTTTCCCCGATTTATAAGCCAGCTTGTAATGCAGGCTGCTCTGATTAAGAGTCCGATTTGCAGATTGTGTTTGAGCCCCTCCTTGTCCTTTCTCCAGCTTTGTATACACAGTTGGTACCAGAGAGCTCTGCACCTTTCTGAGCAGGCACCCTCTAGGTGATGCTCTCTTCCAGAGCAAATAAATGCAAACCTGTGCAGAGAAGAAAGGAAACAACCCTCTCTTCTTTCCATGGTTCATTATCCATGTGTACGGATGGATGTACGGATGTACAGCATAGGGAATCCACAGATACAGAGACCCATATGCATACAAAAGGGAAAAGAAAGGTGTTCCGGGCAGGACGTTTAGAAACAATGCCAGTGCCAAAGGGAGCCTGGCTTCTGGCTGCAGGGGCCCCCAAGGGCTGATTAGTCAGCGGTTCTGCCCCGGGGGGACTGGAGGCTGGGAGCACTAGGAGCAGACTTCACCTCCCCCAAGGCTGCCAGTCCAGCTGCCCCCTTCTAGCTCTCCTCTGGTCATTTGCTGCACAGTCTGTTTCCAACCATTCATAAGCTAGCCCTCAAAATCAAGCAAATGTGGTGATGGACACTGATCTGCGTCCCTAATTATCATCAGCTCAAGATTTGCCTGCCAGTGGAAGACCTCTCACCCCCATGTCCATGTGCTGAATAAATGACCGGTGACAACGCAGCTGAGTGCAAGGGAAGGCATAAGGGATAAGGGTGATGAAGCAGGGACGATTCCAGTCACAGAAGTGTGTGGGCTCCTCCCCTTCCTCTCTCTGGAGATTGTTCTCTCCCTGGGGGCACAGAGGTGCGCAGGAGTGGGGCGTGGGGAGAGATTGGTCTTTCCTCTCTCCTTGGTTTTAGGTGCTTAGCCTAATTAGGCTTCCGTGAAAAGAAGGACCTAGAAGAACCACGCACCCCCCCAACCAAAAGAGAAAATTTTATTCTTGAAGTACTGACCTTCATGCTAGAAGCTACTTTGGTTAAATATGACTTTTTGATCTGGCATTTGACATAATATTTTATGCCACCAGTATTTATTTTTCAGTGCTGAAAGCTGATGGAAGTCAACCCATGAAGAGCCTCAAATTCAACTGCACCCCCTCTGTGTCCTCCCTGTGACAGAAAGTGGAGGGAGCAGGCAGGTGTCTCCCGAAGGCTGGTCTCCCACCTGTTCTCTTGCCACCCCAGAAACCTTGCCAACCTCACGCCTGCCATCCCTGGAGCTGCGGATTCGAAGGTGGCTGCCGTGGTATGAGAAGACTGCTCTGACGACGTGCCATGGGAGCCAGACTGGGGAGTCAGGGGAAGACTTTCTGCACTAAGGGATGTCTGAGGAGAAGAGTTTTAAGGTTGAGTGGAAATTATCCAGGTGACAAGGGAATTAAGGGAGAAGAAATGTTGCCTGAGGGAACAGCACGAATAAAGGTGATAGGGCATGAAACAACATGGGAGGTGCTGAGATTTATAAGCACTTAGCACGACTGGAATATAACACACGAGGCAGGCGGTAGCGAGGAAAGGAACCTGGAGAGGTGGGGGAGGGTAGAGATCACAGAGGACCCTGCCAAGGCGTTCAGGCTTGATCCAGCAGGCAGGCAGAAGCCCTGAGGGGTTTAAATTCTGGAATGAAATGATCAGATGCACCTTTCAGCTGGATCACTCTGGCAGCTTGTGTGTGTGTGTGTGCGTGTGTGTGTGAAGCGGGGTGTAGGGAGAGACATGAAACATTGCTTTGTCTTCATGTGAAATTTGAGATTTATTGGTAATACATGGGGCTGGTGTCTGTGAATCACAGTCCACATATTTAGGTGTGTAAGAAATACATCTTTTTATAATTCACCTTAATTTCTCTTTCAAGTTCCCTATGTGACCAGGTTGCTAGAAAAGTTCAACCTTCATTTTTTTGAAGTTCCTTCCTTCCATAGATTGTTCCAAGGTTTGGGGAATGTTTCAGCCCTTCCAGATAAGTGGACTGACCATCCCTCCACATGGATTGCTTCCAAAAAGTCCTGGTCATGACCAGTGCTGGTGACCTGTTTGTGTAGAGGGGAAGAGAGATAAAGGGAAGAAATCCCAATTAATTCTGTAAGTGGCTTACTCTACCAAGAAGGTTTTTTTAAAAAATCAAGTAGATATGCATGTCTGAGGAAGAAGCACCAAGACTTTATTTAAGCACTAAGAGAACCTCCCTTACTCTTAGGAGTAAGACAAGGAATAAAAGAATTAACACACAAAAAAAGTTAAAATAAAATAAGAGAACTAAAATAAATAAATAAATAAATAAATAAATAAAAAGTATAAGAAGCAAAATAAATATGAGCTGGAAACTGATGGCAAATGGAGGGCTCTGGGCTCCTGGACCAGGCAAATGACAATATGGCAACAAAGCTAGAAATTACAGCAGGAGCAGGAATGGGAGTGGCAGTGGGGCAGGGGAAAGGGATCACCTGGGGACAGCTGAGTTCCAGGGGCCTAGGGCTTGTTCATGACATGACATTCCCAACAGCAAGGCCACCTGCTCAATGCCAGTGGTCCTAAAGCTGCTGTTCCACCAGGGGCTCCACCTACCATGCCGAGCTGGAGCCCAAGCCACCCCTTCAAGTGGCCTCTTTCTCTTGCCCATATTCTCCCACCTCAGTGTCCCCCAAACACTTTTGTTTCTTTCTACACTGACTCAATTGCATTGCCTTCTTTAAACGCATGTGTATGTCTACTATACATCTTCCCTACGAATAAAGATTATTCTTCTCAGGGTGCCTGGGTGGCCCAGTAGTTAAGCCTCTGCCTTTGGTTCAGGTCATGATCCCAGGGTCCTGGGATGAGCTCTGCAGTGGGCTCCCTGCTCAGCAGAAAGCCTGCTTCTCCCTCTCCCACTCTCCTTGCTTGTGTTCCCTCTCTCACTGTCAAATAAATAAGTAAAATATTAAAGAAAAAAAAAGATTATTCTTCTCTCCTTACTCTCTGTAGCTTCCATCATGACAGAGCTGGAGGACCCAACCCAGTGTAGGAGACCCAGGTGCAAATGCTGGTCGGATCTGATGCCAGCTGGCAGATTGTAAGCAGGTCACCAGCTTTCTTAGCATCAGCTCCCTTATTTGTAAAACAAGAGCAATGATACATACTCTGACCAACTCCCAAGAGTGTTATGGTGATCAAATGATATAATGCCTAGAAAATGATTCTTTAAATGGAATATGTTGCTCAAATGTAAATTATTAAGTCACCTCTACATTACTTATCTCTGCTCTGCTTCTCATCTTTCTTTTGCTTAGCAATCCCCCCACCCTGTGAATCTGAACATGGAAAACCATCTCAGGAAAGGGAGGTTGGGACTGGGAAAAGCGTGGCTCTGCAGAAGACAGGGGCATGAGGAAAAGGATGGGGGTGTCGTGCTCAAGCATCTGTGATGCTGACCCTCTGATCAGAGCCAGGGACAGAACTCAGCCATCACAGCCAGAGGCCGCAGGCTCTGGACTGAGACTGCCGCAGAATGAATGTTTTTCTTCCTTTTTCACTCTTGGCAACCTGGTAGAAAATGGCACCTGCTTATCCCCATTCCAGACCCAACAAAATACAGCTTTCATCATTTGATAGTGTACATGTACAGCCCATGCAGAGGCACAAAAATCAATGGGCATTGATTCCTAAGCTAGGAATTCATAAACTTCTTTAAGGTCATAGATTGATTTTTTACTTTCAGTAAAAAAATGTAAGACTCCAGACCTTTCCCTTCATTTCAGCCATCTTACTCATCTGCAGGGATGCACACTCTTACACACACGCTCACCTGTGTGTGCCCTATCTTCCCTTGTTAGGTAACACCAGAAGGGAGAAGCACTTAGATATACAGGGTGAGGAAGAGAGGTATTTAAACACTCCTGCCCGCTGCATCAAAGCGTCCTCACTCTAACCTAATCCCTGGATTAATCAAATAATAGAACAAATGGATTTGAAGGATGACACCACAGAAATGAGCACAGTGGTCAAAACAGACTCAATAGCGTTTGCCAAATCAAAGCTAGGCAGCAAGAGGTTTGATTCAAAGCTAAGGCAAGGGGCTTGCTCAGTGCTGCCCCCGACATTTGGTTCTGCCCCTGGCTCTGAGTGGTGAGTGGGCATTTGAGTTCACGTCCAAAGGTAGGCACCATTACCACGGGGGTTTCCTCATTGCCTCGACCTCAGTGGCTCCACCTCTGAAAATTGAGAAAATATCTGCCTCCTAGTATGGTTACAATGACCAAACATGATTACAGATGTAAAAGCACTATTTAGACTGCAAAGCATCAGATGAGTACAAGATAACTATTACTCCAGGGACACAAATCTTCCTCACTTATAATTAGAATCAGAAGTTTTCAAGAAATTTATGAATGATATGACTGATGGGGGTCACCATGAATTCTTTCCTTCCTTCCTTTTTAAAATCATTTATTTTACTGTGGTAAGGATGCCTAACATGAAATCTACCCTCGTAACAGATTCTAGGCTGTATAAAATAGTACTGTGATTTATGAGCACAGTGTCGTACAGCAGGTTGCTAGAATTTATTCTTGCATAACTGAAATTTTGTACCCACTCATTAGCAACGTTCCCCTCTGCCCCTTTCTGCACACCTGCCACCACCATTCTAGTCTGTGCCTCTATGGTTTGACTATTTTAGTTTCCTCACAGAAGTGGAATCTAGAACTTCCAAATGATCCTGCAATCTCCCCTCGGGGCATTTATCCAAGACAATTGAGACTAGATGCTCAAAGAGATATCTGCATTCTATGTTCAGGATAGCCAAGATGTGGAAACGACCTAAACGGTTGGATGGATAAAGAATGGTGATACATGCATGCAGTGGAATATTATACAGTCTTTAAAAAGAAGAAATCTGGATGAACCAGAGGACATTGTGGGTAAATGAAATAACCAAATGGTGGGAGGGGGGGAAAAATTCCAAGTCATGCTATCTGTGGCTTTCAAGCATAAACTCTGGAGCCGAGTACTACTGGGGTCTCATCCCAGCCTTGCTACTTGTTAGCTGTCAGTCACTTACCCAACCCTTCAAACCCTTGATCTCATCATCCCTAAAATGGGGATAACATGCACCATGTGAAGTGGTCCAGAGCATGGAGCAAGGCAGCATTTGAGACTGCACGCGCAGAGCCACGAACGTGGGCTGCTGTCGTTATCACTATCATGGCTCAGAAGATGCCGGTCCTGCCAGCTGGAGGGCTCGCGTGGCGAAGTGGAGCCCAGCAGCCAGGCCTTCCGTGGGACCGCTGCCAAGCCCCTTGGATCGGGGCTGGCTCAGAGGCCCAGGCCGGCCCGTTCTTTCTGGCATGGCCAGCTTTCTCGGCAGCCTGCGGCATTTGGTTCTCCCTGCTCCCCGGTGAGCCAGGGGAGCGAGAGTCTCTGGTCTCAGCTGCGTGCAGGTCCCGTGCTCGCGCTGGTGTCAGGCTGCTCAATTAGCAGCAAATCAAGATGTTCAGATGGTGCAGCCACACACACCGGGCAAGCCAGACTCCCCCTCTCCCCCCTGAGGCCGGCAGATTGCGCCTGTGTTGGCTACCGACTTCCTGTCAGCCTTGCAAGCCTCTTTGTTGCACGCCAGTCTCCCCTCTGAATTCTCCAAGTCCTTTTCACCCTCTGGCTCCGGTCCTGCACGCTGTCAGCTCCTGTCCCTGATTGCGGGAGCTCGGTGGCGCCTGCCAACAGGTTCCCTCCCATCAGCGCAGGCCCCCTGCTGGCCGGTGGCTGCTGCCCTGCCTGGGAGGGCGCCCCACCCGCCCCGCACTCCGGGTCCTACCCCAGACTCCGCAGCCTGCTGCCTCCCTGGCAGGGGAGTGGGCCTTGAGACCCTTTTCCCAGCCCAGCCAGAGGCAAGGCCAACGTTCACAGGGGCGTTCGGCAGCTGTGCTTTCCTCAGGGCATCTGGCGGGATGCAGGATCTTAGGCTCCTTAGGTGTCTTTTGATTATGACTCTGGTAGAGAAGGTACCACCGGTAAATCCGCAGTGACCCGGGAAGGGGATAATCACTCCTCCAGCCAACCAGCTGACTACCATAAACACAGGGAGACTTGATCACGTGTGTACAAGAAGTTCTGCCATCTTCCCTTCCCATATAACCGTGGTATCCCTTTATCATCTTTTTGACTTATACATGAATGTTAAGGATTTGGAGGAAGGGGGGAACATATGGAGGAGAGAATGACCCAGGAATTTTTTACCCCTGTTTCCACGCTGCTAGCCTGTTGGCACCCTCAGGACCCTGCACTAGGGCCACTTGTGGGCACAAAGCCTCTGAACCCAGGAGGTTAGGGTCCTGAGTTTAATGCAAGGCTTAATGCACAAGAAAGAGTCCTGCTGGGGTACCTGGGTAGCATGGTCTGTCAAGTCTTAGACTCTAGGTTTCAGCTCAGACCATGATCTCAGTAGGGTGAGATTGAGCCTCTGAGGGGGCTCCCTTCTCAGCGTGGAGTCTGCTGGAGTTTCTCTCTCTGTCTCCCTCTGCCCACCCTCTCCCCGCAAGCACTGGCTTGCTCTCCCTCTCTCTCCCTCTCTCTAAAATAAATAAATCTTTAAAATTTTAAAAAAAGAAAGAAAGGAAGGAAGGAAAGAAGTGTACTGCTGCATGTAGGATGTGTCTAGGTGTAGTGGGGGAGTGACCTGGTCTTGAGGCAAAGGGGTTTCAAAGAAAGACCAGTACCACAGCCTGAAGTCTCACCTCAGACCTTAAAAACACATGTTTAATCCCAAACTGCCTTTCCTTGGGTTGCCTTTCAGAAGGTGGGTGCTTTAGAAATAACAACTTTTAAAAATGTGTTTCCTTGGAAAACATGATTGAGAAGGTGAAGAAACCACACCCTTGACTGGGAGATTGGATCACCTGCAGTTACTGCTTCTGATGGGGGTCAGAAAAATTGAGGTCAGTTACAGCTTCCTGTGGATGTCACAGTGAGTCCATAGGACTCCTATTAAGCAAAGTCATACCTCTCCCTTCCCCACTTTTCTCTCCTCATCCAATCTGAGAGAGACTAGACAGCAGAGAGAAACACCCAGCTGGTGCCAGACGTCACCAGCTCTCCGCCTGTCCTCCCAGGAAAAAGGACAAGTGCAGGGAAATCAGTCACATCTTAATAGTTGGAGCAAGACTCCTATGGTGAAGCCCTTTGGGGATTAGCCAGCCAATCTCCTCTGTGATATTCTGTGATCTCTTCTCTCTTACACACTTCAGCATCCAGCACAGATCTTGCTGGGGCTGTTTCCTGAAGAATGTGGCTGGGATACTGGTCTTTCTTGTCTGTTACCACTAAGTAGTCCCAGTAGACTGATGTCCATGGAGATGTGATTCCTCAAAAGGTGATCCCAGTTCAGTTTCAGACTGCTAAAATGTTAGTCTACCACAATGATCCTATGACAAAATACCTGGAACAAGTGTGAAATATATTTTTTCTTAGCTTGGAACATGACCCTGGCTACGGCCAGTTGCCTCTTCTTAGAAGGTGGCTGACAGTGGAGTGGTATGGGAAGACGACCAGAACCTAGAATGGTCAGCGCACCAAACAAAAGTTCAAAAGTTATTTCAGTGCACAAAAGAGATCCTTGTTTCAAGAGTTGCTGGGGACTCCTGCACTTGTACTTGGCATTGGTATGATAGTTCATTGCCATACCTTGTTTATCCAGTCTCTGCCCTCCTTGGTTGTCCTGAGACCAAAGGAAACTTCATAAAGTTGAAAGTTTGTTCCTGTTTTATTTAACTTTTTAATGACACCTAGTCTATTTCTACTCCAATGGATTTATTTCCAGGCAGTAGCCACAGCCCAGAGGAAGGCCTTGGGAAAAGCAGGGGAGTAGACACAAGAGGTACCCCAGGATTATTCAGGAGCATCAACAAAGGGAAATGGGCTGGAGCAGTTACCAGGAGCTCCAAACCCCAGGACATCAGAAAGAAACCCCAAGGCGTAGAAGTCAGTAAGACCAGAGTCTGGAATATTTGCAGAACAGGCAGTATTGGGGTTGGGGGTGGGGTGCAAACCAGAGGCTATTCCTTTAGTGAGCAGTGATTTAATGATTTTAAGTGCAAATCGTACCCCCATTCTGCCTTTGCCCCCAGCACGTCTACGTCTTGCTGATTCTTATTAAAGAAACTCTGTTGGGAGGTGCCCTTTTATAGCACATTAATGATAGCGTGGGAGGAGTAAAGTCCTCTTTAGCCTTTCTGTTTTTTATAAAAAGTTTCTGGTGACTCGCTGTCCCTCCAATTTCTTCAAGTGTCCCTGGGTGCCAGGCTAAGAACCCCTGATGTGAACAAGAGTATCTGGCTTGGTCCAACCTCCTGGATGTTATACTTTGAGGTGGTGGCAGAGTGTCCTGAGGATGGAGGCCCCGTGTTGTCCTGAGGCCGGGATGTGGACTCAGGGAGCAGGAGCCCCTGGGACAGTCAGGTGTGCCCTCACTGTGAGCCGTCGGGCAAAAGAGGTGCCAAGGACAGAGCCCTCACCCTGGCAGCAGGCCACAACTTCCTGCCCTCCTCCTTACCCTGCTGGCTTCTGGAGATTCTCCAAAGACAGCAGCAGGCACCAATGGCTAATTGCTCCGAAATAGCTAGTCTCCATTTCAGGGTGCTGCTTGCTTTTGCTTTAGTAGCTGGCAAATGAATCCTCCTAGGGATTATAATAACCCTGTCCTGGCTGTGTTCCCTGGAATCTTGGCCTCTTTCCCTGGCACTCATCCCAAAAGGGATGGAAATCTCTTAGTATTTATCCCCTTGAAGATTCCCTGCGCCTGCCTGGCTCCCAGCCACCCTGCACACAGACGGCCCGCTTCCTCCATTTCTCCGTGGAGCAGATTGCGCCCTGGCTCTCCCCCGTGCCGTCACCCTCCGAAGGCTGCCGTCTCCCTGCTGGGGCTGCCCACTGCTCCTCCCAAGCCTCTCTGTTGGTATTCTCATCCCACTGGGCAGAAATATTTCTTCCCTGTATTTTCATTTCCACCAAAAGGCCCAAGAGAAGGACTGAGATGCCTTTTCAGACAGAAAGATACTAGGCACCACTGAAACAATGAAAAGAGTTTGCTTCCTCAAAGAGCTGACTGTCCGTCTTCCTTCCTCCTGACAAAGACACGACACTGAGGACAGGGGAAGCACTGACATGTTGGTTCTGCACCTGAGAATGTGAACGTGGCCTATCTAGTAATGAGCGCTAGAGCAGAGGAGGGAGCAGTCAACTCTGCTCACTTACCGTGTGATGTTACTCCAGGCTATTTTGTGTGTCTGTCCCCCGCACCCACTCCACTGGACTGAGCTCCATGAAGATTAGATCTTAAAATTAGATCTTAAAATTCTTTGCAGAAGAATTTTAAGGAATTAGATCTCCTAATCCCCAGTCACTAAGGGTGGGGGTGGGGCACGGAGTACCTAGCACAGGACTGGCATATATTAAAAGCTCAATAAATCTTTGCTGAATGAATGGACTATGATGACCCAGCTCATATGCTCTTAGCATAGCCCTTTCCCAGAGCATTGGGCTTCAGTGTATGTAGGTGGACCCTGCTTGTAGATGACCACTTAGAACATGAGGGTGACCTGTGCACAGCCAGGATGCTCATTTTTTATTTCATTAGGTCCTTGGCCACTGATCCAAGCGGGGATTGGGTGAGAGAGTTATGTAGTTAGATCACAGCAAAGCCATCACTATTGCTGGAAAAAACATCGAGTATGGGTGGGGAGTGTTATTTTGGTATAGGAAGTGCAGCATATTTTACTTAAGTCAATCCTACGAGTGCCATCCAACACTCAGGAAGATTCTCAGCTCCTTGTGTCTAGGAGCACTTACCCTAAATAGACACCTAACTGAGCAACTCAGTGTAGCATTGCCATTACACCCCAGCTACTCTGGTCAGCAGGACTGTCCCTTCCCTTCGCTTGCCTCCACTTTGTAATGCAGGCCCGCTGCCTTCCTGAAAACAATATTGTAACATTGTCTTTGGGTGCCCTTTGCCAAGGCACTATTGGCTCTCTATGGCAATTTGAATGCGATCATAATAAATAAACCAGCAATTGAGTCAGCTTATAATAGATCATATAAAACCTTTATATGGCTGAAAAACCCAATAAGTGGCCTATTAACAAAAGAGAAGGGGCGGGTGGGCCAGCTCGGAGGGGGTATGTTTGGAAAACTCAACTGTTTCCAAGCAGCAATTATGAATTCCCCATATTCAAAGTGAATTCACAATTTCACAGCTCCAGAAACTGACTTTCCCTGTGCATCCAGTCGCCGAGGCTGTCAGAAAATCGAAAACAGTGCATCAAGGAGAGCCTGAGATTTGGTCAGAAATTTCTTAGTTAAATCAGACACTTAATCAGGAGCCACAACACATGAAGAAGCTGAATGTCACTTGTCCTTCATGCAGGATCAGACAATTTCTGCAAAAGAAGATGGACAAATCCCCAGGAGGCTGGAAAGAAGGCAGAGTTCTCAGAAACAGGTGTTCTGGTAAAGGGGAAAACTTCCTTTTCCTTGCTCAGCTCCCTGAGGAAGCGGCACAGGGGGAGAAAGTTCAGAGAGACAGGAATTTACAGAGGAATCTGCCATTTTTATGAGATCTTCTCTTCACCTTACTAAATGTTTCCTTTTCTGTTAAAGGGGATGGAAATGCCTCCTTCATTTATTCTGAGAATTAAATGAAGTAACTGACACAAAGAATTTATCAAAGCACTTAGCACGCAGTAGGCACTGAGAGAGGTGGTCCCTTTCATGTAGATTCCTATTTGGAAGGCAGCCCTCCTCGCCACAACACTGCCAATGTCCACTGGATTCCCCAGTACTTGCAAAGGTCGTACTCGCCTTGGGAGTCAGGTCTGCTCTGGCCGGCCTCTTTGAGGGCCCGCCTTGTGTCTTGAGAGGATCCTTGAATGCTCTGGAGCCCAGACCTCATAAAGAAGTTTCAAATGAAAAAAGAATCATCCCCAAGATTGCTCTGTCTATGTCTGAAGACAACAGGAAATCAGAGCAGCCTAGAGGTCATCAAAAAAGGGGTGACCTCTGAGTTGACCTATGCGAGTCCGCAACAGAAAGGAAGAAAGAAATAAAGAAATGGAAAGAAAGAAGGAAAGAAAGGGAGGGAGGGAAAGGACAGGAAATGGCCGAGGAAGGCGCATAAGAGCCATGGAGGAATCCATGTATGTGACACATTTGCATGTTCCCTAGAAGCACCTGAAACCCAGGGAGCAGGAGGGGGTTGGAGGATGTCTGTACTCGTCTGTGGCCTTCAACTACTGTCACAGGCCATGACCTCAGGGAAACTGGAAGACCTGCGAGGAAAGGTTCGGAGGCAGGAGCCACAGAGGATGCTAGTAAGTGAGTTGGTGGGACCTTCCAGGTTTGGAACTTGAACTTGGGGCAGGGTTAGGAGCGAGCTCTCTCGCTGGTGTTGGCGGTGGGGAACAAACTGACTCCAAAGTTCTCTGATTGAGCTGCGATCCGCCACCCCCCCAACCCGTTTTTAACACCTTGTAATAGAAAGAGCAGAAATTTAAAAAGAAAGCCAAAGATGACAGTTGTAGGGTAAAAAAGGTGTGGGAAATATGCAAGGAACAGAAGGCTCAGAATTCTGCTCTGCTGTTAGTAACTCATGAGGGGTCCACAAGAAAACCACAATAGCCGGGGCTGGGGCTTGGGGGAGAGTAGCACGGGGACTCAGGGATCTGCAGAAAGGACCATCTGAGTCGCCTGTGGTTTTCGGTCTAGTCCTTTGATGCCCTGCCCCAGGGAGGAAGGGGCTGACACCAGCTGTCCTGAGGCTGCCTGGGTATTGATCCCATGCTTGTCTCCTTCACCACTCTCTTTAGACTGTGCAGGCTCTGATGGTGGGGATATGCTGTCCACAAAATACTCAGCACTTTTAAAAGGAGGAACTGTTCCATAACCCTTTGGTGAAATCATCGAGACGCGTGAATGAGAAGGCAGATTGTGCTGGTTGTTTAGCGGGTCCTTGAAGAAGTATAAATAGGTATGAGAAATAAGGGTTTTGTCTTATGAACGAAGATGGCCTGTTATCACTCGCCAAGTTCATTTTCATCAGAAGAAATAGAAAATTCTAAGTTATCCAATCTGCATGCCAAGATCTTCCTAAATCCTAGACCTTCTTTGCTCTTAGTAATGAAGAGGCCAGCTGTCTTCAGGTCTACATGGGGCTCAGCTCCTGCTGATGTGAACCAGGGAGAAAGCAGCCCATTCCCCCACCTGACCACAGTTAAAGACTACACTTGTTGCCCTTTAAGGTGAGTCAGTCCTACTGTCCCCCATTCCTTAAATCCCAGACACTTGCCTTCTTACCTGCCTGTGCCCCTTAAGGAGAAACAAGGAGAGCCTCTCTGTAACCATCAAAAGCTATAGAAGATGAACAGTTATTTCTGGAGATAATGATGGGCATTTAAAGTCCAAGATAGCATCATTCAATCCAAGAAATAGCTCACCTTTGGCTTTATAGGTTCTTGTGGCCACAATAAGCAAGTGGCTACTCCAGGAACGAATGATGTGCTGATGTTCAGTTAAAAGATAACAGGGTGGGGAGCTCCATACCCAGCTGTTCCCTCCTCGTAACATCTAGAGGCACAGCCTGCCCCACCCTCACAGGTGTCACACCACCGGTGTCTGCCTGACATCAGAACCAGCCTTCAATTAGCTGAACAAATGTGTTTAGTGTTGTTACAGATCATCTCAAAGCCATTTATATTTGGCTTCATAATGCATTACGGCAGGGAGGTGGGATGAGGGTGGGAGGTGGCAGTGGAGAGGTCTGGGTAGGAGAGAGTTGCTGAAGATTTATCTTTCTAATTATGCTTTGCTTAGGGCTAATATTAAAATTAGTTTTAATTCCCTGAGCACACAGCAGCTCAGGAACATGCAGGGCATTTGGGAGGCTGGCCTAGGATTTTCAATTTGCTTAGGAGAGACACACATGGGTAACAGCAACTCAGCTGTTAAGGCCCAGCTCTCCGGCTCCTGGGGCTGGCCTGAGACCTTGCAGTCTGGCTGTCTTATAGTTTATACGAGGAGAGAGCAGTCCTACTGCTCTTGACTTGTGTTGGCATTCTTTGGTGAAATAACCCTAGATATGGTAAATAGTATGCAATTATTAAATTAATACAGAATGGTGTGTCTCCTTTACCCCCACTGCCAGGGATGTGTTGTGCTAATGACTTTTGCACCTGCTGCGGGTAATTAATGAGTAATGCACATGGGTGTGTAATTACTGGGTAAACACATATTTACCAATAACTTCCCACCAATGAGCACTGACAGGTAGCTGGTAGGACTAAGTTCAGGTGAAATGAGAAGTAGCTCAGACTTTGGTTTAACTCTAGGCTCTAATGAAAACTTGCTTTAAGGAATATAATTTAATTTATGAGCAAGCTCCCTACCAACAGCCTGCCCCTCTGGCTTTTTAATCAAACCTAGGAGCGTAAATACCAAATATCCTAAAACAACGTATTCCTATATGAGAAATAGCTATGTTCACAATCAGGAGAGTGCTATGCAGACATTGAGCAAGACACTTGAGGCTATCCCTAGTTTTTTTTTTTTTGTTGTTGTTGTTGTTTTTAATCTGTAAAATGGAGATAAGCCTATTTCATGAGCTTGTTCTGTCTAGTGAATGAAACAATTAACATGGGAGCAGGGTTAGAAATATAAAATCTCACAAGTGTATGTTATTAAAACTATTATTCCAAGCTGGCTGACACTATGGGGCCTGGGATGTTCTATGGGAAACTGTAGGAGAGACAGATATGGTCAGACAGGGATTAGAATCCCTCTCCACCCTGTTCCTACCCGTAGTGGTATCTAGAAACCTTCAGTCCTAAGAAAGGAAGTAAAGGCCTTTCATCCTGCAATCTCTCCCTACACACACACACACATACACACACACACACACACACCTGCATGCCACTCTCACAAAAGTTTCTCATGTATAAAATATCATGAGTGCTGATCTTTTTTAAAATTATTATTAAATTTATTTATTTATTTAAAATAAACATATAATGTATTTTTATCCCCAGGGGTACAGGTCTGTGATGAATGCTGATTTTAAGCAGAATGCAGAGTAGGAATTCATGCTCTGAAGGTTTGAAGACTCCCAAAATATGTTTAGTTATAGTTTGAACTTCCAATAAAGCTTTTTAGGTGTTCTAGCCACACAGCTGTCACCAGTGCAACATACTCACGTACTTGCACCAACTCTGGCCTTAAGGCCAAGAATCAAGGATATGAATAGGAAAGGGCCATGCACAGGAAACAGAAGGAGAATGTGGTGGGATGAAACTTGCTATGTCAGCCTGTAACAGACCCATTCCTGCCATAGGGGCATATTGTGTCTGGGTGTCCTGTTGTATTTCCTGAGTTCTCCTCATTTGTGACACTGCCAGCCTCTCTATTTACCTCCACCCTACATGGAGACACCTCTGACCCCCCAGTTGTCTTTTTACTCAGTGATGAACTTGTGTGAGGTTCATCAGATCTTCACCCAGGGTTGTCACTGCCCAGCCAATGGCCAAATACACAATCAGCTAATCAAGGTGAGAGGCATAATCCATGTCCTCAGAATATAGTGGAGTTGGGCCATCTGGGTGGCTCAGTCAGTTAAGCGTCCAACTCTTGATTTCTGCTCAGGTCATGATCTCAGTGTTGTGAGATTGAGCCCCATGTCAGCCTCTGTGCTCAGCGGGGAGTCTGCATGATATTGTCTCTTTCCCTTTATCTTCTCTCTAAAAAAAAATATATATATATATAAAATATGGATTAATTGGCCATCTATGGGTCAAACACAAGACCTCAGCTTTATTGGGGGGGGTGTCAAGCCTTACAAGATGAATTTACTATCCACAGACACACAACAGAATTAACACTGGTAACACTCCACTTCTGGAAGTTAATCTTTGATGGGATAGTAACAGATCTAAAGTAACATGATTTTCTCTGGGTATTCAAAAAATCCATATTTCAATTTTGAAGGACATTTGCCATGGCATGATTTTACAAATATTTAAGTAACTGCTTAGAAATTAATAGAAACCCCTTGATCTTCAGTATTGTATCTAGTGTGTATTTCAGCTTTCCTTTTTTTAAAACTTTGAATAGCTATACATTTACATATTTCAAAATTCTTTTTTAAAGGTTTTATTTATTTATTTAATAGAGAGAGAGAGTGAGAGAGAGACCATGAACAAGGACGGGGAGAAGAAGAAGCAAGATCCCCACTGAGCTGAGAGCCCAACATGGGACTCGATCCCAGGACCCTGGGATCATGACCTGGGCTGAAGGCAGATGCTTAACTGACTCAGGCACCCAGGCACCCTACATAGTTCAAAATTCTAGAGTTACACAGGGCACCTAGTGACATCATCTCCATTAATTCCTGATGCATACTACCAAGTTTCTCTCCCTTATGTCACCAAGTTACTGATTTCCTATTTATTTTCCAGAAAGTCTTTCATACATAAGTAGATATATATTTATACACATATATGTTTTTTTCTCTCCCTTATTTTACATAAATGGTAAGATATTATGTACATTTACCTAATTAAAATCTCAATGGGACTCTTTCAAATTTTTTAAATGACTCAAACCTAATTTTCTGATTTAAATAATTTTTATACTGGACTTCAGATCAGATGACTCTTGGTTCCTGAAAGATTCTTCCAATTCTTTGTTATTTTCCATTTGCATGAATATCCATCCATCCCCAGGGTACCTTGTAGGTCGAATATACTCTTTGCTTTTTCAGCAAACACACTATCTTGGGTTCAAACTTGGAGGTGGGAGGGCTAAAAACAGCCATCTCCCCACACAAAATAAACACAAAATAATAGCTTATGTTGCTGATTTCTTTCAGTCTCTCCTTTAGCAGAAACAGTGACATCTGATGATTACTGCTGAGGGCGATGAAGTGCAGGAAACAATTAATTCAGCGCCTGGTCTGTGCCGAGCAAGTACATGCCTCCCGCTCCCTCACCCCTCCCAGCGTGCTGGTAGGTGAGGATTATGATCCCAGCCTTCAGGGAAGAGAGCGGAGCTCAGAGAGGAGAGTTTGCCTACCATCCCAGGATTCATTAGTGGCTAGTCAGGATTTGAAGTTGAAAATGTTCTCTAAGCCCACCCTTCTCCCTCCTTACTACCCTGCCCTATGAAATCTTCAAAGTGCCGAGAAGCGCAGGAACTTTGAGCAACACCTGAGTACGGTAAGGCGGGGAATGTAGTGTGACTTATGCCAAAGCCTTAGCGCAGGGCTTCAAAGAAGCTAGGGCTCAGTACTTAACCCCTGTTTGGTGACTACAACGCTCGGCTTTCCTGCAGAGCGTGTCAGCGTAGAATCCACGGCTGGCCAACACCCGCACTCATTTGAGGTCTTCCCCTGGAGACTAAAAAGTGGGTTAGCTGCCTGTTAACCGGGACGGGGGATGCGCCTGGAGATAATACCTACTCATCTTTGCCTGGATGTAAAATAAAATAACTTGCGTCTCGAATCCTGCTCTTTATTTTTATCTCCAGCTCATAAAATTTCCAAGTTGGCTTATACAGAAAAAGATCATATTTTCAATTATATCCCTAAATGATTGTGGGGAAGGGCTCCTTTCTGTCTGCCTAATTTTCACCCTTCCCAGTTTCCCTAGAAATGAGCAAGACTTCGGCAGTGGCTGTTTCCACCTGGGTAAACTAGAGGATGAGGACAAGACTTGAGATCTCAAATCTCAGCTCCTCACTCATAGCCTTTAGTACCTGAAGAAGGTGTACAGCTGGTATTTTTCTTCCCATTTTGCAAGTCAGAAAGCTAAAGCACGGAAGAGTGGCCAGTGGCCCCGAGGCCATCGTTCTTTTTTTTTTTTTTTTTTTTAAAGATTTTATTTGTTGATTTGACAGACAGAGATCACAAGCAGACAGAGAGGCAGGCAGAGAGAGAGAGAGGGAAGCAGGCTCCCTGCTGAGCAGAGAGCCCGATGCGGGACTCGATCCCAGGACCCTGAGATCATGACCTGAGCCGAAGGCAGCGGCTTAACCCACTGAGCCACCCAGGCGCCCCCCGAGGCCATCGTTCTTAAGAACAGCCCCTGGCACAGGTCTCCTTGCAGGAGTCACCCGCAGGAACACATATGCTGCGTGTCAGGCAAAAGGGGAAGAGGAAAGGCGCGGTGTCTCCCGTCCATGCTCAGCTCCAGGCTCCGAACACACTGTACAAACCGCTCTGAGCCGCTAAGGATCCATTTCATTCAGCAAATACTGTTGGTCCCAGCAAAACGCATCGGGCCTGGGAATTCCCGCCACGATAGGAAAATCATATTTCACCAGCTGCTTCTAGCCCAGGATGCAATCCCCTGCCGCCGACATCCCTCCTACCTCCAGAAATAGTAAACATCTGCCAAAAGAGAGCCCCATTAGCAAAATCCCCCACTTCTGAGCATCTCTGATTGGATTTCTTCTGAGCTCCCTGCCCGTTTCCCACCCCCCTGGCAGTGACAGGCTACTTCTCTCAGCCCGCTGGAGCGCGCCCAGACCCAGGCCCGCGGGCGACCCCAAGCTGCTGTTCTCCCCTCTCCTCTGCCCTCAGTCGCTTCCCCTCCAGGAGCACCAACTCAGAGCTGTCACACTCCTGTCAACCAGATGGGAGACCAGCCACTAAGCTGTTAATGCCTCTTGCAAGGACAGGGCCTGTGGTCACAGGCAGGCTGCCCGAGAGCCTCCACGCAGGAGTGGGCGGGGCCTGGCCGTCAGCGTAGGGGAAATTGGCCTTTTTGTCCCAAGGTTCCCACGGGTGGCCCCGCACTCCTCCTCCCCAGCGCATGCCTCTCCTGTCCCTTCTGCTCTCACCGCTTCGTTGCAGCCAGCCAGCACTGCAGCAGGCTGACAGCCGAGCGGCTGCAATGAGCTGCCATTCCAGATGTCAGCTACATGCTCGCAGGTAGGAGCCCTGTAGGATATTTATGGCTTTAATTCCTCAGTAGAGGTTTCTGTTCTGTCATGCAGCGACATATGAATTGCTGCTCATTTGCTCCTGTGTTTCCACGTCAGCGGCAATTATGGAAAGGCTGCTGGCTTCTTGTACGACCCCACAAGTTATGATCCCTACACATTTCAGACTGAGGGAAGCCGAGAAGGATTGCAAACACCAGTGAGAAAGGGCAAGGAGATGGCAGACCAACAAAGGCGAGGAGCAGGCTTCCAGGCCTTGAGGTGGCTGTCAGCTGGTAAGGGCAGGCGGGGACATGCCACATGTTTCCAGGGGGGATAGACAGCCAGTGCTTCCTGATAGGATCCCGGGGGAGTTCTGGAGGGCCGTTGGGGGATGTGGGTCTAGGCCTGGCTGTAGAGGATGGCCTCTGCTCTGCCCAGCAGTTACTACCTGCTTCGTCCACCTGTGACCTTGGCAAAGTCACCAGATCCAAGTCTTCAGGAGCCTACTTCCTCAGTTTTAAAATGAGGGCAGGCAGCTTCCAGCCTCCAGGAGGGAGGGAAGAGTTCACTGATGTGTGCACAGATGAGAGATTCCATCCAAAGACCCAGAGCCATGTTGATCTTCAAGGAACTGGGATGCATTCTGGCTCATCTGTCACCATTTTTGTACTTATAAAAGAACAAGTTCTGTCAAAATCCAGTATGCCACCAACTGGAGAGAATAAATTCCCCTCCCCCCCTTTTTTGTAATCTCCAACAAATTCATAAAACAAAGAGACTTTTTTTATTTCATTTTGTCAATAAACCTGGCAATGGAAATACCAATTTGAACAGCAATTTTCCCCCTGGTCTGAGCTGAAATTGGCTCTGGATGAATTGTTTTTCAGTCTTTACATGTAAATTCTCTCCATATCCCTCGCTCTTACAGACAGTCCTGGGACCTTCCCCTGCTTCACTGCCATTTCTCCGTCCAAACCTCTGGTTCCTGGAAACAACACGCTTTTACACGACAATGACTTCAGTGTCTTCTGCTCCAAAGCCCAGTCACAAAAGATATGTTGCTGCCAGAAACTGTGGGAAGACCTGAAGGTATCACATAGCCCAGCAGACCAGAGGAGTTGGGTGCCTGTCCAGGCAGGGTAGAGCTAGGACTGGGATACAGATGTCCTGAGGCCCAATGCATATTCCCTTTGCACGTCCCTGACCTTCAACTCTCCCACTTCCAGAACACCCACTGGATCCCAACTAAGTCCAAAGATTAAGTCGTAGGTATAGGTTTTAGCAGATTCTAAACAATACTGGGGCTGATGTCTTCCTACAATAGTGTTGTCATATTTAGCAAACAAAAACATAAAAATAATATTGAGTGTAAAGCATGTTCCAAATTTTGTTTGAGATATACTTATGTTGAAGAATTATTCATTGTTGGGGTACCTGGGTGGCTCAGTTGGTTGGGCATCTGCCTTCAGCTCAGGTCATGATCTCAGAGTCCTGGGACTAAGACCCACATCAGGCTTCCTGCTCAGCAGGGAGTCTGCTTCTCCCTCTCCCTCTCCCTTTGTGCCCACCAAATAAATAAAATCTCAAAAAAAATATTTATTGTTTATTTGAAACCAAATTTAACTATGTCCCTATATGAAAGAGACCTTGGCTCTTCCTCCCTCACATTCTTGTAAATCAAATCAACCAGTTTTTAAGAATTCCAACCACCTGTCCCTCATGATGCTAAAGCCGAAAAGCCAAAGTGGTCCAGGCTTTAGAGAGACAGATGGAACTTCCAGTTCCAGCTCTGCCATCCAGCAACTCTGTTATCTTGGGGTCAGCTAATTTCTTTAGGCCATAACTGGCTCATATGTAAAATGTGAACAAGAAATAGTATCTATTTCACAAAGGCATTACAAAGATTAAACAACATATATATAATATTTTTAGTGCAGGCACAAACCTAGCATTCAATACATTTCTATCACCAATGTGTTAAGTTTCTGCGTATAAATCAGGTTTTAAACAGTATAGTAACATGAACCACATAGGTTAAACCAGCAGTTATACGATTTCTTAGACCTCATATTTAATATCCATGAAATGTATTATGATTCCATTTTATAGATGAAGTTAAGTACATTTATAGAGTCTGCCGCAATTAAGTGACAAAGTTGGAAGTTTGAGAAAAATTATTTTGATTGTCAGGTCAGTATTTTTCTAAGAGTATTTCACTTCTCTGGCCTCTGCCCTCAAGTAGATTATTCTGGGAGGTATAATGCAATATGGAGTTACTCCCCAGTCCAAAGCACATGCCAGTGCCTTGCTGCTTAAACTGGACTTTGGAGTCTAGTCCTTTCCCTTCCTTCTCCTGGATAATGGGCTATTCTTGACCCAATTAGGAACAGTGTGAAACGCCTGAGGTCAGTAACTGTATATAACTCCGCAGATTATAGGTACACAGTGTGGGTGTATGGTCCGGCTTGACCCAGCTCAGGAAGGTAGTCTGGATCCTCTTCTTCATTCCATAAGACTCCAGCTGTCTAAACTAACCAGAACACTCACTCAGCTTCCATTCCATAAGAAATTCATTCTCCACAATTCTCAAGATCCAAACCATGAGCTGAGATTAAAATCCAAAGTAGTCCTAGGCATTCCAAGTTGATTAATATCCCCTCTCTTCCCAGGTTCTAAATCTCCCTGCACTATTAGAAATTGGATATGCTGCTTTAGTTCCTCTGATGACTGAGACCAGAGGATCCCAGGAGGGTGTACCTAGAAGATGGGCAATTAGGCCCCTTCTGAGGGTCAATCACAGCGGTGACCACTTCATTCACCAAGTCAGGAGGATAGTCCATAGTGATGGGAGATGCATTGGTGATATTACAAAGTGTGCCAGGACTTCCGGGAACACACACAGTCTCTCTGCTTTCTTGATGTTGGTAAAGTCTTGCTTTGATCATCGCATTATTTTTCACATTTTAAACTCCCTCAACAGCAGTGAGGGGTGAATAATACATGAATTTACAAAAAGGACAAACAGCAGAGCATGAGAAAGTCCTACTTCCTGAAAAAATACTACACTCATTCTGAAGTTTACAGTAATCCATATCTAAAACGCAATGGCTAGTTCCGGTCCTTGCTTTTCAGCCTAAAACATTCTCAAGAATTCTCTCTAACTTCCATTTTGAATAATCTAAAACACTGCAGGTTCATCTTTTTTATGTTCCTAGCCCTACTTCCAATCAATTTTCTTTCACACTTTCTGTCCTCTAGATAAATCAAATGCCAATTTATCTTCTTCTTCCTTATTTTCTGCCTCCTTTCATTTCATCTCTGCTCGTCACTAATCAGCTTGTGCAAGCATCCACATGTACATTCCGTGTTTATTTGATAGTTCTTGTTTGCAGCAAGGAGTGGTACCTCAAATTCGTCAAATACCCAAGCGATAAGGAAGAATGCTATTAACTGCAAGGAAACAAAGTAAAATATTTAAGGCAATTAGAGAACAATTCGAGCTAGTAATACAATTAATGACTAATAAAGTTTGTATGCAGTTCTACAAGGCACAAAGCACCGAACACCCTGAATCTTATTCGATCTTCACAATATGCGATCTAACTTGATAATAGAGAAAACAGAATGGTGGAGGGGAGCGAAAATGGCATTTATAGTCAGATACATTAGGTTTGAATTGCAACTCTGCGAGCTAATGCATTGCTTGGTACCTGGCCAGCATGATGCAGGCTCACTTTTCTCAGCTCTAAAATGGGATAAGAATATTCGAGATGCAAGAGTTTGGGTAATTAGTACAGATGCATACAGAATGCTTCGCTCATGGTTGGTGACTTATTATGATCCTCATTTAATGATTTAATGTATAAGGAAACAGACACCCAAAGAATATTACAAGTTTATTGAGGTCATATGACTCGTAAGTGGCAGAGCTGGATTCAAACCAGGCTTTTATGAACTAAAGCCTCTGCATGGCCCATCACATTACAACCAGAACCTTTAGCTCAATGCATCTCAGAACCTACTGTACACACCAATCACTTAGAACCTTGTCAAAATGTATGAGGTTAAGTATGAGGTTCCCTGAGATTCTGCATGTTTCACAAGATCTCTCTGAGATGATGCTTACCCTGTCAGTTCACACTTTGGATAGCAAAGATATAAACTATGAATATTAACCACAATTTAGGATTACCTCAGGGTGATACAGGTGGGCCATTAAGAATTGAGGCTTTTACATCTGACTCTTGGTTTCAGCTCAGGTCATGATCTCAAGGTCCTGGGGTCAAGCCCCACATCAGGCTCTACACCCAGCAGGGAGTGTGCTTGAGATTCTCTCTCTCCCTCTTCCTCTGCCTCACCTCCTAAAAGTAAATAAATAAATCTTAAAAAAAAAAAAAAAGAACTGAGGCTTTTAGTTTTAGTGATAAAGATAGAATGCAAAGGTCACAACCATTTATTCAATGTGCCAGGTGCATGACAAAGTATCAAGTGCTGGGGATGTGAAGATGAACAAAATATGCTGAGAAGCACATATGTTAGCAACTCCATTGAATGGGCCTAATAGATTTGGAGGCTTATAGGGAGATCCACACAGTAAGAAAGAAATATGGGGCATATGTTTGCAAATGTAGGATAAGGACAGATGACAGAGAACCTTGACAGATTCCCTGAGGGCCCTGTAACCTCGATCCAAGCCCATAGGGATGCACCGTAGCTGTAAAAACAAGGTCAAGTTTAAGTTTGGATTGAAATAGAGAGAAACCAAAGATGCCAACCAGGAGGCTATTGTAGAAAGCAGAGGTGAGCTGTTGTGGGCTTGGCTTTGGTAGAAACCATGGCAACGAAGAATGAAACAGAGCTGTAGGACACAGTGAGGAGAACCATGGTGAGAATGCTGGACTTTAAACTCCTAGTGAGACTTGGGCTCCATTATAGCTCTGCCTCGTATGAGCCATTTCTGAGCTTCCACCTTCGCATCCATGAAATACAGACCATCTAGTTCAGGGGCCATTGGGAGGATTAAATAAGATAATGCACGTGGATGCCCTTTGAAAACTCTAAAGCACTATATAAATTAAGGAGCTATTATTATTAAGTTTCTCATGCAGTATCTGACACGTTATCACTGAATTAATTAAGTAATGAAAGAACGAAATTTAATGAATGCTTGGCTATGAAGAATGAAGACGAGGAAAAAAACCAAAGGTGATTTCAAAAATGTCCAGAGTTCCCAAATAAGAAATTAGTTGCGCTGTGTTTGATGGGAATAGGTACAGGGAATCTGCGGGGGAATGAGACAGGGTAGGGGATTGTGAATCTTAGAAAGACTTAGCCCTGATAAGTCTGAGAGTCCCAGCAAGAGGACATTTCTCTGCCTCTCAAAAGTAATCTGCGATTTCTAATAACTTCACTTAATTTTTATCATTTCCCAACACCACACATCATCATTTGGTGTCCAGCTGGTTGGCCTCGGGACAAGGTTTTACTGAGTGTTTGTTGTCTCCTCTATAAAATGGGCATACAAATAATGCCTACCTCAAAGGAATGCCATGAAGACTGCAAATAATACTTACAAACCCTTCACCCAGCACATGGCATATCCTGGGTTCTTCATAACCTCTTCTCCCTTACTACTGTCATCATTACTATTATTATGGTGATGCATGGAGCCCAGTGCCTGGGGCTTGAACCCACAACCCTGAGATCAAGACTTGAACTGAGATCAAGAATTGGATGCTTAACTAACTGAGCCATGCAGGCACCCCTGTTAGGGTGATATTTAAAACAGGAAACAGAAACATGGAAACAGCCTGTGTCCAGATCAAAACATAAAAGCATTAAAAGCTAGAGGGACCCAAAAGATCATGGGTCCAAGTTGTCCCCATCTATGCTTCTACCATTTTACAGATGAGGAAACTGAGGCCCACAGAAGAGGCTAGTGATGATCAATATCATTTCTTTGGGAGAGTTCCTATTGATTCTGAGGGTGCAAAAAAAATCTCCAGGCAACCAAGAGAAAAAAATACCTGCTGAAAGCACTGATTTGTGAGTTTGCTCCGTGGTTAAGGCCATTCTTTTCATCTAAGGAGAAGTATATTCCTTCCAAGCTGGACTATTAATTAAAATTCAGCGATGCTAATTTTACTGCCAACTTAGGAGATTCTTATTACATTTATTTTCCAGGTAATTGCTGCTTGTACAGGAGTTCAAATAGATGTCTTTTTTAGATGGTGCAATAGATCAGAATTATAATAGTTAAATTCCTCACCCTTCATTTCGTTCCCTCCGATTCTAAAGCCTGCTAACTCAAGTTACACCGAGAACTCCCTCCTTCTCTATCTCCATCTCTCTCGCACTCTTTGCTGTACTCTGCCCCGTGTTCTCTCTCTCTTTCACAATGTTAAGATCCACAGAGGCGAGGGTAGCAAAATAGAGTTTCTGTTTTGTTCTTTTCGATTTTATCAGACCAGTTCCCCTCAGAGGAAGAACCACAAATAATCCTGTACATAAGTATGAAAAGAGATACCAAGTGCTTCTCCTCACACCACCCATTTTTATGTTAATTTATATCCCCACTTTACAGATGAATAAATTGATACTCAGAGGAAGAATTTCCCCAATGTCACACAGCTAATAAAAAAGGCAGATTCTGGCTCTACTTCTTTTTTTTTTTTTTTTTTTTTCATCTTATCCAGGAAAAACCTTGTAATATGCTGTGTTCCAAAACAAAAACAGAGATGGTAAAAGGAGTAACTTCATTCTCAGGGAAGAAGGGCACCTGGGGGGGGAGAGAAGGGGAAGCCAAATGGAACCCCTCAAGTCCTATCTAAAATCAGAGACACTCTTTCTCCCTCCTCTGTGTCCCTGGGCCTGCCTCTTACAGTGAGAAGATTTTCTTCTCCCTTCTCCATAACACTGAATTCTGTGATGATGCTCCAGCAGGATGAGGCCACACCAGAAAGTGCTTTTTAGGAGGAAGCAGCAGTCACCTGAGTCCAGGCTCAAGCAGCTTCATAGCTATGAGATTTTGTGCTTTTGAGATGCTTGGATCTTCCACTCAGAGTACCAATTAACTGTATGCTGGGGAAGGAGATGGTTGACAGACAGAAGCATATATTAATTTTAGAATCTCAATGCCAGTTGCCATTTACCGTATCCTTATTATGTGCCAAGCATGATACTAAGCATTTTACATGCTTCCTCTCCATTTGCCCCAACAACCTTGTAAACTGGTGACTATTACTATAATTGGGTCTATTCTATGAGTGAAAAAGCTGAGGCTCAATAAGTTAAGTAACCAATGTGAGGTCGTATTGCTAAAAATTGGAGGGGCCCTGATTTAAACCTGGGTGTCTCTGACTCCAGAGCCCCTCTACTCTGAATGGTTCTGCAAACTGCCCGCCTGAAAGTTGTGGGTTATCTAAATCCCTTTGGTTCTACAAAGTAGTATTAGGTCAGCAGGGAAAGGAAGTATTGTGTTGATAGCAGTGGTATCCACATGAGAAGGCTTATTCCTCAAGGGAGGTGTGTACTCTATCCCACAGGGACCTAGAAGAAAATATTGGCTTGTCTATTTATATTTTGATGCCACCCTTTGTAAGTATGTACCTACAAGTTTTAAAATGTAAATAACACATTAGTACAATAGTACATACATAATTCATAAAGAAATAAATATAGGATCTTTCTTAAATTTATTTTACAGATTGGGATCAAAAATATTCTTTGTTGGGGCACCTGGGTGGTTCAGTCGGCTAAGTGTCTGCTTTCTACTCAGATCATAAGGGAACCTCCTTCTCCCTCTCCCCCTCGCCCCTGCTCATGCTCTCTTTCACTACCTCTCTCTCTCTCTCTCTCAAGTAAATAAATAAAACTTTTTAAAAAATATTCTTTGTCTTGAGAACTAGAATTTTAGGATCTTAGAAATGGGAAGGAAGTTTCAAGAACCTCTATCCTAATTGTATGCTTCCACTCACTCTGGCTAGGTTTTCTAGGATTAATCTCCAGCCTTCTCCTGAGTGCTCTGGGTTTGTAAATTTTCGGGTGGTTTTCTTTGCCACTATTTCATAGCTATAGCAACATTAGACACTTAATTTCAGTGACTCAGATCTACGTGTCCCAACTCTAGGCCCAGTGAAGCTCTGTGCATTCTGCTGGCTCAGCGAACACAGAATGGGACTCAAGTACGGGACATAGACTTTCATGCAAATGGTGCCCCAGGACTGGCTGACATGACAAGCAGACATACATGGGGAAACCAGCAAGAAGTAATCAGAAGACTTCAGAGACTCATCAACACTCCAAACACACCAGTCCCTTCAGTGGTGAGAGCTCATCCATCCTGAGACTGCTTGCCTGCTGAATTAACATGGAGCACTGCTTTTCTCTTCTGACCTCAGCCCCTCCCCATTCATTTTCCTTCTTGTGCTTAGGAATTGCAGAAGTCTTCAATCAGCGCCACTGCTCTGGAAGAAAACTGTCAAGGCACTGACAGAGAGCTGGTGGATATGCAGAATGACACGAGTGAGGGACCCTGCACTGATGTGCAGGGTGGGAAGGCAGTCACTGGAACCCCACGCGGCTGGAGCTGTGACCGACAGAGAAATGACAGGTGTTCTTAGAGCTTGGGCGGTTCCAGAAAAATTACTCAGAGCCAGCTGGTTCCTGCATGAATGGTTCTCTAGACAGACTGACCTTTGTTACTCAGTAGAGTGTATGCCACCTCTAAGCCCATTTCCAAAGCACTGACACCCAACAGAATTTTATTCACCATTGAGCTCGCCCTGAAGAGGGATGCCAGATACCCCAGATCATCCATGCATTCAGCAGTAGTCATTGCTGTGAGCACCACAAGACTCTCTGGGCACCCATGCTGACGCCTTAAGTCAAGGAGCCATTTCAGGAAAAGTAAGAAGAGCACAGACTGTTGGGACAAGACATCTGAGTTCAAATTCGGCTTTTCCTGCTACTAAACTGGCAACATCTGGAAGCTGCTGAACTCCCAGTCTCCCTTTCCTAGTCTGTGGAAGAGGCTATCACTGCTATACAGAGAAAATGGGGTGGGATGTGCTGCTCCTTACCAGTGTCACGTTTCTGCCTCACTCTGCCTGAGGGCCTCCTGCTGTGACCAGAGACTGCTTTCCCCCATCAAGTAAATCAAGGCCTCCCAATCCCACAAGACAAGCCCTCAAGCAATGATTGATATCATTGGCATATAAATATCTTGTTCCCTAGCCTCAGAGTTGAAAATGCTGAGGTATATACCCCACACTGGGCCCAGAATTTCCTAAGGGGCTAAGCTCAGGCAGCATGATGGTAACTTGTTCGATGATATGCCATGTATTGACTACCTTCCCTTTCCCATTTCAGTCCTCACTCTTCCACTGGTGTAACCTAGAATCACTTCCCAGCTCAACTACCACACTTGAATCCTTGCTTCTAGTTTTGCTTTGAAGGAGACCCCAACTAAGATAATATGCATTGCCCGAGATAGTGTTTGATATGGAGCAGGTGATGAGAAGGAGCTGGCGCTGATACCATGGAATTCTTGAGCAAATGGTAGACCGTATCCTTTAACCCTCTACATTCCATCTTAAACCCTCCTCCTCGCCAGAGTCAAGGAATCTTACCTCTTGTGGTCTGGGTAGGAACTGTTAGAAGAGTATGAAGTTAGGCTAAGTCTATTAGCTACTAAGAATCTATTGATAGTTTATAGCATGCCCAACACTGTGCTAACCTCTAGAGAAAGCTTGAATGATGAAGACAGGGTTCCTGTCCTCAGGTTGGGGGGGATAGTATATACAAAATTAGGAGCAGTACATGTCTAATCCATGCTGCTTTGACAGAAATGGTACTTCTCAACACTTAGGCTACGTGCAGTGAAGTGGGCTACTGCCCACATCATGCCCAGGTCCTCTTTTCTGGATGGCACACCTGAGCCCCAGCTGAAGTGGCAGTGGGTAACTCAGAGCCATCTGGGCACACCTTCATCTGGGTAGCTACCTTGATGACCACAAGCCCCTCTGCTAGACAAGACCTCAGCTATGACTGAATGGCCAAGAAATCCGAAATGGGACCAAGCTGAGTGTTCTTGTACTGCACAGCTTCCCCATGGGATCAACCTGAAGTCATTCTCTCACTGAGACCACATCTGGGCTTAGCTTTTTCCATGGGTCTCTCTGGTTCGCCTCACCTCTCTCCTCCTGAGAACTATTCCCCTGGGAGGTGGGTACTCTCGCACCTGGCTTCTGAGAAACCTGGTCTAAAACACTATACATCAGAATCATCTGTAGAAGTTTGTAAAAATATCTCTACCTGGACCTAAACACCTCAACCTATTGAATCAGGATCTACAGATCTTCATGGATGAGGGACAGACAACTGCATGTTTTAAACTCTAATAGCTTTATCTCAGGCATCACTTCTCCCTCAACTTTTTATTTTGGAAATTTCAAACACACAGTAATAATGAAAGAACAATATAATAATAAACACCAACACACTCCCCATCTAGATGTGCTAGTTATTAACATTATTTTCCTCCATTCTCTTCCTTCCTCTTTCCTTCCATACCAAAAATAAGTAAATCATAAACATTATGATACTCCATTCTTTGGAAGACATGTGTCTTCCAAAAATAAAAGCATTCTATATAACCCTTAAAAAGTTAGTATTAATTGGCTAATATCATCATAGTATACAATCCCTATTTAAGATGCATCCTCTTTTTTAGGTCGAGGGTTGAAATTTTCTCAACCTGGAAAATAGTATGATCTTAGAAAATGTTTGTAGAATAAATGTGTGAATGAGTGGATTTTAATTACCAATTAATTTCCCAGCGAAATTTTGACTCTAAATCTTTAAACATCGTCCCTCCCCTCTTCCATCTGAATGTATTCCAAAAATATGATGTGGTTATCATGAGGCCAGTCACAGTGAAAATGTCTTAGAATGTGCTGACCATTTCTCTGATTGCTTAAATTGCAGATACAATAGAAGTTCAGAAAAAGGAAAGAGATGTATTCAAGCAGGAAGTAGGATTTGAATGGGACTTCGAAGACTTGGTATTAGAAAAGAGGACAAGGAAGAAGTAGTGGAATAGAAATAAATAAACATATGCAGAGGTACAGAAATGGGAACCGATACGGCTCTTGGTGTGAGGAAGTAACTGCACAGACCCCGCGGACCGTGGAGGACTGTCAAGAGAAGTTGCAGGTCACATGGAATCAGAGCGAGAGATTTGCAATTTAAGCAATCAGAGAAACGGTCAGCACATACTAAGACATTTTCACTGTGACTGGCCTCATGATAACCACATCATATTTTCGGAATACATTCAGATGGAAGAGGGGAGGGACGATGTTTAAAGATTTAGAGTCAAATTTCGCTGGGAAATTAATTGGTAATTAAAATCCACTCATTCACATATTTATTCTACAAACATTTTCTAAGACCATACTATTTTCCAGGTTATAATCTAAGAACAGGAAAGAGAAGCCTTAAAAAAGGCAAACAAGTTTCCTGCTTTCCCAGAGCTCAGGGTGTGTGTGTGTGTGTGTGTGTGTGTGTATGCATGTGTGCAAGTGTGTATGTATGTATGTTGCGTGTCAGATAGGTGGAGGACCAGGAATCATTTGAGAGTCAAATAAGTAAATGAACAAGAAAAGATTAGATTGACAGTGATCTGGTTAAAACAAAAAATAATAATAATAAAATAAAATAAAGCCATTTAATAATGATTCAAATTAGATATTCAGAAAAAGCAGTATGTAAAGCACAGTTTGCTGGAGCCGGCCACCCATTCAAAAGAACAGATTGCTAAGATTTCCCCAATTCATGTTGCTGTTTGACATTACACTGGTAGCTTTAAGTAGGCCACAGCAGAATATCTACACGAATTGGCAAAAGCGACAAACCACGGCTTCTTCCAGAGAGCCACCTGTCAGACAATGGCCAGTGAGCCACTGTTTCCACGCCCGAGCCTGCAGGGCATAGAACTAGCAGTGCAAAGATCCTGAAGAGGATATTCTAGGCTCTCTATAATGCAAAATAAGCCTGGTGTATTCGAAGAACACAAAGAAGGCTGAAGTTTGGTGACCCTGGGGAGACAGAGGAGCATGGGATGGGGTTGGAGATCAGCAGGAGCTGAATCACTTGGGACCATGTGGGCCTGTCATGACATTGGTGCTTTTATTTTGAATGTGACGGGGAGTCACTGGAGGATCTTAAGCATAAGGATAGCATAATTTGAAATATGTTTTTAAAAGATCACCTTGGTTGTTAGAGGATGGTTGGGAGGAAGGGAAGAGTGACAGCAAAGAACTCAGCCAGGAGTTTAGTGCTTACAAAGCAATGAGTGTGCAAGGTCATTGGCTGCAGCGTGGTGTCATGGCAAAATACTGGAACCAGCCTAATTGTCCATTAACAGCAGACTAAGTAAATTCATAATGGTCTTTCCAACTCAAGAGTTGTTTAAAGAGAAAAAGACCCTTTTTCTTAAGATTAACAAAATACCTTTAAGATATATTATTAAATAAAGAAGAAGTTGATTGTAAAGGATGCTGCTCCTTTGTGTAAAATAGGGGACAGGGTACAAATGAGGTCTTGGTGGGATTTGCATATATATACACTGCAAAATATCTAAAAGTGGTTACAAGAAGCTAATAGGTCAAGGCATATTCAATTGTCATTTTTGGAATTCAAAATGATTTTAAAAAATTAACTATTGCACATGATTTGGTCTACAGGTTGTTATTTATTCTTGTTGTTGTTTTATTTGAGATTTGTTATAGGGGAGCAAATGGATGCTGTACAGTACTGTGAGGTACACTTCTTAGTGTATGCCCTTTATGCTTTATTAAACCATGAAAAAAATGATCTTTTATTCCCTATTTTAAAATGAGGTAGATAAGTGATTGATAGATGACAGAGTGAGGGAGAGATGAGAGGTTCATGCAAAAGTCCAATAAAAGTTTATGGGAGCTGGGGCTAGTGTGGTAGCAGCAGAGATGAAGAAAAGACAGATTTGGGATATAATTTCAAGGTAGGGTTGAAAGGACTCCTTGTTAGATTTATGTTTGGGATGATGCAATTAAGAAAGCAAGAGGAAGCAAGGAGACATCCTCACTTAAGCAATTAAATGTAGTTGCTCCAGCAACTAAATCAGTGGTGCTGTCATGTAGGAAGACTGGAAAGATGGAGGGAGCAGGTCTGGTGGGGAAGGGAGTTGCTGAGAAATGTTCCATGGGAGAGCACTGTAAACCCTCAAGTGGGTGCGCCAATTAGGAACAGAGTCAGAAATATCTGGGGTTCCGGAGAAAGACTAGGGCTTTGAGCTCTTAAGTCAAGAATGATCTCAACTGTCAGAAGGGAGAGGAGGATATTTTCCAAAGGAATTCTGTGAACTTCAAAGCTCTTTCTCTTCCCTTTGTCCGGGAACATCACAGAGGTCTGCACAATAGGTAAATCAAATCAAATGTCAGGGTGAAATGAGTAAACCAATAAAATCTGATCAGGTGTCCCCACATGTAAACGCCCAGGTGCCTACATATGACATGGTATTCCATCCATGTGTGCTCGCAGACATCACCTAGGAAGTCGGGAGGAGAGGTTTCAAGGGTGACACCATCCCTGGGGGCCAGTCCAGGCTCTACAGTGGCTGAAGGACTGAGGGTAGTTTCCTCAGTGTCAAATGCTGCACGTCTTCCCACCAGTTCAGTGGGAAGTGCGGAGGCACAAAGTAAGTTCAAACAGGGGCAAAACCAAAATGTTTCTATTTCCCCCCCTCAAACTAGCTAATCCTACTGTAAAAAATAACTCAAAGAGAAATAGAACTCAGTGGTAGGAGAAGGCAATAAACTGACCCGGTCATATGTGGGACTGGGGATAAAAGAGTAAGTGACAAAAACAAGATAAATGGAAACATGATCAAAATAAAAACTTTTGAGAGAGCTAATGATTGGGATTCTCGGCCGAGGATTCGGGCTCAGTACCCAGCAGGGTTTGAAGTGAGCTTGGCAGTGGGGAATGGAGCAGAGTCTCTGTAGGTTTGCAGAAGAAGCATGAAAACGTAGGCTCTGAACACGACCGCACACACTTATCTTCAGAGAAGACGGTCCCCGGGCGCTTCTGGCGAGTGCCGAGCTGTTAGCCTTGCATCCTCTCTCAATTCTAAAAATGGATAATTAAATTCTATTGCTCTAATGAAATTCCCCCTGTCGTTTACACTGCAGAGTGTGCGTGGAGCCTTCCGGGAGACTGAAGGGAGCCCAGCGTAAGCAGGAGATCATCTACGCAGCACAGAGCAAAATAGAGATGAGTCATTAGCTAATGAGGGTGAGCCCTGGGGGGGGACTCCAGTGAGAAATTCAAGACTGAAACTGGACAAGATTAGATCAAAACCTCTTATGTTCTTTAGGTGCTGGGCTGTCCCCACTGAACAAAATCCAGGTAATTGCTACGGGTGCACTTAGTTTGGTGTTACAAACATCTGGGTCTTTGCTAGCCCTGGAGAGAAATACACAGAAACTAGCAGGCTAACGGGTCTCTTGTCTCCTTGGAAATTTTCCAGAAAAAGAGGATGTGACCGTATATAGAGCATACGTTGTTCTTATACTCACTACTGCTATTATTGGATCCGTGACTGACAAGGAAGGAAGATGGTATGAAATGTATGCAAAATTTTAAGTATACATATATTTATGAATATACATTTGAGGGTTCTTGTGGAAAACCAAAAGCTCGGCACAGTGAAGATTCTTACAGAAACATTTTAAAAATAAGAACTCATATTTCCTCTTTGAGTGTGAGATCATGAGGCCCTCGAGATCACTGTGGTGCTCTGAGGTTGGCCTGCTGCAGTCAGTGAAATAGCATAGGCCCAGGAGAGCCTGTTTTTATCATCTGTGTTAGGTTCTTATTCCCTTTTTAACAGGGGGAACTTGCTACTGACCCTTACAGGGAGTTCATTAAAAAACAAAATAAAATACACACACACACACACACACACACAGGCGTGCACACACACACACACACACACACACATAAATCTTCAGGATCCAAAGAGATACCAAAAAATGTACATTGATATTATAACTTAAGACAGGAGCAACGGGATAAGTGGGGGAGGAATGAATTAAGGGAGCCATCGTGACAGTGAAATGCATTATTACCTAGTTATTCATGCACTCTTGGCTTTTCAGGTGATGAACTTTTCACACCAGAAGTGGGGAAATTAATCAACTTTTCCTCCCTGTATGTCTTCTTGTGTCTTCTCTACTGTCTCATCTAATTGTTTTGCACTCAATATGGACATTGTTCTCATTTCAACTTTCTCTGCAAAGCTCGGGTGCCCTTACCTGACCCTGAAACACATTCTCACCTCTTCCAGTGTCACGTGTCTCTAGTTTCGGCAGCAGTTCCTCCAGCAGACATGAATGGAAGTTCCTTGGCTTCTTTTGTGAGAGTCGTGAGATCCCGGAGCCTCGCCTCTTGCTCAGGAACGATCACACGAACAGAAACTTCTCAGTTTCCCTTGCTGCATTTAACAAACTCCTTGCCTCGCCTCTCTCCCAGTCACCCAGGAGAACCAAGAAGGCTTTCAAAGGTGTTGGTGACACCTAGGACTGGCCTTTGTGAATGCCCTGAATACTGTCCAACGGCACCTGTAAGGTGATGACCTCGCTGCAAAATATACCACAAATGCTTCTCATTTTGTCTAAATGATTAACAAAAATGAAAGAGGGTGGAGAAGTCTTTTGGATGTATCCCATTTCTGAATACCTCCTGATATAGAGGCTAAACTCCTGCAAGGCTAAATAAATTTTGTCATTATTGTCCAGAGCTTTCACATTCTGTAAGGAAGCTCCTCTCTCCTGTGATACAACCCATTTACATGCCTTCAGAATCATCCTGGGAATTTAAGACCTTCTGAACACCAAACTAGCGAAGGCCCTGGACGTCAACTCTCAGGTTTAAAACCGTTTATTTGAGCCAGTGTTGACTTCACTCCTATGTGACAAATTTACAAAGGAAGAGACGCAGCTGGGCACATGAAATATAAGATGATTCTATGTCTTAAGTACTTAAAGCCTATTACCAAAATAGGTGTGCAATGTTGCCGCTATAAATATCATGCTTAACACCTTTTGATTCTTTTTACTCTGAAGTGTCCAACCTATTATGGAACAAAGAAAGGCCGTCTTTTAAATCTCACTCACTTTGGCTTCTTAGGAGATGGATGGGGCCCCTCTGAAGCCCAGCTTCACATAAAAGCATGGCAGTACACGGCCGTAAATCTGTTTTACATCAGCTTTTATGTGAGCCACGTCTGGGCCGGGCTTCATTATCCCCTTTTTTGTTTTGTTTTGGTATTTTAGACTGGGAAAAAAAAAAATAGTAGTCTCCAGCAATTCAGATGATTTGCTTTGTAAATAACACGAATGCACTTGCCCTTAGAGAAAACCCCTGGACACATGGAGCCTGCGGTCTCTGTTCTGGTATGACATGATGAGCCGTCAGCTTATGGGGGGGCCTTCCTGGGCCGTCCCCGGGTCTCTGGACCTTACCAACTTGCTCTGGTGGAGCCATGGCTGGCCTTAACGCGTCTCGGGCAGGCCCCCAAAATGCCGTGTGGATACCGGGGGAAATCAGTACATGTCAATGTCTTGAATCTATCACGTGGTCTCTACAGAAATGCTCTAAAAACTTGGAGTTTTATTTTAACTTTCGAAGCTGTAGGAAGTTGGGATTCTCTGATACGATCACATGTGTACTTCCCGAGCTGTGCCTATTCAAATGCAGCCTTTTAACCACTGGCTAAAGGATCTGAATTATATTTTAATCAACACAAATTTAATTAGAATTAAGGGTGGTGTAGTGGAAAGAACTGTGGAATGAGAGGAGAGGTAGGTTCATTGGCTGTGTGATTTGGGCAGGTCAGTTTCTCTGAGCTGTTGCTTCCTTATTCCTAAATGAGAAGCTATTACCAGATAATCTGAGAGGTTTTGTCTGATTCTTTCTGGTTCTCTGGGACTGTGGTTTTATGATCACTGGGTGCCTATCACAGAGGAGAGAAACCACTAATCCTCCACTGGTTTGTATCTGGCGTAGGGTAATAGAGCTTGGATCCCTGACAACTGAGTCCAGAAAATATTTTGTTTCTCAGAGAGCTGTCCTATTGAGGAGAAAAATTCAGATGACTTAAAAATAAACTGGAGGGGCACCTGGGTGGCTCAGTGGGTTAAAGCCTCTGCCTTCGGCTCAGGTCATGATCCCAGGGTCCTGGGATCGAGCCCCGCATCGGGCTCTCTGCTCAGCAGGAAGCCTGCTTCCTCCTCTCTCTCTCTGCCTACTTGTGATCTGTCAAATAAATAAACAAAAATCTTAAAATAAATAAATAAATAAATAAACTGGATCTGAGGACCTTTTTCCCACCAATAATGTAATGTCTTAAAGTACTCTGCTAGGATTAAAATGGTGGACTAGACTAAACTCATTTGCTTCCAGTTTCTTCTAAAAAAAAATTGAAATATAAGTACAGAAGTGGGAGGGAGGAGTCAAGATGACGGAGAAGTAGCAGGCTGATACTGGTTCAGCTAGCCGGAGATCAGCTAGATAGCTTATCTAAAGATTGCAAACACCTGAAAATCCATCGGCAGATGGAAGAGAAGAAGAACAGCAATTCTGGAAATAGAGAAACAACCACTTTCTGAAAGGTGTTTTCTTTTTTAAAAAATTCTTTTCTTTTCTTTCTTTTTTTTTTTTCTTTTTGCTTTTTTTTTTCTTTCTTCCTTTTTGAACCTCTTTTTATCCCCTTTCTCCACACTCACGATTTTGGATCTCTTCTAATTTGGTTAAAGCATATTTTCCTGGGGTTGTTGCCACTCTTTTAGTATTTTACTTGCCCCTTCATTTACTCTTATCTGGACAAAATGACAAGACATAAAAATTCAACACAAAAAAAAGAACAAGAGGCAGTACCGAAGGCTAGGGACCTAATCAATACAGACATCGGTAATATGTCAGATCTAGAGTTCAGAAAGATAATTCTCAAGGTTCTAGCAGGGCTCGAAAAAGGCATGGAAGATATTAGAGAAACCCTCTCGAGAGATATAAAAGCCCTTTCTGGAGAAATAAAAGAACTAAAATCTAACCAAGTTGGAATCAAAAAAGCTATTAATGAGGTGCAATCAAAAATGGAGGCTCTCACTGCTAGGATAAATGAGGCAGAAGAAAGAATTAGTGATATAGAAGACCAAATGACAGAGAATAAAGAAGCTGAGCAAAAGAGGGACAAACAGCTACAGGACCACGAGGGGAGAATTCGAGAGATAAGTGACACCATAAGACGAAACAACATTAGAATAATTGGGATTCCAGAAGAAGAAGAAAGAGAGAGGGGAGCAGAAGGTATACTGGAGAGAATTATTGGGGAGAATTTCCCCAATATGGCAAAGGGAATGAGCATCAAAATTCAGGAGGTTCAGAGAACGCCCCTCAAAATCAATAAGAATAGGCCCACACCCCGTCACCTAATAGTAAAATTTACAAGTCTCAGTGACAAAGAGAAAATCCTGAAAGCAGCCCGGGAAAAAAAGTCTGTAACATACAATGGTAAAAATATTAGATTGGCAGCTGACTTATCCACAGAGACCTGGCAGGCCAGAAAGAGCTGGCATGATATTTTCAGAGCACTAAATGAGAAAAACATGCAGCCAAGAATACTATATCCAGCTAGGCTATCATTGAAAATAGAAGGAGAGATTAAAAGCTTCCAGGACAAACAACAACTGAAAGAATTTGCAAATACCAAACCAGCTCTACAGGAAATATTGAAAGGGGTCCTCTAAGCAAAGAGAGAGCCTACAAGTGGTAGATCAGAAAGGAACAGAGACCATATACAGTAACAGTCACCTTACAGGCAATACAATGGCCCTAAATTCATATCTCTCAATAGTTACCCTGAATGTGAATGGGCTAAATGCCCCTGTCAAAAGACATAGGGTATCAGAATGGATAAAAAAACAAAACCCATCTATATGTTGCCTCCAAGAAACTCATTTTAAGCCCGAAGACACCTCCAGATTTAAAGTGAGGGGGTGGAAAAGAATGTACCATGCTAATGGACATCAGAAGAAAGCAGGAGTGGCAATCCTTATATCAGATCAATTAGATTTTAAGCCAAAGACTATAATAAGAGATGAGGAAGGACACTATATCATACTCAAAGGGTCTGTCCAACAAGAAGATTTAACAATTTTAAATATCTATGCCCCCAACGTGGGAGCAGCCAACTATATAAACCAATTAATAACAAAATCAAAGAAACACATCAACAATAATACAATGATAGTAGGGGACTTTAACACTCCCCTCACTGAAATGGACAGGTCATCCAAGCAAAAGATCAGCAAGGAAATAAAGTCCTTAAACGACACACTGGACCAGATGGACATCACAGATATATTCAGAATATTTTATCCCAAAGCAACAGAATACACATTCTTCTCTAGTGCACATGGAACATTCTCCAGAATAGATCACATCCTCGGTCCTAAATCAGGACTCAACCGGTATCAAAAGATTGGGATCATTCCCTGCATATTTTCAGACCACAATGCTCTAAAGCTAGAACTCAACCACAAAAGGAAGTTTGGAAAGAACCCAAATACATGGAGACTAAACAGTATCCTTCTAAAGAATGAATGGGTCAACCGGGAAATTAAAGAAGAATTGAAAAAAATCATGGAAACAAATGATAATGAAAATACAACAGTTCAAAATCTGTGGGACACAACAAAGGCAGTCCTGAGAGGAAAATACATAGCGGTACAAGCCTTTCTCAAGAAACAAGAAAGGTCTCAGGTACACAACCTAACCCTACAGCTAAAGGAGCTAGAGAAAGAACAAGAAAGAAACCCTAAGCCCAGCAGGAGAAGAGAAATCATAAAGATCAGAGCAGAAATCAATGAAATAGAAACCAAAAAAAACAATAGAACAAATCAACGAAACTAGGAGCTGGTTCTTTGAAAGAATTAATAAAATTGATAAACCCCTGGCCCGACTTATCAAAAAGAAAAGAGAAAGGACCCAAATAAATAAAATCATGAATGAAAGAGGAGAGATCACAACTAACACCAAAGAAATACAAACTATTATAAGAACATACTATGAGCAACTCTACGGCAATAAATTTGACAATCTGGAAGAAATGGATGCATTCCTAGAAACATATAAACTACCACAACTGAACCAGGAAGAAATAGAAAGCCTGAACAGACCCATAACCAGTAAGGAGATTGAAACAGTCATTAAAAATCTCCAAACAAACAAAAGCCCAGGGCCAGACGGCTTCCCAGGGAAATTCTACCAAACATTTAAAGAAGAACTAATTCCTATTCTCCTGAAACTGTTCCAAAAAATAGAAATGGAAGGAAAACTTCCAAACTCATTTTATGAGGCCAGCATCACCTTGATCCCAAAACCAGAAAAGGATCCCACCAAAAAAGAGAGCTATAGACCGATATCCTTGATGAACACAGATGCGAAAATACTCAACAAAATACTAGCCAATAGGATTCAACAGTACATTAAAAAGATTATTCACCACGACCAAGTGGGATTTATTCCAGGGCTGCAAGGTTGGTTCAACATCCGCAAATCAGTCAATGTGATACAACACATCAATAAAAGAAAGAACAAGAACCATATGATACTCTCAATAGATGCTGAAAAAGCATTTGACAAAGTACAGCATCCCTTCCTGATCAAAACTCTTCAAAGTGTAGGGATAGAGGGCACATACCTCAATATCATCAAAGCCATCTATGAAAAACCCACCGCAAATATCATTCTCAATGGAGAAAAACTGAAAGCTTTTCCACTAAGGTCAGGAACACGGCAGGGATGTCCATTATCACCACTGCTATTCAACATAGTACTAGAGGTCCTAGCCTCAGCAATCAGACAACAAAAGGAAATTAAAGGCATCCAAATCAGCAAAGAAGAAGTCAAATTATCACTCTTTGCAGATGATATGATACTATATGTGGAAAACCCAAAAGACTCCACTCCAAAACTGCTAGAACTTATACAGGAATTCAGTAAAGTATCAGGTTATAAAATCAATGCACAGAAATCAGTTGCATTTCTCTACACCAACAGCAAGACAGAAGAAAGAGATATTAAGGAGTCAATCCCATTTACAATTGCATCCAAAACCATAAGATACCTAGGAATAAACCTAACCATAAGATACCTAGGAATAAACCTAACCAAAGAGACACAGAATCTATACTCAGAAAACTATAAAGTACTCATGAAAGAAATTGAGGAAGACACAAAGAAATGGAAAAATGTTCCATGCTCCGGATTGGAAGAATAAATATTGTGAAAATGTCTATGCTACCTAAAGCAATCTACACATTTAATGCAATTCCTATCAAAGTACCATCCATCTTTTTCAAAGAAATGGAACAAATAATGCTAAAATTTATATGGAACCAGAAAAGACCTCGAATAGCCAAAGGGATATTGAAAAAGAAAGCCAACGTTGGTGGCATCACAATTCCGGACTTCAAGCTCTATTACAAAGCTGTCATCATCAAGACAGCATGGTACTGGCACAAAAACAGACACATAGATCAATGGAACAGAATAGAGAGCCCAGAAATAGACCCTCAAATCTATGGTCAACTAATCTTCGACAAAGCAGGAAAGAATGTCCAATGGAAAAAAGACAGCCTCTTCAATAAATGGTGCTGGGAAAATTGGACAGCCACATGCAGAAAAATGAAATTGGACCATTTCCTTACACCACACACAAAAATAGACTCAAAATGGATGAAGGACCTCAATGTGCGAAAGGAATCCATCAAAATCCTTGAGGAGAACACGGGCAGCAACCTCTTTGACCTCTGCCGCAGCAACATCTTCCTAGGAACAACGCAAAAGGCAAGGGAAGCAAGGGCAAAAATGAACAATTGGGATTTCATCAAGATCAAAAGCTTTTGCACAGCAAAGGAAACAGTTAACAAAATCAAAAGACAACTGACAGAATGGGAGAAGATATTTGCAAACGATATATCAGATAAAGGACTAGTGTCCAGAATCTATAAAGAACTTAGCAAACTCAACACCCAAAGAACAAATAATCCAATCAAGAAATGGGCAGAGGACATGAACAGACATTTCTGCAAAGAAGACATCCAGATGGCCAACAGACACATGAAAAAGTGCTCCATATCACTCGGCATCAGGGAAATACAAATCAAAACCACAATGAGATATCACCTCACACCAGTCAGAATGGCTAAAATCAACAAGTCAGGAAATGACAGATGCTGGCGAGGATGCGGAGAAAGGGGAACCCTCCTACACTGTTGGTGGGAATGCAAGCTGGTGCAGCCACTCTGGAAAACAGCATGGAGGTTCCTCAAAATGTTGAAAATAGAACTGCCCTATGACCCAGCAATTGCACTATTGGGTATTTACCCTAAAGATACAAATGTAGTGATCCAAAGGGGCACATGTACCCGAATGTTTATAGCAGCAATGTCCACAATAGCCAAACTATGGAAAGAACCTAGATGTCCATCAACAGATGAATGGATCAAGAAGATGTGGTATATATACACAATGGAATACTATGCAGCCATCAAAAGAAATGAAATCTTGCCATTTGCAACAACATGGATGGAACTAGAGCGTATCATGCTTAGCAAAATAAGTCAAGCAGAGAAAGACAACTATCATATGATCTCCCTGATATGAGGAAGTGGTGATGCAACATGGAGACTTAAGTGGGTAGGAGAAGAATAAATGAAACAAGATGGGATTGGGAGGGAGACAAACCATAAGTGACTCTTAATCTCACAAACTGAGGGTTGCTGGGGGGAGGGGGTTTGGGAGAAGGGGGTGGGATTATGGACATTGGGGAGGGTATGTGTTTTGGTGAGTGCTGTGAAGTGTGTAAACCTGGTGATTCACAGACCTGTACCCCTGGGGATAAAAATATATGTTTATAAAAAATAAAATATTAAAAAAAATTAAACCTATAAAATAAAAATAAAATAAAATAAAATATAAGTACAGAAGTGTAAAAAGGAATAAAATATTACTAATATTAATAGCTATGAGAAGGGGGCTTGGATATGGGGGTGTCATTAACAAGCAAGCATTTTAAGGCATTTCATGGAGATGGAAAGCAGAGCTGAATAATGAAGCAAGTACAAAAGGCTACCACCTACAAGCAGCAAGAGGTGAGGTGGGTTCCATCCCTCCCCCCCAATGGAACCCTGTGAGTTTGAGCTTGGAAAGAGCAGACATACTGAAGAGAATGAAAAGTCAAACTGAAAACAAAGAAGGATAAGAAATGAACACTTTGTGGAAAGTTAAGTCTTTTATTTATTTTTTATTTTTTTTTAGCAGTTCTTTTTTTTTTTTTTAAAGATTTTATTTATTTATTTGACAGAGAGAGATCACAAGTAGGCAGAGAGGCAGGCAGAGAGAGAGAGAGGAGGAGGAAGCAGGCTCCCTGCTGAGCAGAGAGCCCGATGTAGGACTCGATCCCAGGACCCTGAGATCATGACCTGAGCAGAAGGCAGCAGCTTAACCCACTGAGCCACCCAGGCGCCCCAAGTTAAGTCTTTTAGTTAAGCATATTGGTAATCTCTTGTGGTTCTGCCTCTTACTGCCCAGAGCCCACAGTCAGAATTCCCAATTATTTTCTTATGTAAATAAGGGTTGCTTGGGATAGGGGAACCAGAAGCAGGAAAGACAAAAGCTCAGATTAAAAAAACAAACAAAACAAAAAACTAAAACAGGAAAACAAAACAAAACAAGACAAAAAACCCTGCAAGGAAAAGACATGATTTTGAAACCAGTAAAGAACTTTCTTCATCATCACCATCATCACATCATCATCGCTGACAGACTTGACAAAATACTTTCTCCATTATGAAAAAGGGAATGATTGGTGTATAAGAATGGGCTCACAAATATTAGAAATACAATTGACAAAATTTTAAGTGCTATAACTAGAAAATGAAATTAAGAGAATAACCCACATATAAAACAAAAAGTCAAAGACAAAGGAATTAGAGGGAAAGCTAAGAGGTAACAAGGAGCAATTCAAAAGATCTAACACCAGCTAAAGTGAACCTTAGAGAGAGAAAATGGAATAACTGAAAAAGACAATCATTGACAAAACAATAGGTGAGAATTTCTAGAGCTGAAAAATAATGAATTATTAGATAAAAAGAAAAAGGTTTACATCTCCATATATTTCATTGATAAAGAGAGGATTCTAAAAGCTTCCAGAGGAACAAAATAAAGTTGCCTACACGGGTATGAGAATCAGGCACACATTCCATCCTACTTCCAGTTAGCAACCGACATGTAGGAAGATTCTATAGCAATGTTTATGATGTACAAAGGGAATATATATTTTTTTATTTTTAAAATATTAATAAATATTTATTATTTGTATATGTATTATTTCCTTCAGGGGTACAGGTTTGTGAATCATCAGTCTTACACAATTCACAGCCCTCACCATAGCACATACCCTCCCCAATGTCCATAACCCAGCCACCCTATCCCTACCTCATCAGCCCCCAGCAACCCTTAGTTTGTTTCCTGAAATTAAGAGTCTCTTATGCTTGTCTCCCTCCCCAGTTCCATCTTATTTCATTTTTTCCCTCCCTTCCCCCCATGACCCACTGCCTTACCTCTCAAATTCCACATATCAGAGAGATCATATGATAATTGTCTTTCTCTGATTGACTTGTTTCGCTTAGCATAATACCTTCTAGCTCCATCCATGTCATTGCAAATGGCAAGATTTCAGAGTTTTTTGATAGCTGCATAGAGTCCATTATGTGTGTGTGTGTGTGTATAAAATCACATCTTCTTTATCCACTCATCTGTTGATGGACATCTAGGTTATTTCCATAGTTTGGCTATTATGGACGTTGTTACTATAAACATTAGGGTGCACATGCCCTTTTGGATCACTACATTTGTACCTTTAGGGTAAATACCCAGTAGTGTGATTGCTGGGTTGTAGGGTAACTCTATTTTCAGCTTTTTGAGGGAATAAAATTTTAAGTCAGAGTGCTTACCTGGACAAGTATCCAATTGTAAGGGTAGAAACTCACTTTTAAAACATAGGAGCTAAAAAACTGCTTCTAAACCACCTTTGTTGGGGAAAATTGTTTGAGAATGTACTGCATAATCCCAGAAGAGGCAAAGGTGATCCAAGAAACGGGATTTCATTTAAGAGAGTAGCAGACGACATTTCATGACAGCTGCTATATGTGAAGCCTAAAAAGCCACCCACAGAGACTGGAGTAGAATGGATCGCCAAGATGGAGATGAACAGGAAACAATGGAGTGTTCTGGGGATAGAAGGAGTAATTGAGAGTTTGAAAAACATTTAAAGCCACAACAAAGGCAATGGTACAAGAGAAAGGTAATTATTGCTCACAAAAATATATTGTATCAGAAATTCATGTTCTAAATAAGAAGCAATGTAAAATGAGGCATGATTCTAGGCAAATGATAGGGTGTGAGAAAAGAGAATCTATTTGACTTTGAATCGAGGCATCGTCTCATCGAGAGGACTCCTGTAGAGAAGGAAATGTAATCTCAGCCCTCTCCTTGGCCAGAGATTGAATAATATTTTTCACCGTCACAATAATGTAAATGCTATTTATTAGTTCTCAACTTTTAAAGAAAACCTGTGTATGTTTGTGGGGGGCTGAGACAGAAGTCTTATTTGTGCTGCAGACCGGAATATAAACAATGTATCATCCTTGTCAATGAGAGAGAAAGGAGCATGATACAGAAGTGGAAGTAAAGAAAGAATAAAAAGTTAAGGTATGAATGCCCTTCTTTTAATCAGAGAATATTTAAAAAACTACTGTCAAAAGCAATGTTGTAAAAATAAGGATTTAAGTATATTTAGATAATTTTGAATATAACCAAATGGGATAATTTTTGAAAATAATAATAAAATTTTAAATATTAACAGGACGTGTGTGAGAAAGAGAAGAAATTTTCATCATCCATGTAAGAAGTAATTTAATATTGACTAAAATTGATAAATCAAGAAGTCCATTTTAAGCTTACTTCTTAGGTTAGAGCATGGTCTCAAACTTGGCTTCAGACAACCATCGCTGATGTCTGGGCCCTGCCTGAGAGATTCTGATATCATTCCTGGGAGTGATGCTGGAATGTTGAGATGTTTTGTTTGTTTGTTTTTTAATTAATTTATTTATTTTCAGAAAAAACAATATTCATTATTTTTTCACCACACCCAGTGCTCCATGCAATCCGTGCCCTCTATAATACCCACCACCTGGTACCCCAACCTCCCACCCCCCCCCCCGCCACTTCAAACCCCTCAGATTGTTTTACAGATTCTATAGTCTCTCATGGTTCACCTCCCCTTCCAATTTCCCTGAACTCCCTTCTCCTCTCTAACTCCCCATGTCCTCCATGCTATTTGTTATGCTCCCCAAATAAGTGAAACCATATGATAATTGACTCTCTCTGCTGGACTTATTTCACTCAGCATAATCTCCTCCAGTCCCGTCCATGTTGCTACAAAAGTTGGGTATTCGTCCTTTCTGATGGAGGCATAATACTCCACAGTGTATATGGACCACATCTTCCTTATCCATTCGTCCATTGAAGGGCATCTTGGTTCTTTCCATAGTTTGGCAACTGTGGCCATTGCTGCTATAAACATTGGGGTACAGATGGCCCTTCTTTTCCCTACATCTGTATCTTTGGGGTAAATACCCAGTAGTGCAATGGCAGGGTCATAGGGAAGTTCTATTTTTAGTTTCTTGAGGAATCTCCACACTGTTCTCCAAAGAGGCTGCACCAACTTGCATTCCCACCAACAGTGGAAGAGGATTCCCCTTTCTCTGCATCCTCTCCAACACATGCTGTTTCCTGTCTTGTTAATTTTGGCCATTCTAACTGGTGTAAGGTGATATCTCAATGTAGTTTTAATTTGAATCTCCCCGAGGGCTAGTGATGATGAACATTTTTTCATGTGTCTGATAGCCATTTGTATGTCTTCATTGGAGAAGTGTCTGTTCATATCTTCTGCCCATTTTTTGATATGTTTGCCTGTTTCATGTGTGTTGAGTTTGAGGAGTTCATTATAGACCCTAGATATCAACCTTTTGTCTGTACTGTCATTTGCAAATATCTTCTTCCATTCCGTGGGTTGCCTCTTTGTTTTTTTGACTGTTTCCTTTGCTGTGCAGAAGCTTTTGATTTTGATGAAGTTCCAAAAGTTTATTTTCGCTTTTGTTTCCTTTGCCTTTGGAGACATATCTTGAAAGAAGTTGCTGTGGCTGATATTGAAGAGATTACTGCCTATGTTCTCCTCTAGGATTCTGATGGATTCCTGTCTCATGCTGAGGTCTTTTATCCATTTTGACTTTATCTTTGTGTATGGTGTAAGAGAATGGTCGAGTTTCATTCTTCTACTTATAGCTGGCCAGTTTTTCCAGCACCATTTATTGAAGAGACTGTCTTTTTTCCACTGTATATTTTTTCCCATTTTGTCGAAGATTAATTGACCATAGAGTTGAGGGTCCATATCTGGGCTCTCTACTCTGTTCCACTGGTCTATGGGTCTGTTTTTATACCAGTACCATGCTGTCTTGGTGAGCACAGCTTTGTAATGTTGAGATGTTTTTAAGTTCCAGGGGTGGGGGGTGGGGAAGGGAAGTTCAGCGTAGGCTGAGCCCCTGCTCTGGAGGGCCTCGAATAGGACTGCAAGTAGAGGGAGTGGGGAGGGGGCCAGCAACAGTTTATCTGTACCTTTAGCTTCTCTCACTATTGGATTTATTACCATGTGTGTATACTAACTTAATAGGAATTGAATTTACAACTTTAAAAGTGGATTTGATAACAGGGGGCATCACTGAGTTACAGAATCCAGGTGAGTCGTGGCTCAGGGCATTGTAGCCTCCAGGGCCTGGGGTTGAAGAGTCCTTGGGTGTCCTCTCATCCTTCCTCCTTCCTTTAGAGAAGAGGATACTGGGGCCCAGAGAGGTTGAGTCATGGGCTGCCTGCCTCAGGTTACTAAATTAGAAATGGAGCCAGAGCTCCTAGGGGCCAGCGGACATCTCTCTTCTGTCTCTCCCAAGATTTAACCATCCTCTCCCTTTCCTTCCTCTAGTCCTGCCATTCCTCTTCCCCTGCAAAAGGGCTCTTTGTGTCCTACCTTCATCTTCCCGTTTTCCTGACACCCTCCTCTTAATGGCACTGTAAAAAAACAACAAAAAAAAAAAAAAAAAAAAACACCCACAAAATAGAAGGCATGTCTTAGGGATCACAGTTCCGTCTTACTGAATTGGAATGTGTTTTCTCCTCGTTAGTATGGATATGCTTCATCTGCATTAGGCCACCTTCCCTTTCAAAATAAACTAAACTGTCTTGCATTTTACTTCTACGTGGCCTTCAGCTACCCTTCACAGGCTTCAGCGAGCCTCCGTGGAGAAATGGTTCTTCATCCTGACTGCAAAGACATCTCCTCTTCAGAGAAGGAAGATGGAGTGAGGGGCCACCTGATGTTATACATCACAATATGGAGAAGCTGATTTTACTTTTTCTCCTGGCTGTTTTTGGCTCTGTGCTGCTCCTTTTCACTTAGATCAGTGTGAAGGACATGTAGATCTCCATTGTTCCCACAGCAACGGAGATATATGGCAGGGCCAGAGACAGAGGTAGGAGATTTATTGACCCCATGAGATCCCAATTAATACAAGCCAGTGTGACTTTTCCCCGCCTGCCACTTCCGAGGACCCTACACATGTAGCCACATCCTCTCATAAACAGAGCATGTTGACAGTAGAAATAAACTATCAGTAATGGTGTTCAAAAAATGCTTTATATGCATTCCTGAGCCATAGTCTGTATTTAAACTCCAGCTTTTTAGTATAATTTTAGTCTTAGAACTTAACATTTTTACTGCTTTTTTCTCCAAATAATCAATATTGATTTTACTGTATCTGTTATTATCCTGACATGAAGATTTATTTTCTTGCTTTGCTTTGCATGAGATGATAGTTTATAGAATGAACATTTATTTCATTCTTTCAGGAAAGCTCCTGGGATAATTATCTTGCCCCATTGGCAAATCTTTCAGCCTATATTGTATTGAAAAATAATAATTGGCTTTGCCCCCTCATCGGGTTCGAACAGCTTTATTATGATTATGTTTGCTGGTAGATTTGGAAACTGTTAAGGACTCAGAAAGCTGAATTCTTTTAAGTGAGGTCACTACTCCAAGGTTTTCTGGACCCTGTTTGCAGTGAACAGTACAAAGTACACTAACGTTCCACTTCTCTGCTCCAGAAAACTACCTTTGACCCAGATGTGCAGCATCTTGGGTGGTGGTCATAAGAAGTGAGCAGGGACTGATCACTTGGTGCAAGTTAATGCTTGCACCAAGGAAAATGATCTTTATATTCACATGCTCACTGTGACCTGTGCACTGAAATATTTCACAAGGAGGCTAAACTTCAAAGGGAGCTGCAAGGTGTAGTGGAGAAATGGGAAATCGGTGAGCCTGGGACCTAATCTTTTATTAGCTGTGTGGTCCTAAACCAATTACCTAACCTCTCTGAGCCTCCAAGTCTTAACTTAGAACAGTAGCAGAGGACTATGCCTATTGTTTGGTCTTGTGCATTAAATAAATAACATTTTGTACAGTGGTTCATAAGTGTAGCTATATACCAATAGCATATGTTTATATGATTTCAAAATGAAGAAGTTCACGCAAAATGTCCAGAGGGAACACAGTTTCAGGGAGATTCACCTATTCATTCCTTCCTTAATTTGTTCACTCAACAAATATTTATTTAACCTGCTTTGTGCATCAGGCTTTGTGCTAGGTGTAAGAATTCCAGGAGGGGATAAAACACTATCCTGCTCATGGGTCTTCCAGTTGGTTGCAAACACAGACATTGTTCCATTAGTCCCACAAACAAATGAAATGTCGGCTGTGATGAGGTCTAGGAGAACAGGTATGAGGAGCTGTGAAAGCTTATCTTCGGGCTGGAACCCTAGGAGGTGGCACTTGAGCAGAGGATTGAAGGAGGAGGAAAGGTAGCTACTTGCTAAGATAGAAGGAAAAGCATTCAAGGCCAAGGGAACAGCAGGTACACCAGCCACAGGGCGCGAAGGTCCTCCACCAGCGGACACCGGAACTGAAGAAGGTGTCTCTGCCAAGGGCAGATCGCGTGGAACAGTGGTCAGAACAAAGGAAGCCCGCGGCAATTCTAGGAAGGCCCAACGAGTAGGGTAAATTGTCATGTTTGGTCTGGGTAATAGGTTTGTGTGGACTGTTTGGGTTTTCTTCTTCACCATTTCTGTGCTTTAAAGCAAAAGACTGTTAAATAGCCGCAGGAGGTAAAGATGGAAACGAGAGGACACGTGGCAAGGAGCATGGCCGGTTGCAGGCAGAGCGTGAACTATGGGCTGAGGAGAGGAGTCCAGTCGCCGTGGCGCAGGCTGGGCGCACGCCGGATCCTTCACGAGTACCCAGTGCGCGTCATGGGGCAGACGCGGCCTTTACAGGCGCTGTGATGGGCACATTACGTTTATCAAAAAGGGAAAGCAAAACAAATAGAAACAAAAACGGGTGGTGTAATGAAAATCACAGTGGGCTGGACCCAGGGCTTTTTCCATGTGGATCTCTAGTGTTTCCTAGAATTCAACAATCCTCTCCAAAGAAATCATACCTGCTGGCAGCTACTGCTCTGCATCTCAGGGGACCCCACAGTTCCCTCCCGCTGCTGATTTCTTGCCCCAGCCTCCTGTCTTTGTGGCCAAGTGAGAGGATCCTCGAGGCCCGGAACTGCTCCAGTTCGGGGGATCTTGGTTCTAGAGCAGTTTTCAGCGGAGGCCTCGGGGACGCTGGCAGAGCGCACGGACAAGCTGCGCCGGTTGACCTGCCAGGAGACGGAGCGTCTGACCCCGACACTCAATTAGCAAAACAGACGGTGTATAACGTATGCTTGACACTGATATGATTTAACGTTAATAACTGGTTTTCAAATATTTATTACAATGGCTGTTTTAATAAATATTTCATGAACACCATTTTTTTTTTCAAAAACTCTCTGTTGCCAGCTTTGCTGCCTTAATTTGCCTTAATGAGGATTTTTTAAAATGCAGTGATAAATTGCTTTCCTGTTAGTGTACAGAAGGTGAAGAGGGCTCTTCTGGAATATCCGTTATCTGGGGCAGTGAACCCAGGAAAAGATGAAGAACCAGAAAAAAAAAAAAAAAATTCCCAAAGAAAGACGGACAGCTGTTGTGCTACTCCTCAGAGGACAGGACTGAATATAGACCGTCGGCCCCTTGAGATGGGGCAAACTTTCCACGACAGAGAAGGTCACAAAGCCCTTGAACAGGTGACTGAAGACTATGGGACCTCCCTAGGAAATCCTGGAAAACATCAAAGCAAAGGGAGAATCCACGTCTGGCCCTGGGCCTGCTGAGAGGGAGGAGGGGACTCAAAGACATTCTGGGGCCTTGCAGCCTGACAAAGAAACCTTTCAGAGCTCGAGAGTAGCTCCAGAGATAGAAGAGAGTCCCTCAGGCTGGAGAGTGTCCTCTGCCTTCTCTCTGCCCCACTGGAATCCAAGGGCCCCGTGAATCCTGTGCACAGAACATCCCAGGACCACCTGCTTCTGTCTTCACCTGCCCCAAGTGCCTGAACCACTCCTCACAGAGCTGCTAAAAAAGTGTATTTCTCAAAGAAAAATCAGGTTTTTTTTTCCCCCTTTGGAATATTACTGAAATGAGGACACCTCTCATGATCTGTATGAGAAGTATAACCCTTTTACCCTGGAGAGCTTTTATTTTTTATTTTTTAATTTATTTATTTGACAGACAGAGATCACAAGCAGGCAGAGAGAGAGGAGGAAGCAGGCTCCCCGCTGAGCAGAGAGACAGATGTGGGGCTCGATCCCAGGACCCTGAGATCATGACCTGAGCTGAAGGCAGAGGCCTTAACCCACTGAGCCACCCAGGTGCTCCCTACCCTGGAAAGGTTTTAAAAAGATGCTACATCCCATCCCCCAGCTGGTGCTACATTCAGGAAAGAGAAACCCTGGCACGCCAGCAGTGCCAGCAACAGCATTTAATGATGTTTGGAATTAGCTGCCTTTGCCCATCTAGGACCCTGGAACCCAGGTGCACTGCCTGATGACCCTGTTCCTGCCACGGCCAGTGATTCCACACCACTCCCAAAGTCCACCTGACCACACTCCCTGCCATGCTGTGTGCAGGTGACTGAGATCCTGCCTGAGTCACCTCTCCCTGGCTCTGGCTGATCAGCCCTCCATACCCCACCCAGCCACTGAGATACATTATTACCCTGCCTTTGCTCAAGTTCATGTGCTCTTGTGGCATGGGACACGGGTCCCCTATGCTTGCCCAAGGGCAGAAGAGTGCACTTGCATGGTAAGCAGCCCAATTAAAACCCCCCCATCCCCTACTTTCTATCTTTATTGGGAGCCACTTCTGGAACTGTGCTTGTCCCTTACAGCTGTACTGCTCTGAGCCACGGCACAGCTGTTTCACTCCCCTAGACCCTGTCTTAGCCCAGTGTTCCAGTCTTCTGCATTTTATCACTGGCCCCTATAGTCTTCACTGATCTTACACATTAGTTTTGGTTGTGTTCAGAGCAGTTGTTTCTTAATGATTCTGTTCTTCCTGTCATGGCCTCTCCTGGAGAGCCACTGTGAGGCATGGCTCCAAGAGACACTGTCCACACTGTATTCTATTGTAGTGGAAGCCCCTGGAATTTTGCAGCCTTGTTCTCCCACTTTCCTGATTCACCAACATTGTAAAGCAGTGGTTTCCATGGGCCCGTTTAGGGAGAACCTAAGCCTAAAAAAGAGGAGACAATTAAGCACAGCTAGCATTTCAGATATCAACTGTGGGCCCCACCACTCCCTGCAGGTGCGAAAAAAAGGACGCAGAGATCATAAGCACAGAACTACATATACTGCTGCTGAATTCTATGATGTATGTATGTGCAGAGGCTGTGAGTTGGGGCACCTAGCCAAGTCCATAAAAGTGCTGGGCGCGGGCTGCAGGGGGCACACATGGACTGAGCCTGGAAGTGGCTAAGGTTAGTCATGTGAAGAAAGGTGTGGGGCACATGAGAGAAGGAGGATTGCATGAGCATGGGCACCTAATCCCTTGCCTCCAGTGATGAAGTCATTATCTATACACTTTAGTGTAGACAGAACATAAAATATGAGTCAGAAAATGCCAGGGGCAAGGCTGGAGTATTGGACAGTAACCATGTCATGGAGGAGCTCATTTACTTTCTTAAGAAACTCCATCTTATCCTGTAGGTAATGGGAAACCATCAAAGAGCTTAAAAGAGAAATGATATGCCTAGATTCAGGTGTTAAATCATCACCTCCTCCAGTAACTCTGGAAAGAGTTGTTTTGAGCAGGACAAAATAAGACAAGAAACCCAATAGTCAATAGCACAGTTTTATATAGACATAATAATAAAGACATTGGCTAATAATAATATGGCTAATACCTATTGAGTGCTTATTATGTGCCGGACATCATTCATATTCAAAGTATTATGTATTCAGTGTTTGCAGTACCTCTATTTGGAAAGCGTTATTAAAATCTCTATTTTGCAGGAGAGAAAATAAAGTCCAGGAAGGTCAAGAGATTCTCCAAGGACCCACAGTCAAAGGAGTTGTAGAAAGGAGAGGGAAAAGATTCCAGAAAGATGTAGGGGGCCAGTTGAGACAGAATGCCAAACCATAGGATAAGGAGAGGGAAGGCTCAAGTTTATGTACCTTTCTTTCTGACCTGGGAGACTGGTCCCATATGCCTGTCCAAGGGCAGAAGCATACCCTTGAATGAGAAGTCAAGAGTGATGTCCATTTTCCAGCTTAAGTCATGAGGGAATGGGGCTATTAACAAATCTGATAATTAATTTAGAAAAAAATTAAAATATAGCAGGAGAAAGATAATGAATTCAGTTTGGAAGCTGAGCATGAGGTGTACGTGGGACATCAAGGCAGCAATGACATCCAGGTAGATGATGGCAAGACAAAACTTAGGAGAGGCTGAGGAAAACACTTGGGAGTCATCCACACAGAGATGGTGGCTTATCATGGGCAGAGAAGCCTATTTAAATGCTGAAAATACCCCTGTCTAAGTAAGTGTAATCTGGGAAGTGATTCTGTTTCTCAGTTTTGAGAGTTGGTAAAAGGTGACTCTAAAAATACAAAAGCACCAGCCCAGCTTATTATAAATAGCCACAGTTTCCAGGATCTGGGGCTACCTCTCCAGTTGAACTAGACAGTGGCTGACCCCCTGACTTATTCCTCTGGAAGTCCTTTTTCTGATCCTTTCTTGTTTGATAGCAAATGGAGGAGTGAATGTATCACATGGTCACATGAGTCAGTGCCAAAGGGGCTGGGCTTGTGCTGAATGCCAGCCGGCCTTATCACTAAGAACTATTGACTGGGCTTACACACAGACACACACACACACACACACACACACACACACCACATGTATGTGTGTGCACACACACACCAAAACAAAACAAAAAAACACACTGGTGGAATTCTCTGGTGAAAGGATTGAGGCCTGTGTGCCTGCAGAGAAGATATTTCTGGCCCCCATCTGGCTATGCCATCACAGAGCAGGACAGAGAATGTTTGCAAAGCAAGGACAACAGACAATGGGCTCTGATTAAAGTCTGTGTGTAGGAATCTGGCTGCAGCAGTGGTCTCTTCCGGTAATTTGAATGTGCTACTTGGTCTAGAGGCAAAGTGTGATTGATACTTTTGATTCTCACAGATCCAGAAGAGGCAAAGTCAGCTGAGGCTTCCAGAGTTGAGGGCAGAAACAAGTAGTCATTGAGGTTTGGAGTAAGACTTGAACAGAGTCTTCCCAGATGGCCCTCTAACTAAAACTCTGGGATGCATGATGGACTAAAAGAAGTGGTGCACTAAGGAGAAAACCCAGATGAAAGCCGATGTTACACAGGCTGGCAGAGGGAGGGAGGTCTGAAAGGAAGGCCTAGTCACCAGGAAAGGATGGACAAGGCCATCACAAGGGATGTGATGGTAGAGAGGAAGGAAGCAAGAATGCAGCCAGCATGGCCAATGGGCTAGACAGGTAAGAGGGTACTTATCAGGGCAGGGAAGCCTGACTGCAGGGCAGTGAGGAAAGGCACATTGTGTGAGGAGGTGGAAAGGGATTATGGACCATTATGTTGGCATAATAAGGGTAGGAAAGAAATTCAGCAGCTGCTGGGGAGAGTGATCAGGGGCAATGATTTTACACAGTGGGGTGTATTAGATACATAAAGCTGCCACAAACAATTTTCAAAAAACAAGGTGGCTTCAAACAATAGATATTTATTCTCTCACAGAGCTGGAGCCAGAAGTGCAAAATCAAGGCATCAACAAGACCACCCTCTCTCCAAAGGCTCCATAGGAACATCTAATCCTTGCCTCTTCTAAACTCTAGGCACTGTTGGCATTCCTTGACTAGTGGCTACATTGCAGCAAGATTGCGATGGTTAATTTTATGTGTCAACTAGACTGGGTCACAGGATGCCCAGATATTTAGACAAAGATTATTTCTGGGTGTGTCTATGAGGGTGTTTTTAGGTGGGATTAGCATTTGACTCAATAGACTGAGTAAACCAGTCCGATCTGTTGAGGACTTGAATAGAAGAAAAAAAGGAAGGGAGAGTTTGCTTTCTGCCAGACTATATGAGCCAGAACATAGATCTTCTCCTGCTCTCAGAATGAGACTTAACTGTATTGACTTTCCTGGTCCTCAGGCCTTCGGACTCAGACTGGAGCCACACCACGGTTCCTCCTTGGTCTGTAGCTTACAGAGAGTAGATTGTGTGGGACTTCTCAGTGTCTCTAATTATGTGAGTCAATTCCACAAATAAACCTCCCAGCTGTGTAAGACATTGACAGACACAGTCAATAATCTACGTATAACTTTTGACTCCCCCAAAACTTGACTCCTAATATGCTACTGTTGACCAGAAACCTTACCAATAACATAAATAGTTCATTAACACGTATTTTGTGTATTATATGTATCACATACTCTGTTATAACAATAAAGTAAGCTAGAGAAAAGAATGTTAGTAAGAAAATCATAAGGAAGAGAAAATGCATCTACAGTATTATAATATATTTACTTGAAAAATAATCCACATATAAGTGGACTCACACAGTTCAAATCTATGTTGTTCGAGTGTCAGTGGTATATTTATATATGTATGTTCTGTTTCTCAGAAAAACCATTGACTAATCCAAACCTCTATCTCTGTTTTTGCCTTCTCTGTGTGTATTTGTCTCAAAACTTACCCTGTCTCTCATATAAGGTCATTTATGTTTAGACTTAGGGACTATCTTGATGATCCCAGGTAAGCCCCTCATTTCAAAATATTTAACTTAATCCCACCTTTTGCTGTTTAAAGTAATATTTACTCTTTGCCATACAGGGTCATATTCACAAATTCCAGGGATTAGGAAGAGAATATATCTTTGGGATGCCATTTTTTCAGCCTACCACAGAGGGAGCAGTATACTTTTAGGCAGTGGAGAAGAAATCAAAGGAAAAAAATTAGAGAAATGGGAAAAGATAGAGATGCAACGTCAGGAGTTTGGAGGGTAGGAAAAGAATAAGTGAAACAAGATGGGGTTGGGAGGGAGACAAACCATAAGAGACTCTTAATCTCACAAAACAAACAGGGTTGCCAGTGGGGAGGGGGGTAGGGAGAGGGTGGTGGGATTATGGACATTGGGGAGGGTATGTGCTATGGTGAGTGCTGTGAAGTGTGTCAGCCTGGCTATTCACGGACCTGTACCCCTGGGGCTAATAATACATTATATGTTAATTAAAAAATATTTTTTTAAATAGGAAAAGATGAAATATTGGAGAAAAACTCTAAGAGACTTGGAAAGCATCAGGAGAAAAATTGGCCTAAAGCAAATAAAAGGACTGAAGAGTGGTGTTAAGCTCTGGGAGCATGAATCTTTATTTTGGCAGTAGTATATGCGTAATTTCCATCCACTTGTTGACCTAGGGTAGGAGCAGTCTTTGTTGATCATCAAGTCACAGCCAGCATTTTGTTAGCTCATGTGTTTGTTACCTGTGTCATGTTTCGTGATTCCCCCTAGCAAGGGCAGAGGAAGACACAGTCAGAGTTGCCCAAGTCAGCCCACTCCCAGCAGTGTGCCACCGTGGACCAGTTGTATGACCCTTGCTAGCTGTCATGCTGGTTATTTCAGAGGACACAGCCAAAAGGCAATGAAAGTAGATGGGCAGATTTCCAAGGGCAGTAGGCTAGTGGGTAGAAGTATTGCCAAGAGGAAAGAAGTGAGAGCAAGCATGAGTCCTGGATGGACTTGGGATAGCAGGTGTGGAAAGGGTCAGGAATGGAAAGGGAAGTGTCCAATGGCAGGGCAGCAGAAGACCCCGGAGGGGTGCCCAGGGAGGGGAAGGTTGGTTTTGCCAAGAGGAGGACAGTGCCAGGGGGAAGAGACCGCTCATGGCACCCCCAAACTCTTTCTTCACAATCCACAGACCATTGTACCTGCAGGAGGCTGTTGAATTTCCCCCATGACCATGGGCTCACCCTAATGGGATGTGTTCTTGGACAACTCACATCACCTCTTAGGCATCAATTTTTTTCATCAACAGAATGGGAATAAAAGAACCTACCTACTTCAGAGTGTTGTTATGAGGGTTAAGAGAGTCATGCGTGTAGGGCACAGCTCCTGACACATCGTGGCTCCTGACGGATGAGTGTTGAACCATTATTACTTATGTCTGGGACTTAGACCTCAATACGATCCATATGCACTAATCCATATACGATCCATATGCACTAATCCATAGAGTCCCCTCCCCTCTCCGGCAGCCACATTTTTCCATATTTCTGCAAAACCTTCTCCTCCAGGTTGCTAGCCAGTGGACTTGCCCCTCACTCATGTCAGCCCTACTAGGGGAATGCTGCTCCCCACCACAGAACCCAGAGCCTATACAGCATCCCAGAGGCAGGTTCCTATCTCTGACCTGTGGAGTCAAGAGGCTCTGCTTCTTTCTCTGATAACAGCCTTTTCTCGCCAGCTCCTTTGCAGCCCAGGTACCTATACAGCAATTTGTTCCAGACGCCAGCCCATTTGCGTAGTCCTGCTCAGCATGAAAAATATTTCCCCAATGCTTATCGACCTCTGGAAAAGCCGGTGTTTTCAAGCCTGCCAGCCAATCACCGACACTTAGCTGGAAACGTGTGGGCCTTTAATCATCGTTGTCCAAACATGGGAAGAGCGGCAGGCAGCAGAGAGAGAATTCTTGCTGGCTAAACCCTGGGGAAATGGTGAGTCTCTCACCCACTGAGCTGTGGATGGAACCCCTCCCACCACCCCCAAAGAGTCATTGTTTGTTTGTTTTTCTAGGAGATATGTCTCCAGGAGTTTCGGGAGAATGTACCTTATGGATCCAGTGGGATTCTGAGCTGAAGCAGAATCAGTGGGATGGAAAAAGTGGTCCAAAAAGGAAGTTCAGTGAATCAGGCCCTTCCTGCCTCTGACAGAAGGGCAATATTCCTTGGACATAGGGAGCAGGGATAGCTGCTAACATGTAGTAATTTAGTTCCTCGTCATTCCGTCTGTGCTCTGAGGGCCAGCAGCACCCAGCACCTTTCAAAATGCAGACTCCCAGACCTATTGGATCAGAACCTGCGTTGTAACAAGATTCCTGAGTGATCTCTGTGAAAATACACTTTCAGAAGCACTGATTTATGGGGCACATAAAGATCCTATCTTCTTCCCCACCCCCAAATATTTCCTTTCATTAAGCTCTGCTGGAGATGCTGGCAAGGTATACATTCCTTACTTCTTAATTAAGACTGGAAATGTGTTTTGAAAGAGTTGCATATAGAATCATTATTGTAATGGGGCCCCACTTCTGTAGGCCTCTGACTCCTTCCGTGGAACTTCAGTGTAAGATTAGGTCTGATTCTTGCTTAAATCCTGTTTCTCACTCACAAGGCTTGTGCAGATACTCAATGCCGAAGCAGCACTTCCAAACAACGTTTATTACAGGCCCATGTGTTTGTTTCCTTAATCACCAGTGATGTGAACCGGCCCAGAGGCACATGGAAACTGCTCCTAGTAGTAGGAGAATATCATTAACATGTTAAAGATGTGTGCCTGCCTCTCGTGCTGCACAACGGATCTCCTGGCATGGCTGCTACCTTCCCAAAGAGTACAATGTGGTCTATCATTTCTGTGTGACAGAAATTAAAAATAATCTTAGATTCTCACGCAGCTCCCTCTGATGTACATCTTTCCTGCTGTGGCCCCAGGACCTTGCTCGGTGTCCAGCACGGCATCAGCGCTCAGCGTTTACAGGATGGCCAAACATTCCTTCCTTGCATCATGTGCCTGCCTTATGCCAGAGAGTGAACTAGGCACTGCCACTGGCTTTCTCTTTCCATTTCTCTAGGTGTCTTTTTACCTCTCCTGACAGGCATGTGTTCCACATAGCAATCCCACTGAGCAGGTAGTAATTCTCTCCCTTGCTGGTGGCACAGCTGGCAGGGAATAAAGCAGGTGCCTTGACTCCAAAGCTCACACTGTTTCCACCATGTCACCTTGTCTCCAACTGAGAGTGCTGGATGGACAGAGGATGGGTGAATTTGAGAGAGCATATTAGGATACCTTAGCAAGGTTCACTCTTCCAGGGCCCCACCCCAAAATGCCTCTGAGGAGAAAACCCCAAACCAGCAATGAATGGGAGAACAGCAGCCACTGTAGTCGGTGACCTGAGCCATTCTTCCAGTCACTCCGTCCAAAGACTGTCCTTTATACTCTTTAACTGTCACCAACTTCCCTGGGCATGTGAGGAAACCAGCAGATTAGGATTCAGCATGGGTTCCTAAGCAAATGCCCAAATCCTATGGGGGGAAATCAAGCTCTGGAAATGAAAACAAAAGTAAGGATCAAAAATCAGTTTCAGTAAGTATCAAGGTAAAAAACTAGGATTTGCAGTGTCCCCCTACCATCAGCTTTTCTTCCCATGGCTTGAGAAGTCCAGAATGCCTCTTGGTGCATGATTAAAATTTCCCCTTTCAGTGGCTCCCTCCCTCTCTCCTTCATCTTTTTTGGTCTGAGCCGACACCAGAGACAATTAGGGACTGTATAATCGTTGCTGCTGGGGCTGTGCTTGCACATACATTCTCCTCAGAAGGGGCTGATTACCATATTAAGCATCTTTCACTTGACAAAAATCAGTGAGAATGTTTCCCTCCATTTTCCCCAGAATACAGACAAGAGAGTCAAGAGGGAGAGGCAGCCAGCCACCGAGGTCGAAATCATCAGAAACTTCTGTGTCTTTCATAACATTTCTTTCCTTTGATGTTAAAAATCTCTTTTTCTACTTGTGCTCTATTTATTTGTTGTTGATTTCTTCTTTTTCTTCTTCTTTTTTTTTTTTTTCTTTTTTAAGCTGCCATTCAGAGCAGCTGTCCTCTCTGCAAAGTCCTGAACCTGCCATCATAGATTGGAAAGGTCAGCTGGCTCTGGCCATCTGAATCATCCTGCAGCTGTGGCCTGAGGCAGACCCGCCCATCAACTCAGATCTAGCCAATCGGACCGGAGGATCTCACTGTGATTGACAGCTATCTGGAGAACATCAGGTTTCATTCACCATTTTCCATAAACAACAACAGAAAGAAAAGGAAACCCCAGAAGCCAACTTTGCAACCAGTGCAGCAATGCTTTCTGACTTGAAGGGCAAGGAAAATGGAGACTCAGATCAATTATCTAAATAATTCAAACCCCAAATATATTTCCCCTAGAAACACTCAAATAATTGAAGCAAAGAGGGCTTTGGGGTGACCTACATCAAGACCTCTCTTCATCTGCCTCACCAATTTGTCTACCTGACTCAGGCGGTGTCAGTAAGGCCAGAGGATATGGAGAGAATGGGAGTCATTTATTAAGTGCTTATCATGTTCATCATATCATCTAAGTACACACCACTAAAATCCAGGCCTCTGTGTGGCTCAGTCCTGGAGTAGTTTCATTCAAAGGATTATAGCCCAAAAATCGTAAATAAGTTTTAAAGGAATTGCAATTTTAGCTCTCTTAAACTACCTTAAGAGAATCTAATTCATAATACAGGACAATATGTCCTAGTAACGAACAAGCACACCAACACTGTGACCTCAAGTCCAGTTTCCCGAGGCCCCACAGCTACAGGGAGGAACTCTTTCTAAGTGCCCCCACACCCTCCCAGCAGCCCCAAAATACCTGCCACGAGGCCCTGGTCTTTTATTCCTTCTCCCTTAACTCCAACCTCTCTAGACATCTCTATTCATTCACTGGATTCTATATCACAAACCTGCAAAACTAGCTGTCAAAGACTGAATTCTCATTAGGAGGGAGGAGAAAGGAAATCTCTGCAGGCTGCTGCAAAGACAAAATGTTCTTTGGTGGGCTGGGGCCAGTGGGGCAGGGAACAGGAAAGGCTGGCATGCTCACATACTAATGAAAGTTGTACCTACCTCACAAGCTCTGTGACAACTTTCAGAAGACTATATTCTCTCCACTCCATGATGGACAATCTGAACCCAAGGAGAGTTCTCAAAGGTCACAGACCTAACAAGTGGCAAAATTAGAACCCAGGTATACAGGACAACAAAGCCCACCATTTTTTTTTTTTTCCACCAAGCCACGAGTATCCAATGGAAGAGATGATAATAAGAATAATAAGATTTCCATGATCAATTTCTCATCATTCTTTTGGTGAAGCAGGTATAGGGGTGGGAGAGGTAAACCAAAGGACACTGCAAGTGACTCCACCTTAGCTTGGACACAATTGATCTTTCAGCCCTTAGGTAACATTAGCTCATGGCTCTTTCAGATTATATTTGGGTGTGGTCGGCTTTCCGTAATAAATGTAATTTCATTCATATCACAAATATTACATTCTTGCCATTTAGAGGTTATGTGAGAGATAGAAGGCAAATAGTAAGACAACAGGATCCTTGCCTGAGAGAGTTGGCGTTGAGTTGGAGATGCAGGCATATAAAACAATACGGACCGTGAAGCACGGTAAGGGAAGCCAAAAACATCCAGCCGAGCCCGAACTGATCAGGACAGATTTCAACAAAGGCATTTGAACTGCTCTTGGGGAATTGTGTTCTACGGCCTTTTTTGGTGGTTTCTCTTAGTTTTCAGGGTAATCTTCAACTGCTTAATTTTCATGGTTAACCATTGTGTTCTACTCAATCCCTGAAGAAATTGTTACAGTGACGGGACCTCAAAGTCACACCCTCCTAAGATGAGTTACATAGAAAAGTCATATTTTCTTGGCCTCTCCATGGTTCAATTCTATTATCATTGGCATGACTCAATAAGTGTTTTTTGAGCATGTAATTGTAAGCAAATAAAGACATAGCCTCTGGCCTTGTGGAGCTTCAAGCCCATTGAGGAGATACGTATTCTTCAAATATTAGTAAGGTTTACGTGACATTTCATATATATAAGTATAAAATTTTGACTATGCCCTCAGCAGAGAGAAGAAAGGGATCTGATTGGTGGTGAGAGTGGGAACGGGATTGTCAGAGATTTCTCAAATAGTCTATACTTGGGCCAATATTTGAGGACCAGAAAGGAGGAGAGAGGATCATCTCTTGCAGAGGAAACAAAGAGGCTGTGGTGGGAGGGAACAGAGGAAAAGCAGCAGCTGAAAGAACAGCAATGTGCTCAGAATGGAATGCATGTGGGAAAGCACAGGGGGAGATGAAGCCAGAGACAAAGGTGAGGCCAAACCCTACAAGGCTGTGGGCATGTGAAATATATTGGTCTTGATCCCATGAGCAAAAGGAAGCCATTTTTGCCATGACAGGCAAGACCAGGTCTGCATTTTAAAAAGGCCACTTGTTCTTCTCCTTGGAGAATACGCAGCAGAGTGGCAAAAGGGAATGTGTGAGGCAGATTAGGACAACCCCTGCAGTGGGCCACGGAAACTAGAAAGGGTGAAAATATGATTGCCTTGGAGCGCAAAAGTGGGGCTCTGGTTCTGAGGTCTTTGCCTCACTGGTCAAGGCAGCCTGACCAATGGATTGTCTTTGTTTGGGTTTCCCCATCTACAACACTGGGGAAGACACTTCTCTACCTCTCTCTAGGGTGCTCCTGAAGATCAAATTAAGTGATGAGAATCAACATATACAATGTACCACAATAGGATATTGATAGCAAAGAAACAATTAAAATAGGCATAATGGGTACCTATTGCTCATGCGGGCCCAGCCCAAAGAAAAAAAGCCTGGAGAAAATAATGTAGTTTTAAAAATTAACATGTATCTGTTTTTATGCCAGTACCATGCTGTCTTGATGATCACAGCTTTGTAATAGAGCTTGAAATCAGGTAACGTGATGCCCCCAGTTTTATTTTTGTTTTTCAACATTTCCTTAGCAATTCGGGGTCTCTTCTGATTCCATACAAATTTTAGGATTATTTGCTCCAGCTTTTTGAAGAACACCGGTGGAATTTTGATTGGAATGGCATTAAAATTATAGATTGCTCTAGGCAGTATAGACATTTTAACAATGTTTATTCTTCTGATCCAAGAGCATGGAATGGTCTTCCATCTTTTTGTGTCTTTTTCAATTTCTTTCATGAGTGTTCTGTAGTTCCTCCAGTACAGATCCTTTACCACTTTGGTTAGGTTTATTCCCAGGTATCTTATGGCTTTTGATGCAATAGTAAATGGAATCGATTCTCTAATTTCCATTTCTGTATTTTCATTGTTAGTGTATAAGAAAGCCACTGATTTCTGTACATTGACTTTGTATCCTGCCATGTTGCTGAATTGCTGTATGAGTTCTAGTAGTGGGGGGTAGAGACACATAGACCAGTGGAACAGAGTAGAGAGCCCAGATATGGACCCTCAACTCTATGGTCAATTAATCTTCGACAAAATGGGAAAAAATATACAGTGGAAAAAAGACAGTCTCTTCAATAAATGGTGCTGGGAAAACTGGATAGCTATATGTAGAAGAATGAAACTCAACCATTCTCTTACATCATAAGGATAAAGTCAAAATGGATAAAAGACCTCAGCGTGAGACAGGAATCCATCAGAATCCTAGAGAAGAACATAGGCAGTAATCTCTTCGATATCAGCTACAGCAACTTCTTTCAAGATATGTCTCCAAAGACAAAGGAAACAAAAGCGAAAATAAACTTTTGGGACTTCATCAAAATCAAAAGCTTCTGCACAGCAAAGGAAACAGTCAAAAAAACAAAGGGGCAACCCACAGAATGGGAGAAGATATTTGCAAATGACAAATGACAGTACAGACAAAAGGTTGATATCCAGGGTCTATAATGAACTCCTCAAACTCAACACACACAAAACAGACAATCATATCAAAAAATGGGCAGAAGATATGAACAGACACTTCTCCAATGAAGACATACAAATGGCTATCAGACACATGAAAAAATGTTCATCATCACTAGCCCTCAGGGAGATTCAAATTAAAACCACATTGAGATATCACCTTAAACCAGTTAGAATGGCCAAAATTAGCAAGACAGGAAACAACATATGTTGGAGGGGATATGGGGAAAGGGGAACCCTCTTACACAGTTGGTGGGAATGCAAGTTGGTGCAGCCTCTTTGGAGAACAGTGTGGAGATTCCTCAAGAAATTAAAAATAGAACTTCCCTATGACCCTGCTATTGCACTCCTGGGTATTTACCCCAAAGATACAGATGTCGTGAAAAGAAGGGCCATCTGTACCCCAATGTTTATAGCAGCAATGGCCACGGTCACCAAACTGTGGAAAAAACCAAGATGCCCTTCAACGGACCAATGGATAAGGAAGATGTGGTCCATATACACTATGGAGTATTATGCCTCCATCAGAAAGGATGAATACCCAACTTTTGTAGCAACATGGACGGGACTGGAGGAGATTATGCTGAGTGAAATAAGTCCAGCAGAGAGAGTCAATTATCATATGGTTTCACTTATTTGGGGAGCATAACAAATAGCATGGAGGACATGGGGAGTTAGAGAGGAGAAGGGAGTTGGGGTAAATTGGAAGGGGAGGTGAACCATGAGAGACTATAGAATCTGTAAAACAATCTGAGGGGTTTGAAGTAGCGGGGGGGGGGGGGAGGTTGGGGTACCAGGTGGTGGGTATTATAGAGGGCACGGATTGCATGGAGCACTGGGTGTGGTGAAAAAATAATGAATATTGTTATGCTGAAAATAAATAAAAAATAAATAAAAATAAATAAAATTAAATTAACATGTGTTCTAGGAGGTATCTACAGGAAAGAGCAAGAAAAGAGAGAAACATACAAGAAGAGAGGAAAGGGGAAAAACGGATTCGAGGACCATTTTCATTTAGCTCTTTAAGCCAGAGCATGGGGGGAAAGGAAGACTAACATGTGAATACAGAAAAAACAGACAAAAAGTGCATTCCCCTTGTCAGGATGTTAGTTCTGCCTCCTGCTCTGCCAGCTCATGGTAGAGCTGGACCTTTGTGGTCCTTTTTGAATAAGTTCCAATGCTATTTATATTTGCTTTTAAAAAAGTTACCTCAATTTTCTGCTTCCCCCATGTGAACCTTTGCATATTTACACAATTGATAACATTCTCCTGACCAAAAAACAAGCCAAGGAAAGAAAGGCTCACTCTGAATTTTCAGAATGCTGATTCCAGAAAGAGCAGAAATGATTTCTTAGTTTGCCCCTATTTTGCAATTGTACAGCAACTTCTTGGCTTTTAAAATGATGAGTAAGTAAACCCTATTATTCATCTTAATAAAAAAAAAAAAAAGATCGAAACCCTTTTCAGGGTTTTGACAAATGGAGTGTCTTGAATTAACAAAGTAGTTGGAATGCGGAGCAAAAATTCCCCACAAATTTCCCAAAATGTGTTCTCAGATCACTTCTCCTGAAAGTTATCTTTGGAGAACTGTTCACCGGCTGTCCCCCACCTTCTTTGCCCATTAGCCCCCTCCCATGGATGGCTTTGTTCCTAGAATTTGCATTCTGTGCAGTGTCAAATGCTTCTGAGAGCTTAGAGAGGTGTGCTTCAGGCTCCCAATGCCAAGCCTGGCCATGCCAGCTGTACAGAAATCCAGGGCGATGGGGCGAACGCCACCTGCTTGTTGGATTCTTTTCCCTCTCCCCCTCCATGCCCACTTCACCCAAGCTATGGCAACCTCTCTCAAAGAGTGACCCAATCACCTTGAAGCAGAAATACATCAGTGTGTGAGTTCTGCAACAATGGGATTGAAATTAACCTGCTAGCCCGGCAGATAATTATCTTAATAAGAAATTTTCTTTGAAAACACAGATTCTACAAACTACCTCTTGATCTCCAAACTTGAACCAAGCAAACAGCTCCATCTCAAAATATGATCTTAGAGTGAAATTAATATTGATTATGAGGGATAAAAAGTGCTTCATGGAAGATAGTAAAAATTATTTCAGATTAGGGGGTGGGGAAATAAGAGGAGAATAAAAATGAAATATTAGCAAAGCACCATAAAATGACAATAAAGTCCAGTGTTGTTAAATCACTCAGTTAATTAATAGAAGATTCTGGAGGAATCTATTCAGTTACCACTGAATTGTGTGACTTGTTTTGTTGTTGTTGTTGTTTTTAAATATTCAACACACTCGAAAATTCAGGAGGACTTTGGACAGAGGGACCTGAGGGCAGGAGCCTAAAAGCTATAATATGGGATTAACTACATCAAGTTAATGAATTTGCTCACTTATTCAGCAAACGCGTATTTTGTAGAAACCCATCATGGGCAACTGAGAGCTGGATGCTATACAAACAGGGCAGATCCACTGTCCTTAAGGTGCTTACAGACTAGTGGAAGGAGTCATGATTAAATCACCACAAGGTTACAGAGGGGACCAGAGAAGGAGAGTAGGGTGAGTTCTACCTAGTGGAATGAGGAAAACCCAACCACCCCATAGATCCAGCTTCCTGATGGTGCTACAAGTGGGTAATTCCCGTGTGTATTTCAGATTTTCTCTGCTGATGGAAATATGACTGAGACCTGTTTCCTTGTGGAAAGTAGGACCAACACAGAAAAATGATACAATTCCTTTGACAGTCTCCCAGAAAGAATAGATACAGGACTCCAGACTATAGAAAGCAGGCCTTGGAGAGGAAAGAACTGCTTTTATGTCTTTCTCTGGTCTTGGATCTCTGGAGCCTTTGCTTCTAGTGGTAGAGGTCTAGGTGTGTACTCCCAGAGAATGGGTGCTGAACTGATGTCTAGAAAAAGGGACTTGTCTAGGAGCAAAGGGAGGAATTACTCCATACTTGCCATTGACTATTTATGAAGAAGACTCAACCTGAGAGATCAACCCATAGGACTGCAAGTTTCCGTAGTTACCTCTTACTCTCTGTCTACCATTAAAAGGCTATATATCAGAGTCGTTAAAAAGAAGGGTAGGAGAGGCAGACTGCTTTCATTCGTATCCCAACTCCACCACAAACTTTATGAGTAATCTTGGAAAAATTATTTACTCTGTCTCCCTTCATTGTCTTTAAAATAGGAATGGAGTTGCTATGAAGATCAAATAAGTTATTGCATGTAATGCACTTACAATCATTCTCTGTAGGGGTCAAACATTCAGTAATTATGTGCTATATAACATTTGTCATTAAAAAAACTACTTAATTTTAGTTCCATGTCATTTAAGTTACTGACTGTTTGTAAAATTTTGAAATAATTAATTGGAACACTAGGCCTTACCACAGGGGTTATAAAGGGTAAGGTTTTAGAGTAAAAATGTCCCTATCTTGTTGAATTGGCCAAGAGAGTAGATGTCAGAAATAAACTTACAAAAAGGACTTTCTAAAAGAAGAATATGAATCCTGAGTGTGAGGAGTCCTTCCCTCCCATGAGATTCTCCTTTCTAAGATAGTCTTAAAGGGTCTGGCTTTTATTTTTATTATGGGATTTCATGCAAATATTCCAAAAGAAAATTGAAAGTCATGTCATTTGCACAAATGACTTCTGATTGGAATTCTGATTGGAATGAATTACATGTTTCCATTCTTCCTAGGTAATTTCCATGGAGAATCCTGGTTATATTAGCCAGGACCTTGGTTTTTAGGTCCTTTCATTGAGCCACGTCCATATGCCCAAGTAAAGCAAGGATCAATTTCAGGCAAAGGGGGTACACACAGAAACACACACACACACACACACACACACACCCTATCTTCCCACTTCCCCCAAGTACCATGCATTAAAAATATAAGGGTTATTGAGAAAACACCTACAAGCGAGACTTGGCAGCACATGTGCAACCTTCATCCTTACCCACAGGGAACTATGGCTAGGCCAGATATGGCTGCATACACCATGGAAAGGACCCTATGAAAGACTCTATCACTTTGTACAAACTCCTACTACATTACACATTTATAGGAGAGGTGAGAAGGATGCAGGCAATCTCTAGTCAACAATTCACCAGTGGAAACTCCCTTTCCAAGGTATGGCATTATTGGAAAAAGGGATAGACTCTGGAATTCAGCTGCTGGTATCTCCCTATTCCATTGAGCTTACTCAGAACTGCCTAGTTGGCATCCTGCTGAGCTGTTGAAATTGGGAGGGAATGAATCTCCAAGGCCCAGAAGACTTGATCACCGCAGGCCCCATGGGTTCTCTCTGTTATATATTTAAAGCTTTCCCTAAGCCAACACATCCACTTTCATTATCTTAATTGCCACCCGTAAGTGAATATCTCCTAAATCAAATCTCCAACCTTGACTTTTTACTGAGCTTCAGATGGACATTTTTTCTTGCTTTTCTCACAATATTATCTCACACTCAACTTATCTAAAAATGGGTGACACTCTTTCCCCAAACCTTCTCCTTTGCCCAAGTTTTGTCATATTAGCTTTGATTGAAAGCATTCAAACCTGAAAACTGACAGTCATCTTTGTCTCTTCCCTCTGACTTTTCATATTAAATTATCACTGCGATGGTTAATTTTATGTGACTGGGCCAAGGGATGTCCAGATAGCGGGTATATTCCTGGGTGTGTATGTGAGGGTGTCTCTGAAAAAATTATCATTTGAATCCAAAGACTGAGTAGCTTGCCCTCATACATGTGTGCCGTTATCATGCATTTTGTTGAGGGTCCAAATAGAACAGAAGAGGCACAGGAAGGCTTAGTTTGCTAGGACTGAGCCTCCATCTACTCCTGCCCTCAGACATAGACATCTGTGGTCCCGTTCTCAGGCTTTTAGACTCAGAACGGGACTTACATCCTTGGCCCCAGACTCTCAGGCCTTCAGACTTGGACTAAATTACACCACCAGCTTTCGAAGACCTCCAGCTTGCAGAATATAGATCATAGGACTTCCTGGCCTCCATATCCCATGAGCCAATTATCATAATAAATCTCTTCTTTATATCTATATACTGTATATCCTTTGGTTCTGTTCCTCTGGAAAACCCTAACTAATACAACCACTAAATCAGACCATTGTAATTTCTATTTTTTTTTTGTTTTGTTTTTTAATACTTCTCACCTGCTCCATGCCTGTAGCCAAGGCCTTAGCTCAGAGAGTCATCTTCCCTTGCCTGCATCATCTCATGTCTCTTAATTGGTCCCCCTATCTCAAACTTCCTGTTGTCACTAACCACCTGAACTCCAAATCTCAGCATGTCACTTTGTTCTCCAATTTAAAATTTAAAATTCATTTAAAGGCCCTCATTGCCCAAATTCTTCAAAATGACCTACAAGGATTTTCATCAGTCTATATCTGTGATTCCTCTTCCTTTACTATGTCATACCTTCAACATACTGGAATCAATATGGTGTTTCTTGCTCTTGGGCTTTTAGCATAGTATTCTCTTTCCAGGACTATCTTATTTTATTTATTTATTTATTTTTTAAGTTTCTTTATTTAATTAAATATTTTCTACACCCATATTGGGGCTCAAACTCATGAGCCCAAGATTAAGAGTCACAGACTCTTCTGACTGAGCCAGCCAGGCACCCCTCTTTTCAGGACTATTTGAGAGTTAACTCACTATCACCACTTATCCTTTGCCTCATTAGCACCAACTCATCCTTTATTTTTTAAAGATTTATTTATTTACTAAGTGAGAGCATGAGCACAATTTGGAGGAGCAGAGGGAGAAAGAGAATTTCAAGCAGACGCTATGCTGAGTGTGGAGCCTGATGTGGGACTTGAACTCAGGACCCTAAGGTCACAACTAGAGCTGAAACCAAGAGTTGAATGTTTTGTTCTGTTTTGTTTTAAAGATTTTATTTATTTATTTAAGAGAGAGAGAAAGCATGTGAGAGAGAGGAGGAGAGAGCATGAACAGGGGGAAGGGCAGAGGGAAAAGCAGTCTCCCCAGGGAACCTAAGTCGAGGCTCTATCTCAGGACTCTAGGATCATGACCTGAGTCGAGGGCAGATGCTTAACTGACTGCCCCACCCAGGCACCCCTAACTCATCCTTTAGATTTTGGTGACAGAATATGGTGATCATGTATCAAGAAGATGACAAAGTATCTAGTGAAGGGTCTCTCCATGCCAAAAGAGGATCTAGAAAATCTGAAGATCTCCAGGTATTGCCAAACCCTAACTGACCCCATTTCCTGGGTGCCGAGTTTTACCACTGACACCACCCATATCAGGGGCAATGGTCAGTTGGACAGTCATCAGTACACTCATTACAATGTTCCTCTTTCTTTTAACCAAGAACTCCACTTTCTTATCCAAGAAACATTCCACCTCTGTAAACCACCCCACTTGATCATCTTTGCCTAAGAGCCCCATTTGTTTTCCAGTTTTGATAGAAATTCATCTTCACTTTGCAGTTTCAATTGCTCATCCTATCCTTTTCTTCCTATGCTTATAGATAGGAAGAACTAATGGCTTTGAAGAACTGTTCAGTGTTACTCTGTCACCAAACTGATTGCTTGTAAGTTCAACTGGGCCTTCACAGAACAGGAGTACTAAGTTATATACATGTCTCCCTTTCCATGTCTCCACCACTGGGCCAAACACTGACAAACTCTTCCTAGAAAAGTGAAGTCTCACAGGCTTCAGAAGGCCAAACAAATATATTGCATTTAAGTCAAAAAGAGGGGCACCTGGGGGGCTTAGTCAGTTAAGCATCTGCCTTTGACTCAGGCCATGATATCAAGGTCCTGGTGTCCAGCCCCACGTCAGGCTCTCTGCTCAGTGGGAAGTCTGCTTCTCCTTCTCCCTGTGCCCCTTTCCCCAACTCATGCTCTCTCTCTCTCAAATAAATAAAATCTTTTAAAAAATTTTAAAAATATCATTTCCCATGCAAATAAAGGACAGATCTGTCTTTGTAATAAATTCTTATTCAACATTCTAAAGATAAAGTCAGCTCCGTTCCCATCAGCAAGTACCTCCATACTCTCAAAATGCAACTTTGTTTCATCCATTAGTTTCCTCTACCCCTCACTTCCAAATTCAAGCATTTGAGAATCTTCCTTGTATGTCCATGTACTGTGTGAACAATTGGCTTTCACTACCAGCATCCCACTCTGCCTAGGAGATGAGCTGCCTGTTGGAGGATGTATAAAGTGGGTCCAGTCTCAAGAGAAATAAATCATATTCTACCCCACAGATCTCTAGGATTTAGTTTCTTTGCTGTGTACCCCCAGTGCTCCCCTCCCAGACTCATCTACTGACCTGTTTTATGGCCTCCAATGACCCTCCACTTCGCACGGTATCAAGCTCAATGTTAGGCTTCAGACTCAGTGTGACAGGCCATTTCGGATCTGGTTCTTATCTATCCACCTAGCCTCATTCACCTCAGGTAGAGACCAAAGGGCGCTTAGGCTAGAGTATACCTCAAAGACATGTCAGCATAACCAGTTATTTGAGGAACATATTAGGGGGAAGTATAGTTTTCCTTATAACTTAGCTCACAGTAACACAGAACTTGTGGAAAATAAGCTCCTTTAGCAAGGCATATTTATACTAGCACAGGTATTTTGAGCTATAGGCAAGGTGGAAAATACCCAAGAGGGTTGTGGATTATATCAGAACCCCAAGAGTTAAACCACGGTAGGATTTTCATCCATTCCTTACTGAAAGGAAACCGAGACTCCTACTTCCTTTGCTCTGGGTTCCAGTGTAAAATGAACTGCAGATAGTTCTCATTACACATTATGACTTGTGTCACACGTATCTCCTTTAGTCACTTCCACAAAGCTCTATGGTGAAGAATCTCTCCGGCCATTGTTATATATTACTGCCAGGTCCGTGAGGTCAGATCCCTCCTGATGATTGTAGTCAAGATTTTGCACACCACAACAACAGGACCAGATGTGTCCTTCACTTCCATGCAGAATGTTGTCCTAATGGCATTTAGTCTTCTCCGGTGATCCCCCGTTGAAATGGCATCAGGTTGCAAGTCTCTTTCAATAACACTTCTCTCTCTCTAGAGATAAGTGCCAAGACTTCATGGACCCCAGGTTGCTGATACCCATCTCCTGCCTTCAAGACTCTTTTCCTGACCTCAGGCTAATCACAATGCTCCACCTGTCCCATTCTCCATACCCACATGGATTCAACTGTCACGTAGTCAGGATCTCACTGTCAGGTTAGGGCATTCCTACGAGGCTCTTTTTTCCCCATGGTCACCTGACCAGATTCATTTATGATAAGCGGGTCCAACTTTCCAGGCTGGCCTTCATTTGAACTTTATCCTGGCTGTTCCACCAAACCCACATTAAGAGATGGGGCACTCCTTGGTCAGAGTCTGCAGTTCCGCTGGCTTGAACTCTTCTCCATGGCCTTCCTGGGCAGGCGGAGTAGACAGTTTGGCTGAGGCATGTGTTTCATGTAGGACAGTTATGGGAAATGGGACTATAAAAGCAGATTGGGGTCAGCCTGGGGAGGATTCGGAGAGAGAGAGGAGCATCCTTCCTCTGCTTTGAAGCCCTCTTCAGCAGCACAGCACTGCCACACACAACTCCAGATTTCATTTACTGGATAGGGAGCAACTCCATTAAACTTCAAAGCATCACTTGAGAGAGGATTATTTTCTTACCAAGGTGACTGGAGGTATTTTGGTTCTAAGACTTTATGATCACATTGTCTCAGAGGCAGCTTGACAACGTCTTATGTCTCTGACACTGGAGGGATTTATTCACTTGAAGCACGGCATTAAATCCTTGGCGGGCACTGTATGTAAAATCTGGCTTTATAAATAAACACTACTTTGCCCTTCTGCTTTCCTTTCTTCTAAGAATCTGCAAGCCTCCAACATCTCATAATGAAATAAGCCTTATGCTCCCACCTTAATGGAAGGTAGATGTTATCCTTGCTGGGTTGTAGAGGCTCCCTCCTCCATGGGACCAGCATGATAATATTCAAACTTCTTTCCCTCCAGAGTCATGAGCAGGTTTGAGTGGCTAATAGGTAGAATTATTCCCCTTGGAGATCTTGAAGAAGTGAAGATCCTTTGTCCTAAATACCATCATTGTGCCTTACTGCCTCATCCTTCCCCCCAAAACTTCTTTCTGCTTCATAATTCAGCACAAATGTATGTATCCAGTTAAAAACAAAACAAAACAGAACAGAACAAAACACACTGGGTAAAAAGACACCCTAGCCTGGTTATTCCTCCAGACAGGATCACCCAGCTCTGCTTGAATCCTGTTGGTGATGGGACACTCACTACTTCCACAAGGCTGCCAGTTCCACAGGAGATAGTTTTCTTCCTCACATGAAGCTAAAATCGCTTTCCTTATAATTGTTGCTTTTGGGTCCCAACCATGACCCTCTGGATTATCTCTGAGGAAATGTTATTCTTTCTCCATATGACAGCATCTCAAATATTTGAAGGCAACTATCACAGCTACTTTTCATTATTTCCGTCTCCCACATGAACTAGGGGCAGACCTTGACAAGCAGGAAAAATTGCTCACAGTGACTTGTAATATTTCCATTTCTTAAGGAAGAAATAAACATGGAGCAATTTGTCACCCACTTACTGTCCTATTTTTTCAGGTAGAATAAATGCTATTTTCAGCATTGGAATCTACCTCAGTTAACTCTTTGGTCTCAAAAAGCCACTGATTTTGTTGTGCTCTGAAGCTTCCGCTGACCTCACTCCTGGAAAAGGTTGGTTACTCTCTCCTCTGTGCTCCCAAGATACTCTGTTTAAATTATTGCATTGTTTTGTTTCAGTTCATTTATACCCATGCCTGCTTCTCAAGACTTAAAAGTCGCAAGCACAACCCATATTTTAGTCATGGTGGTATCCCCAATGCCTAGCAGAGTGCCTAGAACTTGGTAGCAACAAAATAAATGTTTGCTGCTGAATGAATGCTGTCTATACATCATCATAAAGAGGGTTGTCAAGATTTCTTCAATGCCTTAAACTATTGGGAATCTGTTACTTTACAAAGTTGGTTTATTATTTCTCCTGTCAGTTTCAGGTTCCAAAAATATGGAGCACGTGTACAAATGTGGAAGCAACTTTGTATATATATACCCCATAAAGAAGATCTATGCCAGCACTCTGCTGTATTTATCTGGCGACTAGCATCAGTGGTGACACATAAAACTATACAGTTAAAAGACACTAAAGTACAGCTTAGATGAAAACAGATGAAAAAGATAGAAACTGCTCAAAAGGCTGCTGAGAAGAAAAATATCTTTAGGCCCATTCTTTAAAGCATTTACATAAATAATCCTGACTAGTTATGCACTTGGGTGTGTGTGAGTGTGCGTGCGATGGGAGGGGGACTAGTATGTTTAATTTAAAGTTAACATTAGCTATAGTGCCCACTTTCCTCTCCCACTTCTTCGGTGTTTTAGGAGATTGTCAGGCTGTCTTCAAATATCCTTTCTATCACTTGTGAGGGTACTGGTAGGAAGGGGACTGTTGGTAGTCGGGTGGCCCCAAGATAGCATAAATGGATGAGCAAATCTGAGAGCCCCTGGGAAGGGGTGATAAAGCTACCTGCTCTGTTCAGTTTCCTATCAGCTTAGAATGAGAAATAATGGCTTATGCCAGGGAAACAATCAGTTAAGAACTCATCCTAACCAGCCAAATTTGATGTCAGAAAACTGCTCTGCGTGTTTGATGAATGTTTCTCTCAAATTCCACTATTTTGTACTTTTTATTGAAGTATAATTAACAGTTTCATATTAGTTTCAGGTGCACAATATAATGATTCAATAATCTATACATTACTCAGTGAACATCACAATAAATGTACTCTTAATCCCCTTTATCCGTTTCATCCATCCTCCCACTCACCTCCCCTCTGGCAACCACCAATTTGTTCTCTGTATTTAAGAGTCTGCTTTTTCATTTGTTTCTTTTTTTTTTTCTTTGTTTTGTTTCTTAAATTCCACACATGACTGACATCACGTATTATTTGTCTTTCTCCGTCTGACTTATTTCATGTACAATTTTACTTTTTTGGTCCATCCATATTGTTGCAAATGGCAAGATCTTATTCTTTTTTTCCTGTGTAATATTATACACACACACACACATTATATATATGTACATATATATGTATGTGTATATATGTATATGTGAAATGATAAGTGGTATACATCTTCTTTATCCATTCATTTACAAATAGACACTTGCATTACTTTCTTTTCTTGATTATTATAACTAATAACTACAACAAACATAGAGGTTTATCTATCTTTTCAAATTACTTTTTCCCTTTTCTTTGGGTATATATCCAATAGTAGCATTACTGGATCATATGATAATTCCATTTTTTAAAATTTTTTGAGAAAACTCATACTGTTTTCCAGAGTGGCTGCACTAATTTGTATTCCCACCCACAGTGCACAAGGGATCTTTTTCTCCATATCATTGCTAATACTTTCTTGTCTTTTTTATAGTAGCCATTGTAACAGGTATAAGGTTTTGATTTGCATTTCCCTGATGATTAGTGATGTTTAGCATCTCTTCATGTGTCTGTCAGCATTTGTATGTCTTTTTTGAGAAAGTGCCCGTTCAGGTCCTCTGACCATTTTAATCAGATTATTTGGGGTGTTTGGGGTCTTGAATTGTGTAAGTTCTTTATATATTGTGATTATGAACCTCCTTATCAGAGATATCATTCACAAGTACTGTCTCCCATTCAGTTGGTTGCCTTGTTGGTTTGTTGATCGTTTGAAATTCCACTTTAAATGTTCATTAGATTTAAGACAGTAAAAGAGCAACCCTAGCTCCAGCCCTTTAAGACATTTGGCAGCAGTTTTTTGTGGAAGAATCTGAAAGATGATTTCCAGTACTATATGCAAATAAAAATAACAATATTAATAATTAATAATAATTTATTCTGCCAGTTGAGAGAAGGGCCTTCATAGAAAGATTAGAAGACTGGTTGCTCTGTTATAACTTGAACCTAACTGGACAGAAATGGAGGAGGGCATATCCCATTGGACCCGTCTCCACGTTTACTTCCTATGTAATTTTAGACTCTAGACAAGGCACGGGGAACTGTAGTGAGCTTAAAGTAAGCTGAGCTGTTGAGAGGTGTTTAAAGGAGGGTAGCTCCTTTTGAGCAAAGGAGATAACTGGATGCAAGGAAGAGGTAACAGGGAACAGGTAGCATCCTATACAGATTAGGGCAGGCAAGTAAGTACATAGTCTAAGAGGCAGCCCTAAATTTTCTGAAAGGCTAAAGTCTTCCAAAGTTTTGACTGTCAAAACTACAAAACCAAGGTGTCAGCAGGTCCTAGCTTTCCCGGAAAGCTCTAGGAGAGAATGAATCTTTTCCTCTTCGAGCATCTGGGAGCTCTTAATGTCCTTGGCTTGTTATCACATGACTCCAACTTCTGCCTCAGACTTCACATGGTTCCCCCTCCATGTCAGTTGCCTTCTTCTCTTCTTCTCTCACAAGGCCACTTGCCTTTGGATTTAGGACCCACTCAGAAATCCATATGACCTCATCTCAAAATCTTCAACTTCATTAAACCTAAAAGGAGTTTTTCCAAATAAGGTCACATTCACAGATTCTGGGGATTAGGACATGGACATATCTTTTGGGGGGAGTCACCATTCAACCCACTATAGGTATTGATTAAGCAATGATTGTTACATTTAAGTTAAATAGTAAATTTAGTTAAGAAGATTTTTTTTAATTGTATTCCCAATAACATTACACAAAGTCTGTCAATCAATTCCAATGAGAAAAAAAATTATTTAATAGAAACATATTTTCAGAGGGCCACAAGATTTCCCATCACACACATCTTGAGATGTGTGTGTGTGTGCATGTATGTGTGTGTGAATGTGAGTGTACAAATGTGTGTGTGAGCATCTGTATGTATGTGTATGTATGTGTGTGTGTGTTTGACACAAAACAGGTAAATTTAAACTTTAAAATGCAGGATGCTGCTTTTATTGGTGGCTACAATAGGGTTGTTCTTTTAAATGTTATTTATTAGATCAGAGTCCTAGGATGCTATCAGTTTTAGTGCAAGTAACCAAAGGTGAATTCAGAGTGATGGAATGAAAACTCTTTAGAGTTGGAGTGGAAGTACCTGGTTTGAATCTTTTCATGACTATTGACCTTCAAGCAGATATCTAACTATGTAACTGCCTCATAGAGTTAGTTTCCCTCTCTGTAAAATCAGGGGAAATCCTCTTTATCTTCTTAACTTTCACCATGAATACCCAGCCCTTTGATTTCCTGATCTGTTCTCCAGACCTGGCTAGAGCAGGGGAGCACAGCGTGCAACCAGAGACATGGGCCAGGAAACTGTTAGGGCAAACTTTCCCTTCAAATCTCTTTGGTTCAAGTCACAGAGACCAAGCTTGCTTATATAAAAGAGTTTTACTCTAATATTATATAGGTAGGCTGAGACTGGAACTAAATGCCAGTCAGAATCCAGGAAGCTCCAGGAGCCAGCCCTCAGGGGCCCATCTCTCAACCCACCGACCCCACCCCCCACCCCTATCATGAGGATCAACTTCTGCCTCTGTATCAGTTCCAGTCACATGCCCCTGAACATCCTCCTGTGCTCACCTGTGGCTTCACTTCCTAATAACTTTGGGCAGCATGGGCTTCGGCTGTCCTGATGAACCCAAATCTATCTTGTGTACCCTTTCAGCTTCTGCTCCCATGGCTAACACCTTCAATCTCCAAGTTGCCTAGAAAATTACTCAATATTTCCTTCTGAACTAGTGCATAAGTTATGAAGAATATGCTGTGCTGCCCTGGAGCAAAGGCAATATCATCAGTGGATAGAAGGTGTGGCCATGTGGGGCAAGGCACAGCTACTGTTCTCAGAAAGGATTATATGTGGGTTAACTTCATGTAAAAGGTGGTTGAGGCAGACAGCTACAGGATTGTCTCATCACACCCTGCCCTCCTCTGAGAACCATTTTCCCCTAATTCCCTTAATTCTTACAGTTCCACAAGAGCCACTGTGTTTTTATCTGACTCCACCTTCTAACCACAGTTGATTTGAGCAGGATACTACACCTCTAATCTGCTGGGCCAACCACTGCCTTCTCAATTTCTGAAGCTGAGTTTAGAAAGGGTCCTTTCTCTTTTCACCAAAGCTAGGAATCTTGAGCGTTATAGGTGGCCATGTTTTTTTTTTTTTTTTTTTTTTTTTTTGGCCATATGTAGAAAACCTATAGTCAGCATGACAGGAAGATGCCAACATGCAGTGGAGGAAAACTGAATGAAGGATGAAGAGGCTCTTGCCAGCATTCCAAGCACCAGCTCTACTTCCTTCTGTGACGCAGCTGCCTCCTGGCTGTCCCAGCTCTGCCTTGGTGTTCAGACTTCAGGGATTCCGTAAGATAGTCCCATCAAGGTGACTACTTTGCTTTACTAGTTCAAATGGATCTCCGTTGTTTTCTGCCACAGCCATCCTAAGAGTTATAGGTAGGATGGGCAATGAGACTTCTCCAGAACACCCCCTTTATACTTTTGCATCCAGCTGGTGACTCTTGTGAGTGGTACACAGAGTTGGCCAGAATTCTCATCTGTAACATGAAGCCTCACATTTGAATTCAACAGAAGCCATATATGGAATTCCCAATAGAATTTATTATGTGACCAATACTACTGAGTGTCTATTATGTGACAGGCCCTAGATCCTGCTCTGCGAATTTGATGAAGGATTAAACAATCTGCTGGTTGAGCCTTAATATTTTAAAGTCATTTTTATTCTCAAATTCTCAGTAAGAAGTGTTCAATTTGATTGAACATTTCACCCCAACCCACATGCCGCCATTGCAAGACAAGAGCATTTGCAAACCCAGAATTCTCCCCCACTACATATGCTTCGGTTATACTGATGTACTTAAGCCAAACAGAAAGCACTGGGGGCTGCCAGCTTTAGTGATTGGAAGGAAGCCCTCTGGAGCCTCTTTTCTATCACTACATTTGGGACTTTGCTTTCTCTTGATTCCCACATGCAATTATAGGAAATAAATACAAGTAATGTCAAGTCATTTAGAATGAGGCGCCTGGGAGAATAAGAGTAACTGTACTGCTACCTGGTCTCTCCTTTTTCTGTTAATCTCCTTGAAGACAGAGGAGTTACTTGATTTCCTTAATTTAATAAACATTTTCTGAGCGTCTTCTAAGTGCCCTCCCCTTTTCTAACAGCTGAAGTTCAGTGGTGAGCAAAACAAAAACATTCCCTTCCACTGGAAAGACAGAGTAAGCCAACCACAGGTAATAAAAGGTCAGGTGGTAAGTAACATTATGAAGACCAATCACATGGAATATGAGAAGAGAAGCAGGCTACCTAAGAGATGACCTTTCTCAGAAGTAGCCTATGAGCAAATGCCTGAAGGAAGAAGAGAAGAATGGTGTCAATGTTTGGGGATTATTCAGCAAGTACAAAGGTCTTGAATTGAAAAAAAGTATTTCAGAAACACTGGAGAATATGAATGACTAGAATGAAAAGAGTAGACAAAATAAACGAAACTTATATTAATGGCCAAAGACCAACCGTGTAGGACACTGTACTCCATATAAAAAGAACCTAATTGTATTTTTAGCATGGTGGAGTCAAGGGGGCCACAAATCTTTTGTTAGCCTTTCCTTGAGAAGGAAAGGTATGTTTCTCCTTCCCTTGGTTGTAGGGTGGCCTGTGATAACTTTGCACAATGAACTACTACAGGAGTAAGGTTAGGGCAGCTCCAGATCTGGGCTTTTGGAGACTTGCTGGCTTTAATTCTGGTCTCTGGGAGCACTTAGCTATCACATACAAGTTCTGTTGGAGAAATGATGTGGAGAGGCCATAGACTACATGAAGAAGGATAGGGGCTCCCCTGGGCCCAGTGGCGTCCTGCTTTTCAATCCTCTTTGCCAAGGTGCCAGGCATGAGAGTAAAGCCATCTTTGACTCTCTGGACCAGACTAGCCTCCAGCTGAACCTACTGAGCAACCCCAGTTGATACCATGTAGAAAAGAAGAATCACTTAGCTCAGCCTTGCCTGGATTCCTAACCCACAAACTCATGAAACATAATAAAAATTGTTGCTGTTCATCTCAGTCAGCTCAGGCTTTTATAATGAAAATACCACAGACTGGGTGGCTTATAAATAAAAGAGACTTATCTCTCACACTTCTAGAAGCTTGAAGTCCAAGGTGCCAACACGGTCAGATTCTGGAGAAACCCTTCTCCTGGATTATAGACTGCCAGGTTCTCATTGTTTCTTTACATGGTGGAGAACAGAGAGAGGAAGCAAGCTCTCTGTGACTCTTGTAAGAGACTAGTCTTGTTCATAAAAGCTCCACCCTCATGACCTTGTCTCATCCTAATTACCTCCCAAAGGTCCCTCCTTCTAACACCATTACACTGAGGGGTAAGGTTTCAATATATGAATTTGGGGGCAGGGAGGGATGAACATTGAATCCATAAAACTGCTTTAAGCCACCAAGTTAAGGGATAGTTTGAAATTGGAGCTCTTAGTGTGTTAGTAACCACTGAAGGCTTATTGGCAGACAAATGACTTGACCAAGTGCTCTGTGAAGAGTACAACATAGGGGTACATAAGTGGCAGGAGGAAGATCATTTAGGGGGTTACCATAGTAGTGCAATGAGAGGTGCTGTGAGGTTGGAGTAGAGGGTAGAAGTGCAAGAGATGAAAAATAATCACATACCAGATATATAGTTAAGGTCAAGGCTGGATAATTTGTTAATAGTTTTGGTCTAAATAGCTGGATAAATGGGAGAAAGCTGGATAAAAGGGAGAAATGGGGAAAGGCACAAAAATTTGGAAGTGGAAAGATGGAGCTGAAGAGTATGGACAACCATCTGAGGGAGCACTACCCAAAGAGGAATGCAGAAGAAGGGGCTAACTAGACCAGTCTCTGCTGGGATGATGAGGAATGAGGAGTAAGACTCTTAAGAATTCTGGGAGGAAATCCAGTATACAAGTGGAGGGGGTCAGCTTTAGATGGGAGCAGGCACAGCTTACAGGCTAGAAGGCACAGTATGTGGGTACAGATGTAGGAGCTAATGGCGTCTGCTCCTCCTCGGAGCCCCAGGCCCCTAATGCCTGGCTTTCCTGGCTTTAAGGTCCAAACAGTACAGCCTTCACCCTGGCCCTCTTCTCCCATTTTGTCAGATGCAAGAATTGTGATAGGGTCAGCGTGGTGAATTACTTCTGACTGTTGCTATTTTCTCAGTGAAATAAAGTACGGCAATTATCTGACAGTAGAAAAAGGGAGTTTCAGAACTTTGAGGAGAGAAATGAAGATGTGAAGTGGTCATTTCAGAGCGGGGAGAGCAGATTCACTAAGGAAATGTAGTAAGATTGGCCAGCAGCACTAAAAACCCATTCAATATTTTTGGTCTTAATTTAAGGGCACTTTCATAGTCTGTATAGTAGCCATGAACATGGGTCACTCAAATCCCCTTTCAAGTGAGAGATGTGGTCAGCCAGAAGACGAAAGTTGGCAGACAACCTCCGTGTGCAGTGTCTTTGGTATCTGACAGAACATTTGAGCCAAAGCCATGCACTTCTTAGCACAACCTAGCCCATGACCAAATGTGGCAGGAGCCCCTCGTGGGACTGTCCTATTGGCAGTCTGTACTTGGGCACTTCACTGGGCTGACCAATAATTCCTCAGGATTGTAGCATAATCTAAAACATTCCTTACTCTCTCGCTTGTTTCAGACCTGCCTCACATTCTGGAAGTTTTCCTTGCCTATCTCTCCACCCTCTTCAGCTTTATCTTTCATTAAGCTTACTTCTTCCCTACCCACTTCAAACTCCATCTTGGCATCTGCTTCCTAAAGACTCCAACTAACACAACATCGTTATGGGTCTTATTCTCCTGTCACCTTCAGTTGCTCTGGTCATGGCCCACACATGAACTAAGCAGAGGGCTGGACTTTTCCAGATGAGCATGGAGGAGTAATGGAGAAGCAAAGAAATGGGGAGTTCCCAGTACATGCAGTTTTATCTGTCAACATGGAATCCATGCTGTCTAAAAAGTGAGCTGGACCCCTGAGGATGGTGAGGATGGTTGGGAGAGTCAGACCATGTACTCAGGTCAGCTTATTTTCATCTCACAAATGTCTGGTGGATTACCCTTCCCTTCGTAGAGAACTAAACCTAGGAAGACAAAGGCACCTGCTTAAAAAGACTGCCCTTCATTGGGTCATTTGGGGCCACAATCCTGAGTTGTCAAATGAACAAATTTATGCTGCACACCTTCTTTGTGCCAGGCATTGTGCTAAATACATTGTTTCTATTATGAAGCTCTTCGAGCATTAAATAGGCAGGTGAGGTAGATATAGTTTTACTGTTTTTACATGGGAAGAAACTGAGACTCAGAAGAGAAATATATCGCTAATAAGTGGCAGATTCAGGATTCAGACCCAAAGCCTTCAGAGCCTGAGCTGTTTCCACAATACCACATTGTTGGTAGTCATTAGATACAACTTACATATCAGAGCTACTAATTAATTTAATCTTGTGTACACAGAGTTGGTACAGAATGCAAATGTGTATGTAAATGATTATTTTAATTTTTACAAACAAAGATGCAAATGTATCCTTAGGTTTACAGGAAACTGGTAAGATAACTTTACCTCAGTTGACCCATTCTTAGGGCTCCAGCAAATCTGAATCATTCTAATATAAATAAACCCCCAGCTTTCCATATGAGAGCTATTCCTTCAGAATTTAAAACATTGAGTCTCTGGCCCCCCATCAAGGATATTTTAGAATCCTCATGATGTTCTTTAGGGCTGAGATAAATGTAAAATGCAAAACCTATCTCTGGAACTTTCTCTCTCCAATAAGAAAAAAAAAAAAAAAAGAATCTATGCCTGAGTTCTATCCTTGGGGATTCAAGCCAGGACATAGCTCTGGCCTTGAGTAGTCTGACTTCTTTAATCATATATTTACCTCAATTCAGAGAAACCAGAATTCACTTACTCTGTTCTCACTTCATGAGTAGTTGGCTTAATTTGAGAGGTTCTGGGGTTCTCTATTGGATCCCCCTTTATCACACCCAGTTCTCTGGGTTCTGAGGTCTGAGGAGTATGTGTTCAAATGTAAATCCCTTTGAGCCCATCAGCCTTGCCACCTGATACTTGACTCAGGTGAATGTACTTTAAGGTGGGGAGAGAGTAAATGGGAAAAGGAACCCTACATAAGGACATATGGACAGCCTACAAGGCAAATGCTGCTTGGAATCATGGCTTTCCCAAGGTCATATGCCTTCTGCTGAGGGCACTTTACAGGGTGGGATTGATGTCTTCTCCACCCACCACTACTCACAGACCCAGTGTTCCAGCATGCCCACTACTTGCTGAAGTTCCTCAACGGGATGTTCTTCCTTGATCTGAGCCTTTTGACATGCTGGTTGCTCTTCTTGAACCCTTGTTGCCTTACGTTTGCCTGATTACTAGTAACCCCCAAGAGTCTGTGCCAGCATCTCATTCTCCCTCACATGGATCTGTGCTAGTCCCCTCCCTGTACAGTGCTCTCCTAGCACTCTTTGTGAAGTCCCAGAGAACACTGACTCTGTTTTATTTATCTTCATATTCTCAACATCTCGCCCCATGTCTTAAATAAATCATTTTAATAAATATTCAAGTATCTCAATGAAGCTCTATTACTAAATTCAGCAATTGTCCAGTAGCTGTTAGATTGTCTCTTCCTGGCCCCCAGTGGACTACTCTAGTCTGAAAAATTGTGTCTCTCCATTCTCGTATCCCTAGAAGCTCAGTACAGTGCTTGTTCCATAGAGGATGCTCAAGAAATAGTTTTGGAGTTAATTATCTTAGGCAAAATGCATCTTCACCGATAAGCTGGATTATTCTAATGGTGGAAACAGCACCTCCTCCTTTGCCTATTGTTGTTCCCAGTTCTTACTAGGAGGTGGCATGAAGACATACGGTTGACTGCAGTCACACACACACACACACACACACACACACACAGTGAGGGATCCTGTCACTTGCACCTCTGCACCTAGTTAGATGCCCAGCCCCATCTGAGTGCTTCATTATCCCGAAGCAGTCACGTATCCCTCCACCTCCTCTTCTCTCCTTTTCCCGCTGCTTCTGGAATCAAGGTGCTGCAGACCTGGCCTCACTCTGACACTCATTACTCTGGTATTGATGGCCTTCCACCTCCCTGTTATTGTGTGAAGATTAGAAAGCAGAGACCTTTCTTGAGCAAGGGAATGGGTTTTGTCAGTATTCAGTGTGTAACAGCAGAAAGTATAATAAATTCTGGCAGTCAATCGAATATGACATGATAATGAATGTTAACATCATGTGCCCCCCTTTGCCAACAGAGGGGAAAGTCATGTTAGATCACAGCTAAGCACAAGCACCATGTGATTTCTATTTGTCTCTCTTTCTTTCTCCTCCTTTCCCAGGTTTGACCTCATTGCTTGCTCAACTCCACCCCTTCATCCCCAGCTTCATTTGCCCACACTTCTCAGAGGCACTACTTCAATTCCCAGGGCTCTGCATCTCGTCTGTGAGAAACCTGACCTTAGATGGAACTGCCCTCCCCCAGACTTAACAGAATCCTCCGCCTGAAAAGCCCTCCCGCAGTCCCAGGGCAGCCCCCTGAGTCTGAATCTGACTGAACAGGATAACAAACCGGGAGAGCACTGCCAGGTGAATTCCAAGCTCAGTGCCAGCTTCGTGCAAGTCGAGAGGCTGGACTCCTGCTCCTCCCCTGCAAAATGAATACAAAACAAAACCAGAACCCAAATCCTGCTCTTTACTTCTGTTTTCCCCCAGACTATTTGTTTTCAGGTGTTTTCCCTGCTATTTAGAGTTTTAAAAACTTAGAGTCCCCTCATATAATGATGTGGGTTAGGATCAGCTATTGCTCATTGAATTATTATTAACAAATATTCGTATGTGCTTATAAGAAAAACACAACTCAGAATTATTGGAGCCATAAGGATTTCTTAGAGAAACATTCTTTAGCAACTTCAGGTCCCTCCACTGGCTGGTCTGAAATCTCGTTGATCAGCCAAAACATGTCACCACTGTCCCATTACCCTAGAGCTACAGAAAACCTTCAGCTAATAACCATTAATGAACCGTAGTGATGTGCCAAGCATTACACCATTTAATAATTACACACACACATACACACACTATAGATATACAAAATATGTTATAACACATGTTTTATGTTATATGTTTTATGTTATAGTTGTCTCTATGGCTTAGAGAGCTATAGGTACTTATCCATGAAGTTATCAAGTGTCAGGACAAGGATATCCTCAGTCTGTCCACTTTATCAATCAAGGACCAATAGAGGGATCCACTGTGGGGCATGTGAGCAGGCCTTGTTCTTTCTCTCCCTGGGGCATCTCCAATATGCCTCAGTAGAAACTGATTGAAGATACCAAAGGTATTTTGATAAGATAATGGAAAGGTAAGAAGGATGGCTAATATAATAAAAACTATCATTATTAATATCTAATTAGTACATTATAGGGTCTTTTTAGTACTTTAGAGCTTAAAAGCATTTTTGTGTGCATTATTTCATTTGATCCTCAAAAGAAAAAAAAAAGAGTAGACATTATTATCATACTCATTTTACAGATGAAGAAACTGATGTGGCCTAATCAACATTCACAAGTACTTAAGTATTTAACATGCAGACTGATAATGAGGTCGCCAAACAGCCAAATTAAATTTAATAGCAATAATGATCTTAGCGGTATTCACATGTCACTTTACAGTTTCAAAGTATTTTCACATATGTTTAGTTTTTAAATTAAATTGCACAAATATACAGAAATTTAAAATTATGTATCTTCAACCCTGTCATCCCAAATCTTGAAATCTTTCATAGGGAAACAAACCAAATCAAAGTATCTATACCAATAGTCTCTATTTCATCATATGGTCTTCTTAAAGATCATAGAAGGATCTGTCAGGGAGAGGAAATTCTAGAACCTTCTCCCCAGCCTGCAGCCTCGGTCCTAGAAGAAGAAATACACCATCTGCCTCCCCTCCACATTCTTTCCAGTGTTTCTCGGAGAGAAGAAATTGCTCTTTTGATTTCTAAGGGACCAAGGGGCCTCATTTTAACCATGGTGACATTTTTGCATTGAAAGATAATATGCATCTGTCACCATCTTCCCAGCTTCTCCACCTGCACCTATGGACAAGACTGAACGTCTCATCCAGGGGCTCAGAGAAACTGTTGATGTTAAGTGAAAAAAAATAAAGGCAGAGCTTGCAATTATACACACACATAAACACACAGTAGGACTTCAGTTGTATTTAAGAGAAATGACTGGAAGGTTGTTTACACTCATGTTAATGCTTACGAATACATTTTTAATTATTATATGTTACTTTTATAATAAAAAAAAAATCAATAGAATGGGTGAGACTAGATTGACAGTGGGTTGCATGAAATTAGACTGAGGGGTTTTAGTAAACCCAACCTAAGTATGAGGCTTCTAGAAATCAACCTCAGGGGTAAGTTGAGCAGGTCAAAGCTTATCTGACCTAAAGAATATGCCAGAAAACTCTTGGCACAGAATATGACCACCCTCTGGGGAAGATAGCTATATATAAATCGAGGCACCAACTGCCTGGCACATGGGAAGACTTTAAATGCCAGAATTTATAAGTAATTCATGAACACGTGCTCTAAGATCATCTGGATACTTATCCCAAGTTGCTGAAAGAAACTAAGTTTTTCCCACTTCCTGCATAGAACTTATACCATTTACCTGAGTATCAATAATCCCCATGGTAAGCACTTAATACATGGCAGGGGTTGTGGGCCAAGCTCTAAATTAGGCATATTTCAAACTTTACTGCTCTGATCCTGTACCCCACCTCCCTTAGGATTCCCTTTTCCTTAGGCTTCTGCACCCTTGTTAGCATCTGTCAGCCCTGCTCAAGGTCATTGTTATTACAGCTAGAGGGGATGACAGACAACTTCTCACTTAGTTTCTTTTCTTTTTTTTTTTTTTTTTAATAGAGAAGTAAATCAGTAGCCCAAGAAATAAAATAACTTGTCTGAAGCCAGCCAGGTAATGAGTAGCAGGGCCAGGCCCTGAGCACAATGCAGCACCCTTTTCATTGCACCTTGTGATTAAGTAATTTCCCTTTACATATAGGGAAGCAGTGAGGTAGAGGGGAAAGCCCCTGGAGTCATCAGTTCTAGATTCGCTGTCCCTCTGATAACCTGGCCTTGGGCAAACCACTTTGTACTCCATCCAGGCCTAGTTCTGCTTCTGTTTTTTTTGTTTATTTGTTTGTTTTTTAAAGATTTTATTTATTTATTTGACAGAGAGATCACAAGTAGGCAGAGAGGCAGGCAGAGAGAGTGGGGGAGAGGGAAGCAGGCTCTCTGCTGAGCAGAGAGCCCTATGTAGGGCTCTAGCCCGGGATCCTGAGATCATGACCTGAGCTAAAAGAAGAGGCTTAACCCACTGAGCCACCCGGGCGCCCCCCAGTACTGCTTCTATAAGAACCACTCACAAGGAGTTTTCTGGTGGTTGGGTGAGATAATATATGTGATAAAAGGCACTTTATAAACTGCAAAAAGATTATATGAATTTCAGGCATTGTTATTTTGACTGCTATTTAAACACCTTTCCAGTAGTATTTGCATTTTTTTTTTTAAATTTATTTTTTATTTTCAGCATAACAGTATTCATTATTTTTCACCACACCCAGTGCTCCATGCAATTCGTGCCCTTTATAATACCCACCACCTAGTACCCCAACCTCCCACCCCCCACCCCTTCAAAACCCTCAGATTGTTTTTCAGAGTCCATAGTCTCTCATGGTTCACCTCCCCTTCCAATTTCCCCCAACTCCCTTCTCCTCTCTAACTCCCCAAGTCCTCCATGCTCCACAAATAAGTGAAACCATATGATAATTAACTCTCTCTGCTTGACTTATTTCACTCAGCATAATAATCTCTTCCAGTCCTGTCCATGTTGCTACAAAAGTTGGGTATTGGTCCTTTCTTTTTTTTTTTTTTTTATAAACATATATTTTTATCCCCAGGGGTACAGGTCTGTGAATCACCAGGTTTACACACTTCACAGCACTCACCAAAGCACATACCCTCCCCAATGTCCATAATCCCACCCCCTTCTCCCAAACCCCCTCCCCCCAGCAACCCTCAGTTTGTTTTGTGAGATTAAGAGTCACTTATGGTTTGTCTCCCTCCCAATCCCATCTTGTTTCATTTATTCTTCTCCTACCCACTTAAGCCTCCATGTTGCATCACCACTTCCTCATATCAGGGAGATCATATGATAGTTGTCTTTCTCTGCTTGACTTATTTCGCTAAGCATGATACGCTCTAGTTCCATCCATGTTGTCGCAAGTGGCAAGATTTCATTTCTTTTGATGGCTGCATAGTATTCCATTGTGTATATATACCACATCTTCTTGATCCATTCATCTGTGGATGGACATCTAGGTTCTTTCCATAGTTTGGCTATTGTGGACATTGCTGCTATAAACATTCGGGTGCATGTGCCCCTTTGGATCACTACATTTGTATCTTTAGGATAAATACCCAATAGTGCAATTGCTGGGTCATAGGGCAGTTCTATTTTCAACATTCTGAGGAACCTCCATGTTGTTTTCCAGAGTGGCTGCACCAGCTTGCATTCCCACCAACAGTGTAGGAGGGTTCCCCTTTCTCCACATCCTCGCCAGCATCTGTCATTTCCTGACTTGTTGATTTTAGCCATTCTGACTGGTGTGAGGTGATATCTCATTGTGGTTTTGATTTGTATTTCCCTGATGCCGAGTGATATGGAGCACTTTTTCATGTGTCTGTTGGCCATCTGGATGTCTTCTTTGCAGAAATGTCTGTTCATGTCCTCTGCCCATTTCTTGATTGGATTATTTGTTCTTTGGGTGTTGAGTTTGCTAAGTTCTTTATAGATTCTGGACACTAGTCCTTTATCTGATATGTCGTTTGCAAATATCTTCTCCCATTCTGTCAGTTGTCTTTTGATTTTGTTAACTGTTTCCTTTGCTGTGCAAAAGCTTTTGATCTTGATGAAATCCCAATAGTTCATTTTTTCCCTTGCTTCCCTTGCCTTTTGCGTTGTTCCTAGGAAGATGTTGCTGCGGCAGAGGTCAAAGAGGTTGCTGCCTGTGTTCTCCTCAAGGATTTTGATGGATTCCTTTCGCACATTGAGGTCCTTCATCCATTTTGAGTCTATTTTTGTGTGTGGTGTAAGGAAATGGTCCAATTTCATTTTTCTGCATGTGGCTGTCCAATTTTCCCAGCACCATTTATTGAAGAGGCTGTCTTTTTTCCATTGGACATTCTTTCCTGCTTTGTCGAAGATGAGTTGACCATAGATTTGAGGGTCTATTTCTGGGCTCTCTATTCTGTTCCATTGATCTATGTGTCTGTTTTTGTGCCAGTACCATGATGTCTTGATGATGACAGCTTTGTAATAGAGCTTGAAGTCCGGAATTGTGATGCCACCAACGTTGGCTTTCTTTTTCAATATCCCTTTGGCTATTCGAGGTCTTTTCTGGTTCCATATAAATTTTAGCATTATTTGTTCCATTTCTTTGAAAAAGATGGATGGTACTTTGATAGGAATTGCATTAAATGTGTAGATTGCTTTAGGTAGCATAGACATTTTCACAATATTTATTCTTCCAATCCAGGAGCATGGAACATTTTTCCATTTCTTTGTGTCTTCCTCAATTTCTTTCATGAGTACTTTATAGTTTTCTGAGTATAGATTCTGTGTCTCTTTGGTTAGGTTTATTCCTAGGTATCTTATGGTTTTGGGTGCAATTGTAAATGGGATTGACTCCTTAATATCTCTTTCTTCTGTCTTGCTGTTGGTGTAGAGAAATGCAACTGATTTCTGTGCATTGATTTTATATCCTGACACTTTACTGAATTCCTGTATAAGTTCTAGCAGTTTTGGAGTGGAGTCTTTTGGGTTTTCCACATATAGTATCATATCATCTGCGAAGAGTGATAATTTGACTTCTTCTTTGCCGATTTGGATGCCTTTAATTTCCTTTTGTTGTCTGATTGCTGAGGCTAGGACCTCTAGTACTATGTTGAATAGCAGTGGTGATAATGGACATCCCTGCCGTGTTCCTGACCTTAGTAGTATTTGCATTTTAAAAGAGATTTTAACCTGGTAAGAATCCTGGAGGTAAGGCACTTTCAAACATTGCTAGTGGGAATGTGAATAGTTGCCATGATCTGTCAAGATCTATTAAAACTCAAAATATGCATATATTTTGCACCCTAACTCACACTTATTAGCACCTAACCCCTAGAAATGAAAGTAGGTTGCCAAAGAGGGCATGTACAAAGATGTTTATCACAGCATCATTTTACAAGTAGAAACAAACTGGATGCATCTCCATGGGGGGATAGTTAAACACTCTGTAGAACACTCGGACCATGAGATATTTTTCAACTAATAAAAAGAATGTGTTCCTGTTCGATCTATATCTATTGACCCAGCGGGATTTCTACAATATATTGTTAAGGGCAAAACAAGTTAGAGAGAAATGTACTTACTTGATTTGAGGTTTGTAAAACTATGACTACACAACCCATATATTTCTGCTGAGGAAGGGCAAGGGGAGATGGAGAGGGAAGGAAAGAAAGTGACTGAAGCCACAATGAAGTCTTGCCAACTCAAAGTCATGAGTGTCCAGTGGTGGAATTTTACCACCTCTGGCTATTTAGCTAATGGGACAATAAATTCAAGATGAAATAATGAGAAAAAGCAACTATGATCAGAAGCGGAGTCTCTGCCTTGGTGTATGGCTTTCTCTCTGCATATGCACGTCTCTGTTCAGAGAGCCCCGGGTTCCATGTTTCTCCCTCTGGAGCACAGATGTCTGCAGCTGCTTAAGGCAGCCATTGCACTGCCCCTCTCTCCAGAGAAGCGGAAACCTGTGGGTGAAGCACATGCACCATTTTTGGATTTACCGTTGTCCCATTTTTGGTTTCTCCACTAATGCCTGGGACGGAGCCTCAAGAGCAAGCCAAGATTGTAAAACAAGAGGCAAGCAATCAAGAGCTCTTGACAATAATGTTGCACCCTTCAGAGCACAGAGCTGATGGACCTCAGCACATAATTACCAATATAGATTGTTGTTTTAAGGAAAAATGTTTTTTAATCATAATAAAACACTCTTACGCTGGCAGAGTGCTGCATTTGTACATGCCTTGTTGCTTCAATATTGCCAAGCATCCAGACACAGGCTCAAAGGGAACTTCAGACAGGGAAGGGTTAAGGTTGTAGGTGAAGGAGTGAATTTCAGTGGTAGTCAGCCAGGAAGCCCTCTTGTCCACAAGGTGGGGCAGCCAGGTAACAAACAAGGGGAATGTAGAAATCATGTACTCTTAGAATTCATTGTTATATCAAGGCAAATGTGAGCTGAGCTTTGCCTATTCCAACAAAAACAGCGGTTATTAACTTCTCAGATGCCATCTTGTCTGAGAAAACTTCTCCCTATGCCACAAAGTTGATTGTTCCTTTCTCTGTGCATCCTTATACTTTACTATACACCCTTTCTAAACACGATATGATATTGCATTTATTTATTTGCTTGTCTTACCTTAAGGTCTTTTTCATCTTTACGTCAACCCCTTCTTCATCATTGCTTAGCAGGACGCTGGTCCCAACGAGAGCCAATCCATGTTGAATGAATCTGCTTCTCTGTGTAAGGCACAAGGCACAGCCAAAGTTAAAAAGCCCTAGGCAAGTGAATTCCAGCTGTGGCTTCATCCCTAGCCGCTCTGATTTCAGACAGAGCAACTTGGTTTCCCTTGAATAACTTTACTCACTTGTAAATTGAACACAGCACAAAATATTGAAATTGGGGGGAAAAGTAAGGAACTGATGGGAAAAATTGTGATTGAGTCTCCCTAAGGGCTCTGCTACCTGTGCACCAGCAAACTCCCACCTACCCGGTGGGAGTGAGCCCAGGCGTCACCTTCTCACTGAAGCCTTCCATACCACTCCAAGGAGACGTCGTACTCACTGTACTACTCCATGATCATTTACTTAGATTTTTTTTTTTCCCACACTGCAAGTTCTTTGGGGCTTTGGGGCATGGAGGTCACAGGATCTGACATAGCATCTGATCAATAGTCAACACCAAATAAAATTCCAATACATGAATACATGAATGGATAGATGAATGAATGGAGAGAGGAAAGGAAGGAAGGAAATATTTTATCCTAGATTCTGATTTGGTTAAAATATCTCTGAGCAGATCTAATGATATTTGCTGATATATAAAAGGTGAAATAACATGGAAGTTCTCTAAGACTTGAGGACCCAGAATTTAAATATGATTACTCTCTCTTGATCTGTTCTTATTTCAGTTAACCTCGCCCATCAGTAATATCAGGATGAATCATACTAACTGTGGAATATTTTCCCAAATAAGGATGGGGAGGCCAGAGAATGCCTATCACGTGCATTACATATAATCTTTCACTTCCTCCTCATCACAGCCATCTAAGGTCAGTATTATTAAGCCCATTTCTTGGGTGATCAATCTCAGATCTAAGAGGTGAAAAATTCATCTACAATCATCCTGTGGGAAGTGACAAAGAGAGAATGCACCAGAAACCAGACCCAGTGGCCTACAAAATATCTCGAAGGAAATTATGCCCTGTCCTCTCTATAGAAAAACACAGAGATGCAAGGTACATTGAAAAAATATGGGAAGGGAGAGAGGCAACTGGATCCCTATTAGTTTGATCGGCCAATATTTCTTGTTCACCATCCCTGTCTGTGGCCCACCTGCAAGACCTGCCTTGACTCTGTCGAGCCTAAGTAGGTAGCAGTGTGCACACTTTCACCGGAGAGCCTACTTCCCCATCTCCTTGGAGTGAGGAACTGTGTAATGTGGAAACCCACCTGTGGTGGCCTGCTCAGTAGGCGTGAAGGGGCTGTGCTGCATATAAATGGACTCTTTCACTTAGCAGGAGGCAGGTAATTTCTTTTGTCCCTGCTGATGCATTATTGATTGTGATGAATGTCAGAGTGGGAGCCCATTCCAGGAGCCATTAAACAATAATTTCATCTCCGGTGGGTAATTGATTGTCAGGGGCCCACAGTGGCCAGTTGTGAAGTGGTGGTAACGGTGAATGTATTTATTTGGGGCAGGGTGCGAAGGGAAGATTGCATGATTTATTTATTAAATATCAAGCCCAGTTTTCAGGAAGCAGAAGCTGAGATGTGAAGTTGACCTTCTCTGAGACTTGGACAGCCTGTCCCCAGAGGTCAGATTCCTGCTGCTCAGTATTAGGGACATATCCGGAAGTCTTTCTCTACCTAGTCCCAACTGTCACCATCACCGATAGCCACCCTCCCTATGCATCCCGGGCACTGACTTTCAAGAATCGACACTTCTCTGCTACGACATGGCCATCCTCACAGCCTGTATACCAAGCATCCAATTCCAGACCGGCGTTTTCTCAGGACAGAACAGTTTAGATCTACTGGGCCCCTCAATTCACACCCTGGAATGCTCTTCTCCTTGCCTGCCTGCCTATCTAGCTCTTCTTTACTCCCCGTGGCCCCAGCTGACATCATCTGTGCGGGGCGTGGATCTACCTCAGTCCCAGGGAGAAGTATGAATGTCCCTGCTTTGGTATCCTATGGCAACTCATTCATGTCTTCACTACAGAACTCCTGCTACTATGTTCTGAGTATTTGTTTGGATTCTGTCTTGACCACATGGTCAGTGATTCATAACTTTCCTGGATTACCAGCTTCTTGCAGAATTTGTTGAAAACTAGGAAGTTTCTCCCTAGGGAAATATGTGAGCATCTTGGCAGATACACAAGATACCGCATACAGTTTTAGAGCACTTGCAGATCCGCTAAAAAATATTCGTGGACCTCAAGTTAAGAAATTCTACCCTGGGGTGCCTGCGTGGCTCAGTTGGTTGGGCGTCTGCCTTCAGCTCAGGTCATGATCCTGGGGTCCTGGGATGGAGCCCGCATTGGACTCCTTGCTCAGAAGGGGAGCCTGATTCTCCCCCTCCCACTGTTGCTACCCCTGTTTGTGCTCCCTGTCAAATAAATTTTAAAAGTCTTTAAAAACAAAAAAACAAAATCCTCTACCCTGACTGAGGTGTCTGAGACCCATATCTTATTCTCCTTTGTGTCTCCAGGCACAATGTAACAAGGGCACATAGTAGGTGCTAAACAAATGCTTGGTTAATGGTTGCAGACTGTCACTATCAGGCAAATCAAGGACATGGGAGTGTCAGCTTTTCAGGGAGCTTCTTGCCTCCAGCATTATGGATGTAGGAGCTAGGAAGTGACAACTGGAGCTGTGCAGGGTGGAGTTGTCGTTGCCATCCTAGTCTTGATTCCATGCTTTAGAGTCTCATAAATGGAAAGAAAGGGGATCCAAGAGGGCTTGATTATTACACAGTGTAGCAGAGCTTCGTAGAACTGAACTGGAATTTCAGAGAGCACTCAAGTACAGAAACTAAGGCCAAGGAGGGTTCAGAGGCTTACCTGAATCTCTGGGCCACCCTCTTCTAATTTTTGTTGTAGAATCAGAAGAATTAGGTGAAAAGCCTGGATATGATAATTTTGTCATAGTGAACCAAACCAAAAGCAAATAACTCTCAGGTTAACTCAAGGAATTGGCTTTGCCTTCTGCCCCCATAAATATGGCTCCCTGTATTTTCTAGAACTACTCGTCCTATAGCATGAACATTTCCCAGTCTGGAGTCCCAAAGACAAAAGCTGCTGCAGGAAAAGTTTAATAATGTCATGCGAACAATGCAGATTCTGGAATCAGAATGCCTAGATCTGAACATTAGCTCTAACATTTAAATACAGATCTTGGGCAAGTTCTAAATCTTGCTACACTTTAGTTTACTTGACTGTAAAATGGAACTCTCATAATTCCTACTCCTCAAAACCTTGAGAGGAACTTGTAAGTAATACACAGAGGGCTCAGAACATATAAGGATTCATTAAATGTTAGCCATTACTATCACCACAACAGGGGTTTGTGAATTGATATTGTTATTACAGTAAAGAGTTTTCTGAGTATGTGTGTGCAGAAGGAAAGGCTCATCTTGTTTTATTTTATTATTTTAGCTCAGAAGTAAGTTGAGCAAGAATTTCTGTATCAGGGGTGCCTGGGTGGCTCAGTGGATTAAGCCACTGCCTTCAGCTCAGGTCATGATCTCAGTGTCCTAGGATCGAGCCCCGCATCAGGCTCTCTGCTCAGCGGGGAGCCTGCTTCCTTCTCTCTCTCTGCCTGCCTTTTTGCCTACTTGTGATCTCTGTCTGTCAAATAAATAAATAAAATCTTAAAAAAAAAAAAAAAAAGAATTTCTGTATCAGGATCACAGTGCCCTCCGAAGATAAGAATTCAACGTGCTCCCCATCAAAAAGACCACATTTTCTCAATATACAAAGTAAGCCAACCCTCAACATTGGCCTTAACTTCTCACTCCTAGAACTGCCCTTGGCAGCTCTAGCCCACATGGAAATGCTCCTTTCTTTTGATCTCCTGATGTAGCTACTATATATAAATGCATAGTCTCTTGATACTCATAGTTAATAAAAGAATAAGAAAATATTTATTATATATTTCATAAGTTGGATTTCTCAAAGACTAAGTAGACTTTCAGAGCAGAAAGTGAATCCCATCTTTTGGTTAGGGTTCTACCAGTGCCTGCCATGTCCTCACCGGCCTACCCCATGCCATTGAAAGAGCACTGGAACTTAAAACCTGGGCTTAAGTTCCTTCCCTCACTGGTATGGGACTCAGAAACATGTGCCTGAGACTGTTACCCACCCCAATATCTGTTATCTACTTTATCCCTAATAATAAAAGCCCTGACTTTAGTTTACACTTGGCCACTTAAAGACTGTATTTTCTACTCCTCCTTGAAGTTACAGGTGGGGTGACCAAGCTCCAGCTAATGACGTAAAAGAGGCAGTTGTGTGAGATTGTTCCCCTTCTTGCCCTACTTCTCCATTCTGCTGCCTAGAATATATCTATACAATGGCTGGGGCTCTTTCTGGCTGCCATCATGGACCCATTTAGATGACAGTCATACCCAGTAATGGTGTCGCCCGAATCCTTAACAATTTCATGGAGCCATCACACTATCCTGGACTGCCTGTTTACAAATATTATTTAAAATGCAAGTGAAGGTGCCTGGGTGGCTCAGTTGGTTAAACAACTGCCTTCGGCTCAGGTCATGATCCTGGAGTCCCAGGATTGAGTCCCATTTGGCATCCCTGCTCAGCAGGGAGTCTGCTTCTCCCTCTGACGCTCCCCCACTCATTCTCTCTCTCTCTCTCATATATAAATAAAATCTTTTAAAAAGTAAATAAAATGAGAGTGAAATAAATTTCTTTCTTTTTTAAATAGTAGCTATTACGTGGGGTTTTGTGTTGTTCGTAGACTGACTCTAAGCTTAACCAAGTATTCTGAGTCTCAGGCTTCCCATCACTACAATGCAGATAATAACTCATGTCTGTATTACATGTAAAGGTAATATCATAAGTGCAAACTCATGGTTACAGTAGAAGTTGAATTATAAGTACTTACAGAAGAAATGAAAACAAAGAGAATCCAAGGGAGGAAATAAAACAGAAGCTAATGCTGTGTAGATTTGGGGATTGCATTTCAGAGAGTGTGTCAGGGACAAGGGCTGGGCTGTCCCTTGGAGAGGTTCTCCTTTAAGAATCTTTAGATTCTAACCAGCACAAGACGTTCTTCACCATAATTTTCCACATCCACAACCACGGACACAAAAAACAAGCTGAAGGAAGCCCTGGTGGGAAAGGTCAAGAAGTCCAGCGCAAAGCAGGTCAAGTGGGAAGGGAAATGGCAACTCGGTGTCAGTTTCAATGAACTTGAAAACGCGAAGTGGAGAAAAGTAATCTTTAATGTTGAGGAGGAGAGTTTATCTGTGAAAGGTGGATTTATCATGCGTTTCCTTCTTCCTCTCCTTTATTTTTTTTATCCACTACTCCATTATCCTGTCAGCGGGAGCCACCGGCTCTCCCAGAACCTTCCATCATGTCTCTCCTGCCATCTCTGGGAAGCTCTTGCGGAACCTTAAGCCCCACTCTCCAAGTCCAGAGCCTAGCCCCTCAGGTCCCCACACACCCTCACGTCATGGCTGATGGATGGACAGGTGGTTCCCCGTAAGGGCTGGTACCAGACGCTCGATTCCAACTCAGCTCAGTCCCCTCCTTTCTGCCTCCAGACCTTAATAATTCACACATACCTCTTTCTGTGCATCTGAGAAAATGCCCTTCCTCCATGCACGCCAGCTTTTACAAGATGGTTTCTGCCCACTTTCTCCACACACTAGCATTGACTGCCTGCTCTGTGTGCTAGGTTTCCATGTTCTGTCTTCTGTCTTCCCATGAAAGCGGACATTTCTGGAAGGAAGGAGCATCTCCCTCTAGTAATGACTTTCTTTACAATAGACTTATTTATTTGTTTGCTCTGCTTCAAAATGATTTCAACTAAAAGGTGTTGAGCCTCACAGATAATTCTTCATATACTGTCATATACTATCAGGTAATAGCTATGTGGCATCACCTCTTTATAAATGGGGACGTTTTAAAATGCCATTGTCTCGCAGCCATTAATACTATTAACGAGGAACCCAATTTCCCTGCCTACAGGTACAGTTTTCCACCACATTTCTCTGTCTCTTCATTAGTCTAGGAACACAGAGCTTAGAGAGACAGGCGGACCAATCTCTTCAGCCTCCCCTCCCACACTTCAGCTCCCACCTCTTGCTGACAATATCCACCCCACTTTCCTCAGCCCAGATCCACTGTCTGCTGGAGAACACTGCCCCCCACCCCCCACCCCCACCGCTCTACGCCTGTGGCCCTGGTTGCTAGTTCCTTGCCTGAGGAGTCCAGCATGGTCCCTTTTGTCAAATAGAGGTGGTCCTCCACACATCTGCATAGGAAATGTTTTGTTTTAGGATCAATAGAGCAGCAAGTTTCTCATCACAGCGTTCCTGTGTCTCTGGAGGGACGAAGTTTCCTTTCCCACCCTGCTTCCCTAACTGCTTAGGAGGGAAGAGGCAAGGCAAAAATCCTGAACGGCAACTTTTTAAGCCATGTGTGTTTGTTTGCTTGAGAAAGCAGGACCCTTGTAATTTTGACCAGAAAAATCATATGTGGACCTCAGATATGCAGAATGGAACAGAGCTATTCTGATCAAAGTGCAGTCGGAAATCTCAGGCCTTTGTCCAAGCCTTCCCCTCTGGACATCTCACCCCCTGTGAGGCTCCAGTAGCCTGAAAAACAGCCCCTCTGAATGCTGTTATAAACTGTTGAAAAAAACAGAACACAATGTAAAAATAACTTGATTTCATCAGTGATTTTCCTCAGATACAGGCAGGAGCTGATTTCTCTCCTCTCTGAGCAGAACCCCTAAACCAAGAATTCTATTTTTAAAGATCTGGAGAAGCTGCACACTAGGCCCTGGTGACACCTCCCACTGTTCACTATTTTAGGGCCAGGAAAATCCTGAATGTCTGCAGCCTCTGTTGGCTGTTGCGTCAAGCACAAGGCCAGACCACTAGCGACAGTGTTTCAGAAGGGGCGGACCTGTATCTCTAAGTCTCAGGACACAGAACAGTGCCCCGCAGACACATAGTGGGTGCTCAAGAAACTCGTTTTATTGAATGGGTCAAAAACTGTATGAAAACCTCCAGAAGAGTAAACCATTCTTATATCTGCCCAGCCTTCTTTCTTCTGGGTTTTAAAAAAAAAAAAAAGTCAAACAGATTTTACTAATGACTCACTCAGCTGTTTGTGTTTTCTCTAACTGCCCTTTATATTGTCCAATGTCCTCTTCCCAGATTTTCCAAATCCTCTGTTAGAGAGCAGCAATCTAACCATGTTCATTCTTTCAGCAAATAGCTAAGGAGCACCTACTATGCACCAGATACTGTTAAGTGCTAGGGAAACAGAAATAAATGATTGAGACCCAGTTCCTGCCTGCAGGGACCTCAGGGAAGAGAGAGCCCTGTAATCATACAAACTAGAGAAATCATTACAACAGGCTGCATTGGAAAATTACCTCCTCGTGATTTCTGTATGCTATTTTGATATTCCTATATGGGCACTGCATGATCTCACATGACTTGCTAAATGATCTGCCCCCTGTGCACCCCCCACCACATTGCACAACATTGGCTGAGAGTGCAGAGTCTGGCTCTATTATTTATTGCCTCTGTGTGTTTAGACAAGTTCCTTAAACTCTCTGTTTCTCAGTTTTCTCTTCTTCGAAGTGTTGATTGTAAGAGGATTAAATTAAACAAGCTTGTCAAGTGTTGAGAAGAGTTTCTGGCATGGAGTGAATATCAAAGAACTGTGAGCTTGTTTTCCCACTGGCCCACAGGATCTCTGGGACAGCTGGGATTTGGGAATGGCTGAACTCGCACACACTCCCGGGGCCCCATAATGCATTAAACGTTTTTGTGCCCCTCAGTCCACCAAAATTTTGGTTCTGTCATTCCGCCATATTAAATCCAAAGAGGCCACTCACTGTCTGAAACCCCAGCCTCCCTTCATCCAGACAAGGGGACTTTTATGACTAAGATCAGTGCCTGTTTTAAGCAGAATAGTTAGAAACAGGTGAGTCAGCCCCCCTCCCCTCACTTTCTGGTGGTCTTGAGATCTTTTAAGAGGGTGGGGAAGTATAAACATCCAAATATGGCCTGTAGCAATGAAGCTTAATGAACTCCTCCTGCTGCACTCTCTCTGAAACCTCCCTCTTTGGGTAATTCCTGAGCCCGTTTTCTATTACACAGTACACACTACATGTCTCTGGAAATTCAACACTGATGATAGTGTGTTAACATGGGAAAGCCTCTAGCTAAACAATATTTTATCTCATGGCATTGTGGATTTAAAATTTGGCTTCTTTGGGTTTTGCTCTTCCTAAGGTGTGCCTGAAAGGTAACTTTCTGTGCATGCTGATACCAGAAAGTCACAGTCCTTTGGTTAGCTGGCACATTACCCCAGGTGCAAACCATTCAGAGGCAAGCCATTAAAAGGCCATGAAACAAGAGAACGTGAAAGGATCTTAGAGAGCAGTTCCGGCCAATGTTTCTTTTGTTTTGTTGTATTTGTTGTTGTTGTTTTTTAACAGACAGAGATCACAAGTAGGCAGAGAGGCAGGCAGAGAGAGAGAGGAGGAAGCAGGCTCCCCGCTGAGCAAAGAGTCCAATTCAGGGCTGGATCCCGGGACCCTGAGATCATGACCTGAGCCGAAGGCAGAGGCTTTAACCCACTGAGCCACCCAGGCACCCCCAACTTTCTTTTGTTTTTAAGTCAGTGAAGAAACCAAGGCCCAGATAAGGCAAGTGACTCAACCTAGGCCACCAGCAGTGGTCCTTTCAAGTCCCTAAATGGAGTCATTTGGGCGAAACTCCATATCAGGTAACCAAGACTCAATTCCTACTGTAACTGCAGTGCCAATGCCCCCGGGTCTGTAACCTTTAACCAGTCAGCCTGGAATGATCTGATCAGCACCAGTGAGGTAATCTGTCCCATAGGCCCTTTCAATCCTGAAACAATGTGCTCCTTGCTGGTAATACTCTTCACTTTTTCACCTTTCAAAACTTTTCCTTCCCTGCAGCTTGGCAGAGCTCCTCTCTACGGATAGATGGGATGCTTCTTGATTCATGAATTTCCAAATAAGGTCAATTTGATCTTTATATGTACTCACTTGAATTTTTATTGTCAAACAAACTTATCCTGGCATGATGGGGGATGGGAACTGGGATGGTCCTATCATCTTGAAAATCCATGATGACTGTAAGGTGAAAGGAAAAACCTTCCAAATCTGCAAAATGAGGATAATGAGAGAGTTGTTGTAAGAGTTGAGTGAGATGATGCATTAAACACCTTAGCTCAGGGTCTGGCACATTAAAATGCAGGAACTACGTCACCTACACCAGACCCGAGATAAGATGCTTCCACAGATGTTACAGCACTGTACTGTCCCTCTCTGTACCATTCAGCTAAGTTCTGTAGATTCCTTTTTTTGTTGCTTACCAATTAATTAATTCAGTCTGCAAAGTATATTTTTTTTCAGCATAACAGTATTCATTATTTTTGCATCACACCCAGTGCTCCATGCAATCCATGCCCTCTATAATACCCACCACCTGGTACCCCAACCTCCCACCCCCCCCACCACTTCAAACCCCTCAGATTGTTTTTCAGAGTCCATAGTCTCTCATGGTTCACCTCCCCTTCCAATTTACCCCAACTCCCTTCTCTCTAACTCCCCATGTCCTCCATGCTATTTGTTATGCTTCACAAATAAGTGAAACCATATGATAATTGACTCTCTCTGCTTGACTTATTTCACTCAGCATAATCTCTTCCAGTCCCAACCATGTTGCTACAAAAGTTGGGTATTCGTCCTTTCTGATGGAGGCATAATACTCCATAGTCTATATGGACCACATCTTTCTTATCCATTTGTCCATTGAATGGCATCTTGGTTCTTTCCATAGTTTGGCAACCGTGGCCATTGCTGCTATAAACATTGGGGTACAGATGGCCCTTCTTTTCACGATATCTGTATCTTTGGGGTAAATACCCAGGAGTGCAATCACAGGGTCATAGGGAAGTTCTATTTTTAATTTCTTGAGGAATATCCACACTGTTCTCCAAAGAGGCTGCACCAACTTGCATTCCCACCAACAGTGTAAGAGGGTTCTTTTTTAAGCCCGTACTATATGTCAGGTGCTAAGATGAACCAGAGGCCGCTTCTGCCTGGTACAGACATGGTAACACAACACCAATGCGCAGTGTAAGGCACCGTAAAAGAGAGGTTCCAGGTTGCTCTGTATGGTGGTCATTAGAAGTCTTCAAGTGCATTCTGCCTGTCTACCATCAAGACATGTGACAACATGGCGCTTCCCCCTCATCTCCAGGCCAGTGGAGTAGAGCAGAGGACAATTATTTCACCAGCATGTGATTAGTCTCTCCTCGATTTATCTCAAGCATGTTGCACAGCCAAGCTGCGATTGGGAGTCCTCCCGTCAGCTTGGTCCCTGCTGACCAACAATGTATATAAGCAAGAAATAAAACTGTGCTGTTTTAAGCCATTGAGATTTTAGGTTTGTCACCACAGCATGAATCTAACTTATCCTGGCTGGTCCACTCTCTGGTGTGATGAAGATGAGAGATTTCTTGTTTTTTTTGTTTTTTTTCCTTAGTGCCCCATCTGTAGTCCCCAGCTGATATTTCCTACACACATCACACCAGCCTCTGGATGATTTTTCTTCTAACACGAAAGCATTTGCCAGCCTGGAAGCTCTCATCTCCTCCCCAACACTTGACCCTTTTTAGACTAACAAATGACCCCTGGAAGAAGGGCAAATAAACAGCCCCAAACCTCCTCCTCTGTTGTTCCCCACACCCTGCCTCCTGCCTAAACTAGCAATAGATGGAGCAATTGTGTTTTAATAAAGAAAATTGATTTACCTTTTCAGCATTTTAACAAATGGCAGTGCACACAGATCTCTAAAGATTTATGCCCACAATTTGCAAAATTATTTCTGTATCGATCAGCACAGGTTTGTTTTTCATCGGTTCAGTCAATTAAGTAGTAACATTCAGGTGGGTAAATGAGTCAAGCCTATGAAGTCCCTGGTGAAGACAGATGCTTGCTGTATTCTGTGACTGAGGGATGTCAGGTATGTAGGCAAGACACCCAAGACGTTATAGGGCAGACACAGAAGGTGCCGGGAAATCTGGGAAGGAGGTGGCATGCTGGTGGCAAGAAGGGAAAGGTGAGTGCAGAGGCTCCAGACTGTTTGACATTAGGATTCTACACTGGCAGGGCTTCGGACAGCTCGATCCCACAAGATGGATGGGCAGCCTGGGCCCTTAGGTCTCACAAGAGAAAAAGAAATGCAGAGGATGCGACTAGAGTCAGGCCGTTGGCAGCATCATGGATCTCATCTTCCCACATCTGCCCTTACCCTGGCATCTACACCTCAACACACCCTCCCTCCCTTCCCTGGTTCTTGAAAGTAGACTAGCCAATGGGGCCTGTAAAAGGCTTGCATTTTAGGAAAAGAGCTCAGAAAGATACCATTAAAATATTAAAGGTGTTTTCTTGGGGTAGTAGACAAGAACTGATTTTTATATCGAGAAGACTTAACCTATATTTTTCTTATGGTGATCACGTGTTACCTGGATAATAACAACAACAAAAAAAATTTTTAAGATTTTATTTATTTATTTGACAGACAGAGATCACAAGGAGGCAGAGAGGCAGGCAGAGAGAGGAGGAAGCAGGCTCCCTGCTGAGCAGAGAGCCCCACATGGGGCTCGATCCCAGGACCCTGGGATAATGACCTGAGCCGAAGGCCGAGGCTTTAACCCACTGAGCCACCCACACACACCCCAAAATTTTTTTAAACCTAATCCTCTGAGTGGCTCATGCCTCAGTAGGAAACTTGCACCTCCATGATGTGCCCAAGGACTTGTCAAACTGAAAATATGCCCTCCTAGTGAATTTCACCACCTTCATTAAAAACAAAAGCAAGAAAACAAGAAAAGAATGGACAAAAGATGAAAAGGAAAGAAGGAAAAAATGCTATGAGCACTGTATGCAAACAGGTTTTGTGTGTGTGTGTGTGTGTGTGTGTTTCTTGTTTTATTATGTTTTCCTTAGTGCCCCATCTGTAGTCCCCAGCTGATATTTCCTACACACATCATACCAACCTCTGGATGGTTTTTTCTTCTAACATGAAAGCATTTGCCAGCCTGGAAGCTCACATCTCCTCCCCAACACTTGACCCTTTTTAGACTAACAAATAACCCTTAAGAGGGCAAATAAGCAGCCCCAAACCTCCTCCTCTGTTGTTCCCCACACCCAGTGTTGTTCCTTCCACACTGGGTGTGGGAGACAAAGGCGAATGTTAGTGTCCCTATGGTCAAGAGACTTGGGGTTTGAAAGAGAGAGAAATGCAAACCATGGCCCAGGTTCCTTGGTCAAATTATGAATGAGGGAACAGGGAGGCTGTGGACCCTGCAAGAAAGGGAGTCAGGGACAAGAGTAAAGAAAGGCAGCTTTTAAAAGGTGACATTTGAGCAAGAGACCTGGTGCAAAGAGAAGATGACAGTGTTAGAGGTTTACCAACCCATTCTATTAGAGGGCAGACTCTTAAAAATGAAATTGTTTTCAAAACTCAAGAAAAGGATGGAACTGAAATGTGGAATCCCAGGTCCCAAGACAAGGGGCAGGTAGATTTCTGGACAGAGACATGTACAGAGTGCCTCAAAATAAGCCTAGTAGAGGGCACGTAATCTGCATCAGTGAGAGAACAACTTTATTCATGGAGCAGGTCATTACCTGTCAAGGCAGGAGAATCACTGCATTCCCAAAAGTATACTGGATTGCATGATTTCTAGTGTTTGCCCTGTACATTTTTATTTTTCTGCAGCTAACACCAAGATCCATCCTCCATTCAGAAGACAAAAGGCAAAGTAGCTGACAGCTAATCACTTTTTCACAGCTAAGACATTCCTCTCTTCTGAGCAAATATGGACAGTGTGTTATTCTAGGAACTCTTCATCTCGTGTAGTTACTTGTGTGGTTCAGTGATGTTTGTTCTTTCAGTCATCCAACAAGTGTTTCATGTATTCGTTCAACAAATATTTATCTGAAGACATGTTTAATGAATACTTTAGTTACTATATAGTCTATACTATTCAAACCCCTCTAAATGCTTTCCATGTCCCTCCAAATAAAATCCAAAGTCCATATTATGGTCCATGAAGTCTTCATGATCTGGACCCCTTCAACCTTCTTAAAATAACCTCTATCTTCCTCTTTACCCCTCTTTTCCCTACTGCATCAGCCACTTAATATTCCTCTATTTCTCGAAAACCAAGTATTTTTCTATTTTATACTTGCTTACTTTTCTGCTTCTAGCACCAAGTCTTCCAAATACCAACAGAGAAGACAAAAGACAAATCACTCCCCACACACCTTCCCTCAGACAGACTTCTCATGCCCCAACAGTGCCTTCAGACCTCTGTGGACATGTCACCTTGCCCGTGAGATCTTCCTGGCCACCTAACAGCCAGAGTATCAACTCCCCAGCGCTCTCCATCCTCTTTATCATGCTATAGTTTCTTCCATAGTACTTAGAAGAATGGTCATGATATATGTCCATCTGCTTAAGTATTTATTATCTGGACTCTTCCATTGCAATGAAAGCTCATGTGAGCAGAGACTTTGTTCATCATTGGATGCCCAGTGACTAGTGTTACCTAGCATGTAGTAGCTGCTCAGTAAATATTTATTCAATGAATTAATAAATATGGGAATGAAGGCTGGGACTGGATGGGAGCTACGGTAATATAGTGGGCTTCTGTGTTGTCCACCGTTTCCATGACTGGCTCCTTTCCTTCAGTTAAAGGAAAGCATGCTGCTGTGTCTGCAGACTGACAATGAGAAGTGTCTGAGTGAGGCTCTCAGGCCCGACTACTATCAGAGACAAGACACAGAACTAAATGATCCATTGTTGAGTTCCGGTCTGGCAGTTCCCATCTAACCTGCAAGCACCAGGTAATTGGATTGGTAATGGGATATGGAGACTTTCACCTTGAGGTCACTGCTTCACTTCCAGCCCAAGGGACAGCTCAGCTGAAAGTCATTGCTCTTGGGGAGCAGTTCCAAGATCGCTGGGAAATGTCTGAATCTGAGTTCAATGCAAGGGTGGGTCCTGGTTCAAGGAGAGAGCTTACAAGCCTCTTTTCTACACTATCCTGCGTCTGTGATTCCCTAGAAGGTCGTGTGAAGCCTTGGCTTAAGGGCCTCCCCAGGGCCACAGAGGAGGAGATGAACCCTGGTTGGGCCCAGGAGTCACAGCCCTTCCTCAGAAGTCATCTCAAAATACATCCAGATGTCAGTGTCCCAGCAGGCAGCTGGGCTGTGGACTTTACCTTTACTGTTTGATATTCTTATATAATAACTAATGGGTAAAACCTCTGGCCTAATGGTCAGATCATTCCACTTGGCCATGAACAGCAGGAGTCCAGGGGATGAGGTGGTTATGACTCTGAAGACTGAAAAAATGTGGTCTTGAATTCTGGATTGACCTTTCCTAGTTATGTAACCCTAGGCCCATTAGTTAACTTCCCTGTATTTCTCTTTTCTCAACTGTAAACTGGAGATTCAAACATCCACCATGTAGCAATGCTGTGAAGGTTAGAGCTGGTGTGTCTAAATCATTGAGCAGAGTGTCCCATACAAGCAGGTGCTCAAGAAATTGTTGCAACTGATCCATAGGGGCCCTCCTCCCGGGAGCTAGAAGAGATATGCTTATGGCCCTCCAAAGAAGTCCATTTATGTGTCAGTCATCAAATAATTATTGAGGGCCAAAGAAGCAATGGACACAGTGCTGAATACTAACAAAATTGCTAGGATCCTAATTGTAGAAATAAAGCATGGGTGCTCAGAACAAAAGGTTCACTGCTTTAAGAGGCTCTTACAGAAATGAAGAAAGAGTTATATAGCCAAAAACCACAGACACAGGGGCCTCCTCACGGGAACAAGAAAGGTCACTGGAGTCAGAGACTGTAGTCCCGAATAAAGTCAGGGAATTTACTTTCACTTACTCATCTCTGTCTGGCCCTCCTCAGGGCTTTGTGTGAAGTAGGTACTCAAAATATATTTGATCAATTTAAATGAGAGTGAAAAGGAATGCCAACAGAAAGGAAGTCTGTGGCCTTACCAACTTCTTTCTTGCGCCCGCATCAAATCTCAGGGACCTGCATTTGAAACCTCTCCCGCCCTGACCACGGTGGCCTGTCCTGCAGGATTCTGCAGCCAGGCTGGGCCCTCCTCGCCGTGCTGACTGACTGCGGAGCTGGCAACAGTGGCCTGATTTCGGACATGTGACTGCACTGCAGACTCCTGGGGCAGAAGGCAGGTGGGAGTGAGAGAGAAGGCTCCCTATTGCATAAGCCAGGCCATCTGGGGACAGGGCCCTGGCAAGGAGAGGTATATAACGGGGCTGTGAGCAACTCTAGGCACCCCAGCACATCTCTGCCGCACTGCACCTGCAGGCTGCGGGCATTTCAAAGACCAGCCTCTGGTGAAAGCCAGCATGTGAATTTGTCCTGTCCTGAGACTTCCGGAAGCAGAGCGTGGAAACGTCTCTCTGGGCTGAGCTAGCAGGGCAGGTACTCTGCACCTGACCCCAAAGGGACAGAACGGAGAAACCAGAAAGTGGGAACACAAAATAACACTAACAGCACCAATGTGCCCTCTCACCTCAGCCCACCAGCTGGTCTCCTGAGAGGAAAAAGCACCATTCTCCTTTGTTTTTCCCATCAGAAGACTCGGGCTTCACAGACCCTGGCCTGCCACCGTGGACCAATGCCTCTAGGCCTCAGGCTTCTTCAACACAGAAGAGCTGTAACTCTGTCCCTCGCTGGAGTGAAGAAGAGAACAGTAGGTGGCAGATGGGGACCCCCCCACCCCACCGAAGGAAAAGTACAGCTGGTGTCCCTTGCTGCTCTGACTCTAGCTCTTCCAGGGTCTGCTAGAGGAAGGGCCCACACCCCAGTCCAGACACACAGCAGAGTACAGACCAGTCCACCAGCACTGATGGCAGAAACTCAAGACTTTAGTGGGGAGGTCAGTGCCACCAGACACAGCCATGTAAGGAAAGATTGTCTTCGCCTGGCCTTTGTCCCAAGGCCCATGACTCCCCATCATTTAGGCTTCCAGGCCTTCTTTTAGTAACTGTTGGAGCTCACTGTCGAGGACATACTGTCTTGGAAAGGCCACCTGGCGAGGACACAGGAACCCATTGTGAGTAGTCTCTGGAACAGCGCAAGTTCAGCTGAGTGATTCCTGGATGGGAGATACTATTTGGGAGTCAAGTTTCTTCATGCCAACCTTGAATAATCAGTTCCTAGGGAAGTTGCTAGGCTCCAAGTCAAAAGTGGTAACTATGCTGCCCTCCCCCTTCCCTGTTTTCCTTTACGCATCTGTGGTTTGTGCTCCCTTCCCACTAACCACAGATGTGCTGTTGCCTCTAGGTGCTTTCAAAGCATAGATTTCACAGAGGGCAAAAGTGAGCACAAGGAAGGAGAATGAGGAGGGGCGGAGGTGAGACAGGGGAAGGAGGACAGCTGCGTTCTAATGATGCATTTGGGTAACAGCAAGGAGACAGTTTCATGCTATTGTTTTTGTGCATATTAAACCACTAATCCACATCTTATTTTGGCAACACAGGCTACCTCACATCTGTATGCCTTACCTACAATCTGTAAAGCTAATTTGTTAAACAGCTTTCTTCTCCCACGGGAATGAGGTCATTGGTCACAGAAGATTGATTAAGCTCTTGGAGAATCAACATTAATGAAAATCAGCACTGCCTAATGAGTGTTTTTATGGCAGCCTCATAAAAAAGAATTTTAAAAGGAGAAACAAATAAACAAAAACAGCAAGAAAGGCCAGAAGCCTTCTCTCCCGATGTCTCTCAATCCTTGTTATGAACATGGTATCAGGACAGTGGTAGAAATCCCCTTGGTAATGCCAGCCTTCCTCCCCTCCACTCAAATCTGATTCATTACACCAGGTCTGGAAAGTGTGCACGTGTGTTTCTACACACATTAGTTCCAATAACGTATGTGTGTATATTAGTTCCAAAGACATTCCCCTTTGCTCGGGCCAACAGCTGTGTAGAGACAGAAGTAGACTTTAGGTCAGAAAACATGCTTGTTGAATACCAGCAGCACCATTTACTGTGTGACTTTGGGCACGACATTTAACCTCTCTGACTCTGTTAGCACATCTCTAAAATGGGAAAGAATATTATCCTTCCCTATACCTCCTCCAGTAAAGTTATTACATTGAAAATCACATAAGCTAACATGTGAGTAGAAATGTTTAAACCATAAAGCCCCATGTAATTCACTATACTATTAGTATTCTTTCTGTTTTAAGGCACTGTTGGGTAGAGGGTAAGAGCCAAAGACTGGAGCCATACAAACTGGGTTAAATCCAGGCTCAGAGGCTGGCTCGGTAGTTCACCAGCTGCATGACCTCAGGCAAGCTACTCAAACTTGCTGATGTCACACTTCTTTCATCTATAAAATAGAATAATTATAGCTTTGTACTTTCAGAGTTTGGGGGAGGAATATATGGAATATGATTGCAATGTGCTTAGGAGAGTACCTGGCACGTGATAAACAGTTAAGAGATATGAGTCAGTAGGATTAGAGTTCTTATTCTCTTTTATTCCTCAACAAGCAAGAGCCTACCCACAGACCGAATGGGCAAGATCCTTGAATCCACACAGAAGCCACATAGAAACAGACAACTGGGTAACCCCAGTTCCCTTTGGGGCCCTGGGCTTGAAAGCAGAGGGGAAGAGTGCCAGGGAGTGCAGGTGGGAAGGGAGGATGGGTAAAAGTTGGGGATGGGCCACTATGAAAGAGAAACACTTGAGAAGTCTCCAGTAACTATAACTTGGGAGGATGTTAGTTTAAGGGAGATAAGAGCTAACTGTTGTCTGCTGATGTGCCTAGGAGAAGAGACTGGTCTTCCATTGTAAAGGGAGTGGTTTATGTGAAGACTTAAAAACCCAACAGGGAAAAACAGGAGAGAAAAGAGGAAGGAAGGAGGAAGGAAGGAAAGAAAGAAATAGGGAAGAAAGAGAGAGAGAGAAAGAATATCTAGAAGGAACTTTCTCCCCCTGAGGATGCTTTTTGTTAAATAAATATATAAAGAAAATAAATCAGTAAAAAATCTGTTCTCTCCTATTTTTTCCATTTTGTTTTTCCAGTTCTCCACGTCTCTAATTTTACCTAAATGATAATTTTATGAGCAAATCAAGTTATACATAATACATTTTATGTTTCTTCTTAGCAAAATGATTTTAGATATGTAAATTGTACTACAAAAATAAATATTGCATGTTATTCTAATTTTTCACCAAATTTACATTCCACTCCCACCCCCCCTCCCCAAATTCTCCAAACCTCTATCTCTAATGGTTTTAACATTTCCAAGACCTCGACATTTATAAATTTAGCTAGTTCTAAGGAAGAAGTGATTTCACATGAGGTTAGGTGGTATGGTCTGTTAATTGGTGAGTTTTTAAAATCTTTTTGACAACTACCACTATTTTATCTCTGGGCCAGTGATTGAAAAGGTGGATATAATTGTATAGAATAGAGTAGGATGGAATCCCATGGGCCTCCTACATTTCTGTGACAAGACTTTTGACACCTTCCCATTATACGTAACATCTTCTACAGGCTCAAGCGTATTTGAAATACCACGAAACTCTAGTCTCCTTTCTCTGAGGAGTACGTCCAGTAAAATGGGTATGTGAGTTCTCCCCAGGCCTCAGAGGCACAGTAGCATACCAGCTGCCCCTGTCTTCGTTCTATTTCTAGAACCTTTTAAAGTTCATGATGGCATCGAATCCCATTAGAGATTTATAGTGAGGGTACTGAGGGTAGATATGTAGTGAGGATAGATAGCCAAAAGATCCCCCAGATTAAGCTCTAATTCATCTTCTGGACACTCTGGGTTTGAAAAACTGTTAATTGTGGGGCGCCTGGGTGGCTTAGTGGGTTAAAGCCTCTGCCTTCAGCTCAGGGCATGGTCCCAGGGAATGGGGATCAAGCCCCGCATTGGGCTCTCTGCTCAATGGGGAGCCTGCTTCCCCTCTTTCTCTCTGCCTGCCTCTCTGCCTACTTGTGATCTCTGACTGTCTAGTAGATAAATAAAATCTTTAAATAAATAAATAAATAAATAAAAACTGTTAGTTGTATTATGTAAAGCTGTGTCATACAATATGGTAGCCACCAGTCCTGTTGTGACTATTTAACTTAATATACCTAAAATAAAATTTCAGTTTCTCGGTTGCACTGGCCACATTCTTGAAATGTGCTACTTAGCCACATGTAGCTAGTAGTTTCCATGTCAGACAGCACAAATATAAAACATTTCCATCATTGCAGAAAATTCTATTGGACAGCACTGATGGGGAGAAAAATCTAGAAGAGTAATTGAGCAAACCAGTCATTGTTAAGTGCCTGCCATGTACCAGGATCTCTGTGCTGTAATGGTTCTTTAAGTCATCTGATAATCTATGCAATAAATGATAATCATCCTCACTTTCCAGGTGGAGAATTGGGAGCTAAAGAAGGTTAGCCTCCCAGAATTAGTGGCATTGCTGGTGAGTCCAGGACTGTCTTGGGACAGTCTTATGTCTTATGAAACTCTGCAGTCTTATGATGGGATCAAAGTAAGATGGAAGTGTACAGCAGATGTATATGTGCACAACAATAATAGATAATGAAAGACTAGGCCAGAAATTCAAACTACCTTTAACAAAAGAAGCAGACTCCCTCTCCCTCACCATGCACCTCCAGGAGGAGAAGCAAGAGCTGCCATCTCCTTGGATATGTCAGTCTTATTTCATACAGGAGGGAGTCCTGAGCAGAGATCAAGACTACGCTGTTGAGTAGTGAAGGGAAAGTGTAATATGGGGATCACGGAAAATTGCTGGCTGAAAATTTATCATCAGACGGGTCCTCCAGGTACTCCATGGGCTCAACTCTCTTACTGAAGCCAGAGAGAACCTCTTCATGATAGGAAAACGGGAGCAGATCCGTCTAACATAGCCCAGGCTGCTGGTAGAGATTCAAATGTAGGTCTTATTCCCTGTGAGGTGTTGCTATGAAACAGATACAAGACAAGGTGAATACCACCTGTTAACAGTCAGCTTCAGTAGCCAGAACACCTGAAACAGCCCTTTGTGTCCTTTGAGTAGTAAAGGATTCTTGGTGCCACCCTTTCAAGTGGCTGTGGTGTGTGCCAATCTAAGAATCCCACAAATAATATCAACAGCTATCTGATGCTGTTGAGTGGCATTAGCTTGTAGAAGCAGGTCCCTGAAGTGGAGAGGTGCACTTGTAGTTTCCCTCACACACTCATAGTGTCCCACAGCCAGGGGCCAAGTCTGCTTGGTTTAGGGTTGAAGGGATGAGGCAGGCAAAGGAAACACAGTAGATGGTGTGTTGGGCGTTGGGGTCTGAAGGGGAAAGCCCCTGCTGCATGAGATCACATCAGTGGTATGCTTTACAAGGAGTACAATGTATGGTTAGGGTTAGAGTTGAGTGTGGACATAGTTGAGTATGGTTAATGGTCCGTCTCCTCTACTACACCTCAAATGCCCCAGGAGACAGTGCCTTGAGTTAATTACCCTTCCCAGCTTCACCCCCATTCAGGTAATGTGGAAGACACTTGGTAAATGCCCTGCTTCTTAACAATCACCCAAACTAATTTTCCTCCAAGTGCACTTCTTGGGAAACTAGCTCTGAAAGATGCTAATGAGTATTTAAGCAGGGGTAGGGGGAGGAAATAAAGTTAAAAAAAAAAAAAAAAGAAAGAAAGAAACTTTCCATGGTCAACTTAGTTTGGAAAGTATTGGATTAAATAAGGTTCAACAGGGCAATTTACCATAGGATTTCTCTGGGCCTTTTAAATGATAATGAGGGGAATATAGAAAGCACTTCCCAAGTTTAATTGACCATGGAATTCTTTTTCCACAGAGCATCTTGTGGGACTCTTGTTCTGTGGAAGCTCTGACCACTGCCTTTAACACAGCTCACGATTCCAGTCTTTAGATAAAATAAGTGTGCCAGTTTGGGGACGATTGGCTAATCAATGAATTGCACAACCATATAAAAGATCGTTGGAGGCACACCACCCTGGATTCATTTTTCTACCTAGACAACTGAAGGGTGCTTCACCTCTATTGTGGTCCCGAGAGTATAGATTTCTTCTTTTCCATTTCCATTCCAATAACACAATGATAACAACCTGTCAGTCAAATTCATCACTACATCACTGTTGACTCCATCTATTAATTAATCCATTCATATTATCTATTAATCTATTAATTTATCTATTACTATTTTGAACATCTCCTATGTGCAAATTATTGTTATACAACCTGGAAAAATACAAATTAGTAAAAGATGTAAAGACTATTCCAGCTATCCAAGAACTTGCAATCTAATTGAGGAGATAAGAAATAGATATTTTCCCCCCAGGGTATCTGTTCCCTGCTGCTGCTCACACTCCCACCTTCAGATGCTTTCTCTCTGGTCCCTTTACTCAATTATATTTCTCCAAATGCCTTCATTCTCACACTCTCAACTGGAGATAGCTCTGTGTTTTTGGGCCTGTGTACAGTATGTATTATTCATATGCTCACTTGTTTCTGAACAACTTACGAAAACCAACTAGAGATTAATTCATAAAAAATAAGCTTTTTTCCCCTCTCCCTTTACAGGACTAAATCTGTTTCTCTGCCACAATTGTATTGGCTGATTGGGTTTCTGCTCTCCCTCTGCCCCCATTCTGAGGGAAATCATGTCTCTTTAGTATTGCTGCCACATATCCTTTCATGTGCCTGAAATATATACCATTGTGTTCTGACTTTTGTTTTGTGCAGAATCACTTTCATGCTCTATCTTCTGCAAGGTCCCTCTGTCTTGGCAGCCAAAGACACTTCTGTTTGCAGCCTGGAGATTTCCATTGTACTTTGCACATCGCAAGATTTTTGTTCTGTGAGGTAGCCTTTTGTAGTTGAGTTTGCTAATGTTCTAACTGAAAACAGACATAGCCATACTTCATCAGTTTCATTCTGCTCCAAGGCACAGTTATTAAGCCCACTGAGGGAACCAAAATGCTCCCTCTTCACAAGGCAGAAGGTGGGCTAAAATCGGCAGCAAAAACGATCCACATGCTGCTCATCAAAAGGTGAAAGAAGCAGAGGTGTTTGATCATTGGGAATTTTAATCTTCTGAATTTCAGACACTTAATCTTTTTTCTACATGGGAATATGCCTGTTACTCTTCTTCCTGAAAATAACATGCCTCCTTTGGAAGCCTAGGTGGCATAGTTGGAGAAGCATCCGTCTTTGCCTCAGGTCATGATCCCAGGGTCCTGGGTTTAAGTCCGCATCAGTCTCCTTGATCAGCAGGGAGCCTGCTTCTCCCTCTCCCTGCTGTTCCCTCTACTTGTGCTCTTGCTCTCACTCTCTCTCTCTCTGACAAATAAATAAATAAAATCTTAAAAAAAAAATGCCCTCTTCCATCCTCCTGCTCTGGGACTACCATCATAGAACTGTTCCCTCTCTGAATCTCAGTAGAGTTTATGAATAGACTTAGAGGCAGTGAATTTCCTTCCCTGCTCAGCTCCCTAAATTTCAATCCTGATTATGACACAAACACAACCTAAACTTCATTAAGATAATAAAGCATATTTGTCCCATTCTCCAGAACCTCATGCCCAACATATGATTGGGGTTTAGGACTCAAAACCAAAACCAAACCAAAAAACCAAAACCAAAAACAAAAGACAAAACAAAACAAAAAAAGCCTGCTGAATGAATAGATCCATTTATCTCCTGAAACCTAGAAGCCCAGGATTTGCCTGCTGTCTGCCATCCTCTCTCCCAGGTACTACTCCTCTGCTGCCTCTTGCTGGCATAATTCTCCAGGCAGCTGGAGAGGCAGTGAATGTAGTGTAGAATTGGTCTGTGAGGTGGGGGAGAAGGCATGAAAAAGCATTGACCTAAGGGGATACAGCGCTACCCCTCCCCCCATGCAATGCACCAATTCAGTTATGGAAAGGTGCTCTTGGAAATTTTGATGCAAAAATCATCTAAGTCAATTTGCCCTTGCATGATGGTCCCAAACTGCTTCTCTCCTGAACTCTGTGTATGTGTGTGTTTTTAAACATACCCTTACATGAATACTTGTCTTTTTCTTCATCCCTCCTTTACATATTTTAATTTATTATCCTATTTATTATCCTACAACCCCCACTAATATGCTCTAAAACACATTTTTATATCCTATCAATGTACATTGGAAACGTAATCTTTCCTTCCTTAAATGCATCTTCTTTCCATCTTTATTCTTTCTTTATTTCACTTTTGTTGTGTTTAGACTTGACTCTACCCATCCTTCTTTGACTCAATGCAGTTTATTAGTTGTTATGGCAAACCCCATTGCTCTCACTCTATCTCTCTCTCCCATTATGTGGTTGCAAATAAAGATGTTAGAAAAATAAAATTTAAAAAAAGACAGCTTTTATTCTCCCCGAGTCTCCTCTCTAGGCCTTTCCTCATCTTTCTTATTATTTCTATGGGATGCTCCCTGCCCTCCCCCACCCTGCACACAGGTAACAAAGCCAATAAGTAAATAAATAAATAAAAGACTTGTATCTCTGGCTGTCCACAGCAGTATTATTTACTGCTATAACAAAATGGAACTGTAGAATGCTTGAGCTAGAGTAGCAAGTTGTGATTTGTGGGACCTCAGGATATGTGGAAACTTTGGAAGAAGCTTCTCAAATTTGGAGTAGCAGTCATCACAGCAGGCCAAATATTTTAGAAGAAGACAGGTGGCACACTTAATTCTAACTCTTTCTGGCTTCAGCTTCTGTCATTCATGCCCTACTTAAGACCCCTATGGGGTGACTCAGATCAGTGCCCATTAGAAATACTCCATTCCTTTAACTTTAGCCAAGATCCTGTTGGAATCAGGACTAAACCAACTATCTACTAAATTCATAAAAAGACCTCCAAAATTTTCACTAACATTATTCCAAACACCATGTTCCACACCCCTTTAGAAATGCACTCCATTTCTATATGGCTTCCTAACAAGTTATTTTGCTGTCATATTTTTTTTTCTGACGTCTGTCACCTTGGTATCTAAGCACTCTGGCAAATTCATGAGGCTAAAAACAAACACTTATGTGGGAAAGGGAAAGAAAGCTCTTCTCTTCTGCTCTCTCATCTCCATAGGGACAGAGGAGCACAAAGAGGCTATGATTCTCCAAGGTCATTCTGCAAAGACAGCATAACAGAGCCAAGAAAAGACTGCAGAATCCTAACTTCCAGTCCCCGGGCTCCATAATTTGAAGACTCTGTTTAGAATTGGTGTTTCTACAGAAAATACCCAAAGAGATTTTGTAGCAGCTGGCCACAGCCAGGAAGGAATCTTCTCAAAAAAATCAGACACACCTCCTTCCCTTCCAAACTCTGAATCTTCTCCCTTTTCTTACCGCTGAGTATTCTAGCACTCTTTCAACTTTAGTACTTAAATGACATTAACTGCAATGTCAGGGGTTTCATTCATTTATCAAATCATTCAATCATTATTAATTGAAAGCCTTCCATAATCAAACACATGTTAGAGATGAGCAAGACCCTACCTATATTCAAGGACTTATAATTTAGCAAGAGAGATAAGAGACACATGCAAAAAGTGCTTACCAAGGACATATTATTTGCTATTCTAGATTCAGAAGAGAGAGCAATGGATAAAACCTACAGGAATTCTGTTCTCATGGACCTTACCATTATAGTCACAAAAATAGACAATAAAGAAACAGATAAAGGAATAAGATATATTACATTAAAATATAATAGAAGATGAAATGTGATATAACAAATAGAGAAATAGATGAAATGCCCAACATTTCTTTCTCACATGGGATTTCAGTAGCTGAATTGGAAGTATGCTCTGGTTTCAGAATTGGATTTGTAATATCCCAGGCTTCTGAATGTAATATTTTCTTCTCTAGTAAGCAAATATTGTTGCAGTTGTTGCATTTGGTAATCTGTGTGGAGCAAAAGATTCAGCACCCATAATAAGCTAGTCACCAAGAACTTTAGAAGAACTTGGAAGCAGCTGAAATATAAATGGTCCAATTCTAGCAGAGAATTTTTTTTAAAAGAACCTCTAGGACCTATTATAGTCCACTGGCCATCTGATAGACTGCTATCCAAAAGAGAATAGAATTATTCCTCTACTCTGATTATTTGAGCAGATTTCTTGTAGTTGCTGAAGGTCAAACTAAAAATCCTAACCTCTTTGTCTTTAAACGTAAATGAGATTTTAAAGCTTAAAAAAATATTTAAGTACTCAGATATACATTAGGTGGCAAGTTCTTTTCCTACATTTATTATTTCATTAGTCCACATTTATCTGTTCCTTGGGGTACAGTCAGCTGGGCAACACTGAGACTTTAGCTTCTCAAAAAAATGACTTCAAAGAAACTTATTATGCAACTTCATTGTGTACTCTCTGCTGACCTAGAAACTGCCATTCAAAACAGTCACTATCTTTCATTTGTGAAGAAGTCCAGGAAGATAATGTTTATTGTCAAAATTCAGAGGAACTGTTATGCTGGACAAATTTCAAGCAGTGGAAAATGTAAGTAAATTCTGGGATTGGTTGGTGTTATAGGCTTGATGAAAGAAGACAGAACGAAGGAAGGAAAGAATAAGAGAGATGCCGGGCAGGGAAAGAAAGGGAGAAGAAAAAGAAGGAAAAAATATATATACAAGGTACGCAACTATAAAACTGAGAAAAAAGTACAAGGAAATTCCTTACAGACACTGGACAACACAAAGCACAGAACAATAATACTAGAGAGAAGGAAAATATACACATACATGGTGAGCTTCACATTTGCATATACTTCTTGACCAGGAACTCCTCTTGGAAAAAGGCACAGGTAAAAAGGGCACAAGCAGAGCACATTAGTCTCTCTGCATCTGAAAAGAGTTCTGTACTACTGAAACCCTTAAATCTTCAAGACAGGATAAATGAGAGGAGGGAGCTTCATAGAAGAGTTACCTCAGAAGTGACAAGAGTCCATGGAGCCAAATAGAGAATGGAAGCTCCAGGAGTTAGAGGTGAATCAAAATAACAGATGTCCACACAATTCTAGGAGACAAAGTAGATAGCTAACTGAAAAACTCAGGCATTCAGCTGAGACCCCAGAAAGTCCATCCCATACCCTAAAGTAAGAACCATGTCCTTGAGCTAAGACAAAACTGCACAGAACCTACCCTAACAGAGAAGAAAAACAACAGACTTAGGTGGACTCATGAATAACTTTGCTGGTTACCAGAACAAAATTAAACTTTCTTTTAGGAAAGACAACACACTCCAGACTCATGATGTGCCACCGCAGCATCCAATGTACAACAAGAAATTACTAGATATGTAAAGAAGCAAGAAAATGTGACCTATAATCAAGAAAAAAAAGTCAATGAAAGCAAACTCCAAGATGGCCCATATGTTGGAATTAGTAGACAAGAATTTTAAAATAGTTATTATAAATGTATTCAAAGATACTATAAATATAACAAAGTAAATAGATGGAAACTCAAGGAGAGAATAAAAAGTACTCAATAAACATTCTAACACTGAAACTGCAATATCTGAAATGAAATGTACTGAATAGGTTTACGAGCAGATTAGAGACTTCAGAAAAAAGCATCAATGAGCTTAGATCCCTTTCTACTATCCAAACTGAAGAAAGATAAAGAGTATTTGTTGTTAAAAAACAAAAAAACAAAAAAAAACAAAAAAAAAAACCAGAGATTTCTTGTTCTGTGAAACAATCACAGTGCTATAATATACATATAGTTCGTTTCCAGAAGAAGACAAAATGGAGAATAAAATACTTAAAGAAATAATAACCAAAAATTTCCAGATAAACCAAAACCTCTGACCTTTAAATTCAAGGTCAGAAAAGGAAAAAAAAAAAAAAAAAAAGCTAGGTACACCATATTTAAATTGCTGAAATCCAAATCCAAATAAAGAATCTTAAAAAAAAAAAACAAACAGACAAACAAAACAGTGAAAGAATGCATCAGAGACAGTAAAACAACGGCACAAAGGCTGGCTTATTTCTCACCAGAAACACTGAAAGTCAGAAAACAAAAGAACAAGTTATGTAAAGTCCTGAATGAAATGAAACAAGAAAACAAAACAAAACCCAGCAATTACCTAAAATTTTATAGATAGCAGAAATAATCTTCAAAATAAATATGAAAGTGAAATAAACATACATTTAGATAAATGGAAACAGAAAGAATTCATGTTCAGACCTTCATATAAGATACTTTAAAAGTTGTTCAGACTGCAGAAGGGAACTTCTAATACACAAGAAGGAATGAAGAGCATGAGAAGAGTTAAATATCTAGATAAATCCTTTTTTTCTTTTTTTAATGCCTTTAGAAAGCAGCCAACTTTCTAAAGGAAAAAGTTAGATAGTGTATCTTATGATTTTAAAATATTTAAAAGTAAAATACATGAAAACAGTAGCACAAAAAATGAAGGTAAATGAAATTATACTCATAGAATTTTTTACATCTTGTGTGAAGAGATGCAATATCAACTCTAAGCAGATTGTGAAAAGTTAATTTTGTGGCAATTCCTAGAACAACTCTGAAAATCTACAAAGAGGTATGGCTAAAAAGCCAATAGGATAAATAAAATCAAATACTAAACTAATTTGATAAATTCAAAAGAAGCCAGAAAAGGAGAGATTGAGAAACAAAAAAGAAAGATTAAACAAGTGAAAAATAAATAGCAAGATGGTAAATTAAATCCCAAATCATCAATAATTACATTAGAAGAAAATGGGCTACAAACTCTAAATAAGGGAAGAAATTTCAGAGTGGATAAAGAAAACAAGACTCAATTATTTGTTGTCTATAAGAGATACACTGTAAATATAAGGACCCTGATAAGTTGAAAGAAAAGAAAGTAACAGATAATCAGTCACATGAACAATAATCATAAAAATCTTGAGTGTCTATACCGAGAACAGACAGAACAGACTTCTTGGTAAAGAGCATTTCCAGAGAGAAATATCACAATGATAAAGGAGATCAATCATTCTGGAAGATATAATGACCCTATAAGTGCTTGTAATAATAGGGCACCAAAATACATTAAACAGGAAATGACAAGAATAAAGAGAAAAATAGAAAAATAAACAGATTTAAAAATTTTCCTAATTAGAATTTGGTAGAATAACTATAGAAACAATCAAGAAGGAAATACAAATATTTGAACAATACTATAGACTGCCTTGATTTAATTGAAAATTTTAGAACAATATAATCCTGAAACTATAGAATTTACATATTTCAGGTATACATGATATAACATATATACACATATAGTTTATATGGACTATATATTAGATCATAAAATAAATTTCAACACATTTCAGAAGATTGAAGTTTTCACATATGATTTCTGACAACAAAGGATAAATAAGAAAATAATAAAAATAAGATACATAAAAAATCCTCAAATATTTGAAATTAAACCACATACTTCTAAATAATCTGTGGATCAAAGTAAAGCTCATAAGAAAAAATAGAAAATACTTTGTACTGAATGATAATAAAAATACAACATACCAAAATTCATGTGAAGCTCTAAAATGGTGCTAGGAGGAAAATGTATTACTTTAAATGCTTATATGAAAAATAAAATAAATATATATAATAACTGATCTGAACTTTCATTATAAATTCTTTTTAAAAAATGAAAAGAAAAAGAAAAGAGAGAGAGAGAAAGTTTAACCCAAAATAAGTAAAAGAAACATAGAACAAAAAGCGGTCTTTGAAAAGTTAATATAATTGAGAAAATCTGAACAAGATCAAGTAAGAAAAATAGAGAATACTTTAATTACTACTATCAGAAATAGAAAGTGGGATATTACTACAGATCCTACAGATAAAAACAGGATAATAAAGAATATTATAACAAGTTTCACCAATAAATTCAACAATTTGGATGAAATTAACAAATTCCTTGAAAACACAGTTTTTATAAAACTGACATAAAAAATACAGAAAATAAAAATAGCCCCATCTAGCTTTTTTAAAATGTAAAATTCATAACCATAAAGAAAATTTACAGTCCAGATGGTTTTACTACTAACTATATGACATACTTAAGAAATAATACAGTCATTCTCAAACTCACAAACTCTTCAGAAAATGAAAAAAGGACCACACTTCATATTTGGTTTATGAAGCGAGAAAAACTCTGATTTCTTTTTCTTTTTCTTTTTTTTTAAGATTTTATTTATTTATTTGACAGAGAGAGAGATCACAAGTAGGCAGAGAGGCAGGCAGGGAGAGAAAGGAAAGCAGGCTCCCTGCTGAGTAGAGAGCCCGATACAGGACTCAATCCCAAGATCCCCGAGATCATGACCTGAGCCGAAGGCAGAGGCTTAACCCACTGAGCCATCCAGGCATCCCAAAACTCTGATTTCTAAGCTTGACAAAAACATTTCAAATAAAGATTGTGATCAAATATCCCCCATGAACACAGACACAAAAATCCTTCACAAAATACAAGCAAACCAAACCCAACCCATCAATACACAAGAATTTTAAATTATGACTATATTGGGTTATACCAGGAAAGCAAGGTTGTTTTAACATTCAAAAAACCAATCAATATAATTTACCACATTAACATAACGAGGGTGAAAATTATATATCAATGTATGACCATTTTAACTTATAAAAATCATTTGGCAAAACTCAACATCCATTCATGGTCAAAACTCAGAGTAAGTAGGAATAGAAGGGAACTTATCTGATAAAAGTCATCTATAGGAAATTCTACAATTAAACATCCTATTTAATTATAAAATATTGAACTCTTTCTCCTTTATGTCAAGAGTAGGAATGTTTCTTTTAAAATTCTCTTAGTCAACATTAACCAGAAATTCTAGCCAGTAAAATAAAGCATGAAAAGTAAATTAAAAGCATTAAAATTAAAAGGGATAAATTTTGTTTATTCATAGAAATTGTAATCATTTATGTAGAGAATCTTAAGGAATCTATCTATCTACTAGAATTTAGAAGTGAATAAAGTAAGGTCACAGGATACAAAGTCACATACAAATATCAGTATGAAATTTTAGATAATGAAACATTAAAATACCATTTACAGTAATATTATGAGACATAGAATATTTAGGAATAACAGGAACAAAGGATGTAGCAAAGGTCTACATTAAAAACTATAAAATATTGCTGAAATTAAAGAAAATATAAACAAATGAAAAGATACATAATGTTCACAGATTAGAAGACACAATACTGTTCAGCTGTCAATTCTCCCCAAATTTTCTATGGAGTCAATGTAATCCCAGTAAAAATTCTAACCAGACATTTTATTGACATTAACAAATTGATGCTAAAATGTATATGAAAACACAAAGGACCTAGAGTAGCCTAAACAATCTTAAAAAGAACAGTTTTGGAGAACTCACATTACCTGGTTTCCAGGCTTATATAATTTTACTGGGGTGTTGATTATATAGGTGTATATGTTTTTCAAAATATATTGAACTGTACACTTAAGATCTGGGCCTGCAACTGCATGTAAGTTTTACCACAATGAGAAAAATAATAAATAATTGCAATTTCCTGTCAGTAGACTCTATCACAAGAAGGTAAAGGGACTTTCAGGTGAGTACAGATCAAAGATATATGCAACAAAATCCTTTTATTTCTGTCTCCTTTAGTAAATAACTCTGATGGATTATTCTATATCATCTTGGATAAACTGAAAAAAACTATCCAAGAATCCCTTCTCTATATATCTGTAAGTTAGCACTGACCAAAAGAATTTTCATAGGATTTGAAGGCAGCAATGAAACAGTAGTTAACAACCAGATACGATGATAGACACGTGCAGAATTGCCCAATGTGTCTCACCTTGTTCTCATTCTCATCTGGTCCTCATCCAGCCATTTTTAATTTTTTAACTATTTTAACTATTGAACTACCCTGCTGAGCAATAGCAGACTCAGACTCACCACCAGAAACCTGTCTGTGGACCCCCAGAGATGACAGCTGCATATAGACAATATTCCTTATAGCCCTTCCTCAGGGTTCCCTTTTAAATTTTCACTTCTGATCATCTGGTTGGTCACTGGTTCATTTTCTGTTCTTCCAACTCACATCCTGAGTCTTCACTCTTCCAGTTCCTTCCCAATTATATAAGCTCTAACTGCCAAAATAAATCCCTTACTGAGGAACACTTTCACGGACTCTGATTCCCTGACATAGGATAGAACAACACTTTATTCTCTGATGTTGGAGTTGGCTCGCTTAAATGGGAACAAAGGGTGATAGGGGCTGAGTGTACCACATGCAGGTGGAGGAGTGGGGTATGACCCTGTGCTGAACTACCACAGAGATAGACCTCGAAAAGATGACAGTAAACCACAGATAAGCTTTCATGTATCATTAGAGCACCCTAAAAATCATAAGACATACCCTTGCATGAAAATATGCTTCTCCGTGAGTCATCTGATACAGATTCCAGTTTCAAAACAGAAGGTTCAGAACAACCAGTCTTACGTCTTTGAGTAGGCTAACATACGTAACTGAGAAGTCAAAGTGCTGAGAGATGATAAAAGTATGTGTGCATATAGGCATACATTTGTATTTATTTCTAAAAATTGGAAAAACAATACACTCACAATTAACATGGTCTTTGTATTTAGAAAATTATGGAACCTTGGAAAAATCATCTTAGACTCTTATTCATTATTCTATTTACCATAAAATTGATATCAGACCAGTCCCAGCTTCTTCATAAAAGAATAGAAAATAATTCATTTCTGCTCTGTGCTAGTCATAATTTGTGCAACTGTCCTGTAAAGAAAGTGTTATTAGCTTCATTCTACAGATTAAACTATGACTCAGAGATATTAAATAACTTAATTAGATCCACACAATTTCTAGAGAGAAGAGCTATAATCTGATCTCATGTCTGTCTGAGTGACTCCAAGATTCAGTCTTCCCACTAAACTACCCTCATTCTGAGCATGGACCTCCATTTGAGAAAATGAGAAAAACCTATATGTAGATATTATCCCCATGAAATTACTTTGAAATAATTGTAAAGAAAATAATTTTTAAATCGTCCAGACTTTTATACACATTTATATGCTCCTGGTCAAATTAGTCACTTTGAGAGAGTATAGATATATTCAAATGGCTTCAACAAAAATGTTATTTTCCAAAATATTTTTGGAACTCCTTTCTCAAAATTGCAGAATTATGCACTATGCTATATATACATATACATATATAGAGAGAGAGCATATAAATATATATTTATATTCACACATATATATAAATACATGTATTTCTATATACAATATACATACATACACAAATGTTATATATTAATATATATACAAAATTTATATACATAGATAAACATATAGATGTACTTGACACCCACTTTCCTCTATATTCTCTAACATAACACATAGAATCCAAGGCAACTTTTTTGAGAAACAACACACATCTCAGACAAACTGTGGTTGGTATAGCAGCATCAGAAAGAAAATTGAACAATATGGCTTTTAAGGTCCTCTCCAACACTGAGGGTCCCTGTAATATAATTTGTTATGTTTGTTTTAAAAAAAATCACTCTATTACATTATGGTCACACCTCATAAAAAGCACTATGCAAATGTTAGGTAGATCTTTGTTATGAATAATAATATCATAATTGGTCTTTTAGTAGAATCTCTAATTGCTGAATTAATTTCCATCAGTTCTCACCATAAGGTGATACAGGCCCCTGTTGAGTGCTCTTAGAGCACCCTGATTTCTTACTTAGCAGGGGCCATACTCACTGGTTTTTGTCCAAAGTCCCCTCTAGGTCTTAAGTTTCTCAATGGCTAAGGCATACTTGTTCATCACTATGAATTGGACTGGCAACAGAGAAAAACAATAAATATTTTTAAATGAACAGTAAATATTTGTTGAATGACAAAAACCATAGCCTGTGGAATCAATCTAAAAACCTTCCCCTGTCCTATCATTCCTATGGATATAATTTATGTGTCATTTACTAAAGGCTCCCCATGTGAAAGGCAAGAAGTGGATCTTATGTGGGGGAGAGACCTTGCATATAGGGAGCTTACAGCTTAGCAGGGAAGCCAACAAGCACCCTACACAACCATAGGTAAACCAGAATACAGAAACTGCACACACTTCAGGGGAATTTGTTCCAGCTGGGATGAATGCAGAGGGCAGGGCATCATGGGACAAGGAAGCATTTCTGCCCCAAAACAAAGAGAAAATCAAGAGTAAAGACACAGTGCAGAAATATGAAAAACTTTTTGAACATAACTGAGCAGTCCAGGTTGGTTAATGCATATCGTCTGTGGTGGGCAGGGGGCAGAGAATTAGATGTTGACTTTGGTCATGGACAAAGAGCCATCACTGCCAGGTATGGGATACTGAATAACGGCCCCAAAGATACCCAAACTCTAATCCCTGGGACTGTAATGTTACTTTATATGGCAAATGTGATTGCAGACATGATGAGATTATACTGGATTACGCCAATAGACCCTAAAGGTAAAGACAAGTGTCTTTTTGAGGAAGGCAGGGAGAGGTTTCTGAGTAACAGAGAAAGCAATGTGACAAGAGGACAGAGAAAGAATTGAAGATACTATACCCTACTGACCTTGAAGATGGTAGAAAGAGCCAAAGAAGAGGGAAAAGGTGAGAAAACAGATTCTTCTCTGAAGCCTGCGGAGGGTGCGTGGCCCGGACAACACTGTGGTTTTGGCCCAGAGAAATGCGTCTCAGATTTTGGACATTCAGAAGGGTAAGAGAATAGATGTGTATTGTTATAAGCAACTACGTTTGTGGTAATTTGTTACAGCCATCATAGGAAATTATTATAACCAGGTTAAGGCATTCGAGTGTTATTTGTTAAGCAATGAAGAGTCATAAAAATTCAGGTGGAAATGGATTGAGGAAAGGCAAATAGAAAGGGTGTGATGAGAGGAAAGTGAGGAACAGCAGCTTGATTTTAGAAATGGGTAAAATCTCCCTGGGTATTTTGTTAGCAAAGCATTTTGGGTTCCTCTGGGATGAAAGGTGCTGGAGAAAATGTAATAACGCTAATAAATATTCTATGATTTCTCTGGAACATGTCCTCCGGTGAACTACAAGGCAGCTCTAAATGTTACGATAAGAGATGTGGGAGACTCAGCAGTTTGGGGTCTCAGGGGTGCCATAGAAACCATGACTATGTTTGTCTCTGTTCCCTGGGGACTGGCATCCTCACATGTCTTCCTCCCCAAACCATAATTCATAGGAGCTCTGGGGAGCAGCCTCAAAGGGCAGAGTCAAGAGCCATTCAAGGCAACAATAGTAGGAAAATAGTGTCATGAATTATTTAGCATTTAACCAAGGCAGCGCAAGACCCATTCCAAATACTGAGGAAGTGAGGAGAGGGTTAATCCATATGGATTTGTCACGAGTGGTCAGCCTAGAGCGCCAAAGTTTATTTGGGGACACTTGTCCATGCGAGGGCCTAAAACCTGCTGATTGCTCTACCTCACAAGTCAAAAACTTTGACCCCCCAAAAGCTGATTTTTAAACCTTTATCATTTTCTGAAAATCCTTGAAGACTCAAAAGAGGCTGTGACCTTGAAGGAAAAGAGCCCCACATTCTTCCCTCTACCTTGGAGCTGAAGGGAACCTTGGGGATTGTGTCACAAAAACCTCTAATTTCACATCTGAGAAGTTCAAGGGCAGTGAAGTCAAACAATCCAGCAGAAAAGTCTCTGGTCTCCCAGCCAGGGATTTTGCTACTGGACCACACCCCTCCAGTCAGTTTCTCCTTGGGAGCAGGAGATTCATGTATCACCTATGGCTGATGTTCTGGAGAAATATGTATCCAAGTATTGTTGCCCTCTACAGAAGAAAGGGGTTTCTCCACAGGGATCTGGTTTTTCTTTCAACATCTGGGTCCTCTTTTGAGCTTGGCCCTCCTATAAGCACAATTAATGGAAAAGGAGCAATGAACATAGAGTCAAACAGAACTGCAGTGAACTTTTAAACCTGTCATTTACTTACAAGCAAGTCAATTGACATCCCTGATCCCTGGTTTCCTTAGGTGTAAATATGGGATAATAATTCCTACCTCAGAGTTACTATGAAGATTCAGCTGAATGACACAATGAATGCAAAAGGACTTAATAGAATGCTTAGAATATACTAATGCTGGATAAGCATATGTTGGACCTGAATTTAAATGAGTTTTTAGGAACACAAGAAAGAATATGAAGGCTCCCCAAAACATCTTCCACTCATGGCCTGTTGTAAATACCTAAAATTCTATGCATAGCAATATAGACCTTGGGTTCTGGAAGAACTGCCAATCTTTGGAAATTATCATTAAAATAAAGACACTGCAGAACCTCAAACCAATATTACTTAACACCTCAGCAGGAATTAATTGCAGGGGGAAATAATCGAGGTCCTTTAGAAATAAGAGAAAAGAGGTATAGGGGAGGAAAACAGAGAAGTGATTTCTGCTGAAAGGAATCCAACATTTATCAAATTCTCAATTTTCTTTGGACCAAAGGGACATACTAGCTAGAAATCCAACGAATTTTTGAAATTCTAAAACAATCCTAAAGACAATGTTTATTTTCTTGTTTCCCTGTTTTGCAATAGTAAGATTATTGATAAGGAGAAAGGGCAAGGCCCACCAAGCTCTCCTAGATGTCACACTATTTTGGGTCTTGTGTTCTGAAGGCAGGGAATCTGCACCTAACCACTTTATTCATTTCTTCATTGATACATCTGGATTTTTCATTTGGCGCACATTTATTGAACCCTTGGAGACATAAAGAGTAATAAAGCAACAACATTCTCTTGAAAAGTTGACCTTCAATTCAGATACAGATTTGAAGCAAGTAATTATAATACAATATGACACATGCTTTATGGAAGCAGGACCACTAAGGGAAATAGATAAGGAAAGGATTTTTTCTGGCTTGGGGGTTTGGAAATAGGGGGAGACCAGAAGACTTCACAAAAAGGAGACATCAGAGTATTGATGTGGGCCAAACAATCTGTGTTTGGGAAGAAAATTCTGAGATAAAATAATATTAACCAAAAACTGAGATGTATGAGGGCCAAGCATATTTGGTGGTTCTGCCACTTCAGGAGTCATTCATTCTAATTATGAAGCTGGTGTCTCTAGGCTCAGAAACACCATTCTTCCTTGGCCATGTGGTGCTGAGGCTGGAGAATCTATTGATCCCCTGGCTCCTCCTTCAGCTGGCTCCCCATTAGATCCTACAAAGAGGAGCCAGTAGGGTGAGGCTATATGGCAAGGGAAGTACGACTAGCCCTTCCTGTTGACTTGGTCTTCCTGTCAGCACTGCTCTATTAAAGGCTCTTTACCCTGACAGCAAAAACGGGTTCCAACCTCCAGGGTCCTTTGACTCCCAGACTTGATGAGCCCCATGGAAATATAAGCCCCAGCATTACAGCAACTACTCATCAGAAATTTAAGCCCAGGAACATGAGGACCATTCTCTGAACGCATGGAGTACAGTGTAAGCTGAGTAACTCCTCCTCTTCAAAGATATGAGGACCTCTTCCAAGGGACCTCTCTTCTGAGCTCTTAAGATACTGGCAACCTTGGGATATCTCTACTTCCTCAGAGATCTGAGCCTAATCTCCACAGAGCTCCTTCTCTGAGCCTCTAGGTTCTGATCATCCCAATGTCTTCCCTTTGACTCCCCAGGACTGGTAGCTGCTTCCTATATAGTTATAACCTCTGCAATACCTCAATGTTCCCTTTTTGTTTCTGTGGGGCCTCTAACATGTCTAATTCCCATTCTAAATTTCCTCTATCCAGAGACCTAGAGAGGTTTCTGTTTTCTTGCCAGGATGCTGCCCAATATTTCATTCATGAATTACGAGATGAGGCTGGACACGTAAGATGGGAACTGGATTGTGGAGGGCTTTTTATCCCATCAAAAGTGTTGGACTCCAGTTTATAAATAAGGAATGAGGAGCCCTTGTAGGTTTCTAGAAAGGAGATGCCATTATAAAGATGATAAAGACTATATTGGCAGTGGATCACAATACTAGAGAAAGAATGACTGAGACAGCAGGTGAGTTAGGAGAACATTTCAACAATGTGGGCATAGGATGTTAAGAACCTGATCATGGTGGAAGAATTGATGAGAATAGAACTTATCTGAAAAACCATTCTGAAGGTTCATTCCGTTGGTGGGTAATAGAGATGGCTTTGGTGGGAACAGGCTTATGATTCTCTATGTCATCAGATATGACTCTCACACTTTCTCTGGAGGTTCAAGAGATGTGATGTCTGAATGAGAAACGGGTCCTAGGGGGAGTGGGACACGGAGATAAAGATACGGGCACTATGTTGGAATTCTGCTTCCACCACAATCTATGGAGAATATGGCATAAAATACTTAATACTTCAGGTCTCAGTTCTCTTACCTTCAAAATGGAGCAAATTATACCTATATCAAATGGGTTTTTAAGTGCTGTGTTTCCCAAACTGACTGATGGTTAGAATTATCTGGAGAGCTTTTCAAAAATGTCAGTTATCAGACCTTGCCCTAGACATACTGAATTAAAATTTCTCAAATATGAGTCCTGAAAATCTGATTTTTTTTCAGCCTCCCAGGTGATTTTAGCAGAAAGCTATATTGGGTACCACTGACTTAAAATTTATTATAGATAACACTTGTGACTGTGTCTAGCTTACAATTTACTATAGTCACCATGGCCAATGCCCTAACCCATTTTTGCTCTTGGCACTTAGACTCTGATACCTGCAGGTGGTCTCCTCATGCAACCACCTGTGATTTACCTGAGAGACTTTTCCAGCCACAGGAGCATGCTTAGCCTTTAGGGAAGTCAACCCAGGGTCATGTTCTACACACTGAGAATGAGTCCTAGCTGCTCACAGAAGCAACTTGCTCATTATCACACAATACATGGGTTACCTTCCCTCCTTCTCTGTCTTATTTAAACACTGTTATACCAATATATCCTGACATTACATCCCAAACTATTTTTACGCAAATCCTTTTCTCCAGGTAAACTTCTGGATGAACCATACCTAAGACATAAACTTAGTCTTAGTCTCTTCATACTCTACAATCTCAGGTTCAGCAGATAGGAATGACTACCCATCCTACCTATCCACACTGGTAAGGTGCTTCAGAGAGGACAACATACCCTTATAGACAGTTTTCATCTTATCTGTTCATTACGATAAACTTGGGCTTTAGGCAGTACTAGTATCCCTCTTCAGTGAGGAAACTGAGATGCCAGTTGTTAAATGGTTTACACAAGACCACACAGAAAATAGTAATACCAAGGTTTAAAATTTAGTTTTTCCATAAGAGCAACATTTTTGAGAATCTCATGAAATGTGTATGACCTTCCCTAATTCCATCCCCCCAAATGTAGACACTCACCTACTCACAAATTTTCACATATTCTGGGATATTCATGGACTTCATGTATGCCCATGGATTCCCATTGGAATCAGATGTTGTGGGTCCACAGACCCAGGGCAACAATCCCTGCATTTTTGGAAGACTCTAAGTTTCTTCTCACCAGGATCACTTTTCCCTCAAGATTTCACTCAATCTTGATGAAGTCCCAATAGTTCATTTTTGCCCTTGCTTCCCTTGCCTTTAGTGATGTTTCTAGGAAGAAGTTGCTGCAGCTGAGGTCGAAGAGGTTACTGCCTGTGTTCTCCTCAAGGATTTTGATGGATTCCTGTCTCACATTGAGGTCTTTCATCCCTTTTGAATCTATTTGTGTGTGTGAAGTTAAGGAAATGATCCAGTTTCATTCACACAGCAAAGGAAACAGTCAACAAAGCCAAAAGACAACTGACAGAATGGGAGAAGATACTTGCAAATGACATATCAGATAAAGGGTTATTATTAAAAATCTATAAAGAACTTATCAAACTCAACACCCAAAGAACAAATAATCCAATCAAGAAATGGGCAGAGGACATGAACAGACATTTCTGTAAAGAAGACATCCAGATGGCCAACAGACACATGAAAAAGTGCTCAACGTCACTCGGCATCAAGGAAATTACAAATCAAAACCACAATGAGATACCACCTCACACCAGTCAGAATGGCTAAAATTAACAAGTCAGGAAATGACAGATGTTGGAGAATATGTGGAGAAAGGGGAACCCTCCTACACTGTTGGTGGGAATGCAAGCTGGTGCAAACACTTTGGAAAACAGCATGGAGGTTCCTCAGAAAGTTGAAAATAGAGCTACCCTATGACCCAGCAATTGCACTACTGGGTATTTACCCTAAAGATACAAATGTAGTGATCTGAAGAGGCATGTGCTCCCTGCTGTTTGTAGCAGCAGTTTATACAATGTCCACAATAGCCAAACTATGGAAAGAACCTAGATGTCCATCAACAGATCAATGGATAAAGAAGATATGGTATATATATATATATATATATATATATATATATATATATATATACAATGTAATACTATGCAGCCATCAAAAAGAAGTGAAATCTTACCGTTTGCAACAATATGGATGGAACTAGAGGGTATTATGCTGAACAAAATAAGTCAATCAGAGAAAGACAGTTACCCTATTATCTCCCTGATATGAGGAATTTGAGAGGCAGAGTTGGGGCTTGGGGTATAGAGAAGGAAAAAAATGAAATGAGATGGGATCAGGAGGGAGACAAACCATAAGAGACTCTTGATCTCACAAAACAAACTGAGGTTTGCTGAGGGGAGGGGGGTATGGAGAGGGTGGTGGGGTTACGGACATTGGGGAAGGTATGGGCTATGGTGAGTGCTGTGAAGTGTGTAAACCTGACGATTCACAGACCTGTACCCCTGGGGCAAATAATACATTATATGTTAATACAAATAATTTTTTAAAAAGATTTCACTCAAGGCCACATAGCCCACAATAGGCTTCTTTTTAATGGTTTGAGTTATAACTAGAGGGGACAGCAGTGCTTATCAAGACCCAGTCAACACTGTATATTTAAGTGGGGAGAAGAGAAAGTCCTTTAATATCTGAGAGCATTCATTGACAGAACTGGAAACCAACAATCAAACTACAAGAACCATTGCAACAACAACCACAAAAACAAATCTATGAAAAGGTTCATTTTCAGAACTCAGTCTGCATTTAGAACAGATTGTTAATAAATTGATGTGCTTCAATGTAGAGAATTAGAAGAGTTTCATTTCAGGAAGAATACCTCTCACTTATTCATTAGGGAAGACTTTCTAAGGGTGCCAACTCATGTGCTATTTGAAACATGAAGATCTTAGCTGATGCTCTGACAGTAGCCATTCTTCAAGAGGCAAGAGCACAAATTCAGCTTCTTGGGTTCACTAGCATGGGCAAGTCACCTAAACTCTCTGTGTTTCACTTTTTTCATCTGTACAATGAAGATGATAATAGTACCTACTACATCATGTTATTGCAGAGAAGAATAGTTGTTAATACCTATATAGCACTAAGAACAGTGTCACACTCAACAAGAACTTAGTAATTAACATTATTTGCCTTAGAAATGCTCCCCATGGAAAACAGATCTTGGGGCAAAACTCATGTAATAACCTTTAATAGGGAGAGGGGACAGTTAAAATTCAAGGACAGAAAATGAGGGGGAAAAGAAGAGCAACAGGAAAGCAGGGAACACGAATACTATGTCCAAGATCCTATGTTAACAAGATGACCACATCTCCACCAGAAAACATCCCCAGGTTTTCATCCCAATGCTCATTTCCAGAGTGTCCACACAGAACCACCACATTTAAGAATAAGTTATAGGAAGAAAAAGACTAGACATTTTCTCTCCTGTCTCCTTTTGCATCCCCTGTCTTTTACTAGTGCCAGTTTTGTGCTGTGCAACAAACTTACCTCCACCACTTTTAGACAAGTGTGTGTCGGATCAATTCAGACCCAGGTCCAGGAAAGTGGCAAAAGCCTTGGGGACAGGGCAGCAGAAGCAGTCCAATGGATCTAGAACATTACATTAACTGGGTCCACTGCAGTTATTGTAGTTCTCTCAAAATTGTTATTTTCCAACATGTACCTTCATCCTTTTCTGCCAACCAAGTTGTGAGTTCCTATCCTAGCCACCTGGTCCTAAACAGAAGTTTCTCTCCTGTTTTCTTCTGTAATCACAGAAACACTAGATTAAAGCTTCCTTCACTGAATTGAATTTCAATTCCGTGAAAGAACCACAGTGAATCTATGAGAAGAAATGGATTTGTGGCCAAGAATCAGATATGTGGTTAAGATTAACGGGGGGTTTTTATTTGAAACTAAAGATAGAAAGTTTTCCACCCGGGCTTTCCAGACACTATGTCTCAGAACTGAGTTGGACCTGGAGAAGAGGCCGACCAAGAAGAATTCAGGCTATCTTCAGCTCCAGAATCTCAATACTGACCAGTAGAAGCTAAAGATAAGAACCTGGAAGGCTTCAACCGGAAGCAGAAAGGCTCATGCTAATGTACAAGTGCGACAGGTTCTCTGGGAGCAGACTGGGAGATGGGGTTTGGAGTGCAAGGGTGCAAGGTGTCTACTAGGGATCAATAACCAAAAGAAAGGGGAGGAAGCAAGATTGGGCAGAGCACAAAGAACTGTCATAGACCCAACAAGCTCAGCCAACCCAACCCAAATGGGAACTCTGGATCAAATAGTGCCGGTCACAGTTACCTTGTTTTGGGTCCGATGCTAGGCCTTTATATCCCACCTGGTTCAGGCACTACACATACATTGCCTCAGAAAGATATGACCTCAGGCAAGGCCAGCCCTGCAGCTGAGCTACACCCTGAGAGCCTGCGGGCAGGAAAATACCTGTCTTACATCTGGGCAACAAGTCTTCCCTAAAGGGAATCTGGCTGACCACGGTGGTTTATCTAGTTGCATGACTCTAATCCAAGAGGATTCTGAGCCTCTGGTCACCATTCTCAGGGCTGGGTTGCTGAACCTGTCACTTAACAGTTGCAATTAGACAAACCAGTACCAGAAATTGTCTCCTGTATTTTCTCTGGCCCCACAGTGTCCTACAGCTCCACCTAATCCTGATTTTTGGGATCAGTTATACAAACTTGGTGACTCCTCTTCTTGTCTATTAACCAATGAATACAAATGCCCAAATTGCCAAGGGCAAACCATAGCGACCAATTCAGTGGAAATCTTGCTCAGTTTCTGGTCCAAGTCTATCCTTAGGGGAAACAGGATCTTTAACCTTATAGAGCCTAGAATTGTACAAGTTCCCCAGTGGGTATTAGGGGTGTCCCGTGGGTTCAGTCCTGCTTCCACCCTCTGTTTCCTGGGCTTACGTGTTTATTTTGTTTTGTTTTTCTGTTAGGGACACAATGCCATGTAAAGATTTTTGATTCAGTGAGTATAATGCATCCCATAGGATGGCACCGCATCCTTCCATAATGTTGCCTCCAAATTAATGCTTCACCTATGCTTTTAGCAAACCATTCCAATGCTCTATCAGTTTAACAGAATCTGGGTAGTGTGGAATGCAGTGTATCTAATGGATCTCACGGTCACGAGACCACTCCACACAGTTTTTTGTTTTGTTTTTTGTTTTTTGGTTGGTTGGTTTCTGTAAACTGGGTTTCCTGCTCTGGCACAATGAAATGTGGTTTTCAGAGTTAATGGATCAGACTCTTCATATGCTCTCTGCTGACAATGCTTGCTGAGACCAGTGAACCAGAAAGGTAAATCCATGCCTAAAATATGTGGGTATTCCTATGAAAATGAAACCCAGGCTTTTTCAGGATAGAAAAATAGCTACAATGAGCTAAATATTTCTCTACCCCCAAATTGTTTATGCTGAAACACTAGCATCCAATAGGATGGTATTAGGAAGTAGGGTATTTGAGAGATCCTTAGAACACAAGACTGGAGCACTCATTAATAGAAGTAGTGCAATTATAAAAGACACACCAGAGAGTTCCTTTCCTGTTTCAGCCACGTGAGGACACAGCAAGAAGATAGGCATCAATGAACCAGGAAAGGTACTCTTCACCAGACACTACATCTGTTGGTCTTTTGATCTTGGACTTTGTAGCCTCCAGAACGTTGAAAAACAAATTTCTGTTGTTTATAAGCCAATCTATTGTATTTTTGTTATAGGAGCCAGAAGAACTAAGATGGTGGCCAACTAACCCTCAAATGTCGAGTCGGTCTCTTTAAAGAATTGTGCCATTTGGAGTCTCAGCATCATTCTCTGTTGCTGGCAGTTTAAACATTCAACAATGGCAGAAATCAGTGTTGTTAAGTGGGTGTCCACGTTGTTGGGCCCATGCATGGATCTCTATCCTTGCCACCATGACCCCTTCATCCATACACATGGCTAGTGTCAACTTGCCATTTTGTCTAAGACGTCGTTATGTGCCTCTTCCCTGGGTATTCATCTCTGGTGGGCATTAACCTGTGAGACAAAGATCCTTGCACATGGTTCTAACTTCCCATCCACATGCTCCTACCCTAGTCTTCACAGTTTCCAATCTCCCTATTTTTGTCACTCCAGGTCCGCCAGGACCCCACATATTAAAAACCAGTGCCCCTCCCATGAAGTCACAGACCTGCCGGGGTTGGGTTGTTAACTCAGTAATTAGAGTTCAGCAGCTCTCCCTCGGATTCCTGGGCTCGGTCCTCAGCTTTCCCAGCCCACCTGCTTGAGAATTTTTGTATGCAACTAAAGACGCCCTCTGGCTTTCACACCTGGCTTTCAATTGCCTATTGCTCTCAGCTGTTTATTTTCATTCTGCAAAGTGTCAATAACCCTTAGCAATAGCCATCCAATCCTGTTATTCTTACAGCTAATATTTTCCCAAACCTTTCAAACACCTGATATATTGTTCCCATTAGTGCATTCTCTTCTGCCAATATGCTACCAGGGACTGGTAACTACTGCACCCCCACTTTGTGCCCGAGGCTCTCTTTGGCCCACCTGCCTTCAGTAAAGGAGTCCTCTTGCCAGCCAGGAAGTGAGTGAGCCAGCTCCAAATCTCATCACAAACTACTTCTTAGTGCCATCCTGGGTTAGTACCATCCGAAGCCCAATTCTCTCAAACAGACTCTGAAATGGAATTTGAGGTATGATATATCTGTCAGTAGTCAACATGTATAAAAATGAAGAAAAAACAATGTTGGAAAGAGAAAAGTCCAGCTGGGATGCAGACCCTTGAAAACCTCAGCAAACCCACAGCGTGCTTTGGAGTCACAGTTGTCTCTCCGTTTCGCCCTTGACAGGCTGGGATGGCTGGGCCTCTATACCTCCACTGGACTCTGTCACCAGATGGGGCTGCTCTGGGAAGGGCATGACAGTGGTGAGGCAGGAGCCCTTTGCAGATTGAGACAGAGCCTAAAAGGGCTGAGAGCAAGGCTGACTGCCAGGGGCATGTTCTAGGGTCTGGGCACTGCATGTTCTAGGGCCTAGGCACTGCCTTTCCACTTCCCCATGCCCACCACACTCAAGAAGTACCGTATTCCCATTCTGGTCTTAACTTTGACCATTTCAGAGCTAAAACATACCTTCAGTGTTATTTCTGTTCCTCTCTGCCCCTCTCTGTCATTGGTAAGAACTTACGATGAGGGTGACGAGCTAAGGTCTATCTAGAATCCAGGGCTCTTGACGACTAGTCTCTGATTAGCAGTTCTTGCTTATTCAGGCCTTTATCAAATACTCTTCTCACCCTCAGGGCTTGTATTTGTTGTATATGCTGTCTGTATACTTTATGAATATTTCACTTTGTAGGGAGCCTCCCCCAGGCTGCAAGCAAAATGCCATGTACTCTGCGGGTCTTCATTTAGATAATAATTAACTAAAAGGGAAAGAATGAAGACCTGCTGTGTACCCCCAGAATTCCTCATGTTCTCTCTGTCTCTCTGTCTCTCTCTCGCATGCATGCATGCATGCACACACATAGACACACACGTGCAAACACCTGCTGGCATGTGATCAGCCTCACCACACCACAGTGCACATGCTAGTTTTTAACTGACCTGCTGTTAGGTGCGTGCTTGGCATTGGGGATCCCCATTGGGTTGAATGGCTCAGTGCTGGGCCTCACGGAGCTTGCAGTCTCGAAAGGAAGACAAAGGGAGGCGGCTGCAATGACCTGTGATCAAGGCTGGGATAGAAATGTGCCCGGAACTGTGGTAACACCTCTACCTGGGACCAGACAGGGCTTAAACAGAGGATGGGGAAAATGGGGTGAAGGAACAGAAAGGTCTCTATGGGACAGGACGACAAGGCAGCCTGGCCTGAAGGAGCTGCAGCCACTGGCAGAGGTTGGAGGGTTCAGTGTGGGACGAGGCCCAAGAGATGAGGCTCCCAAGGGGGTAGGGCAGGATACACCCCCAGGAAAGGGCTGATAAGACCAGCTTGCAGTTTGTGGGGGCTTTTGAGGAACCTGACCACGTGGTACATTACGAAGACGAGCCAGCTGACTTGCAGACGGGGTGGGATGGACAGGGAATCTCCAGACGGGACTGGGGGCTCCTTCACAGTGCTCTGGGCAAGAACAGCAACAGGGGGAGCAGAGAAGGCAGGACAGCTAGAGAGACATGAGGAGGTAAAATTAATCAGACTTGAAGACAGAAACTGGGAGTGAGGGAGAATGGGGTAAAAGGGGAAGACAGGCTTGGCCCAAGCTTTGGGATCCTGTTTTGCCCATATCGAATTGGAACTCCCACATGATTAAGAGGAAAAGCCTAGTAAACAACAGCATATATGGGTGTGAAGCTTGGGTGTAGTCCCTATGCTAGAAATACAAATTGGGGGGTCGGCAGGTATGTGAACATGACATTCAATTCACTTGCAGAAAGTGCAGCCACACCTGTCCTTCTCCCTACTCCTGCTGGGCAGGGCAGTGGCAGGGAGCAGGTGGGCACACTGCGAATTAGGTACAAGGAGCTGCCTAGACTTTGAAACTGGAAGGGGAAGTCCAGATATTGCAGAAGAAAGTAAAGCCTACCATTCAGAACAGTTTGCAAATCAAATCCCTCCCTTGGCCCTTCAATAGAGAGGAAATAGAGAACAAAGAATGGCAAACAGAGGGTTTTTAAATAAATCATAATTAGTAACACACACATGGGCTCAGTGTAGGCGAGCAATTAGACAGCTAATTATATTGAAACTGCGTGTTCATGAAGCCAGAGAGCCTCACCCCAAAATGGGGAGCTTCCAGCTATTGTAGGGGACCGGTCCAGGCCCCCAGTAAATAGTTGATGGAGGTAATGCGTCTGTGTGTTTAAGGATACTATGTCTGAATCCACATACTAAGAATTTTTGAGCACCTGCAATAGCAGCTGGGCTTCTGGCCTAACTGGAAGAGAAATGGATTCTCTTAACCAAGTACCACTCTTCAAAAATGCTGCCCTCCAGCTAAAGGCTTCACTGGTTACCCCAGGGCCCTTGGGGCTGGGTTTGTGCATAGCAAGGGCTCCATCTAGTGGCCAATGCTGGAATCACGTTCAGTAGCTGCTGCCCTGTGGCTCTTGAGGGTTCTGTCCCAGTAGAGCACACAGGAGCCTTCCAGGTGGTGAGGTCAGCATGTAGAAGCCTGATTGGTCTACCTGGTTAAGTATGTCCTGAGCTACTGTTAGGGAAAAAAATTCGTTAACAGTGCAATTGTAGAAATAGACCAGACATAGGGGAAACGTGTGGGGTTTTCTCCTTATTTCACTTTTTTCAATTTGTTTTGCACAATTCTTTTTGCCTTCAAAAGCCTCAGACTCTATGTAGGATTTGCCATTTAACTGTGTTTTCCTCTCCGTTTTTATTCCCATTCTCTTACAAACATGAGGAACAAAGACTTCATCAGAAACAAAAGACTCTGCTAGTATTAATTAAAAAAAAAAAAAAATCAGTGATCAGGAAACACTTGAAGGGGTGAGAGGTGGCAAGTGAGATGGGGTTCTTGCGAGAAGCCTCCCCTGCCTCAGCCTCTCACTTCGCCTCAACTTGGTTTTCTGCCCCTCAACCCGTGCATCCACACACAGGCTGCTCCTGGCCAGGGATGCCTGTGAAGGAAGAGACAGAGGCCAGGGAAAGGATGATGCAGTGTGCTGGGGAGGGTGGGGAGGAAACAGGGAGGCAAATGCTTTTACTGTCTGTGGAGAAAAAGGAAGTTGGGCTCCCATGCTAAGAGAGGACCACCTTCCAAAGAAATCGAGGGTAGAACATGCTTCTGAGTAGAGAAGCCAGCAATTAGGAATGCTGTGGGGTCTTGAGATGGGAATTGTGGGCAGGTCTGGGGGCCAGCAGCCACTCAGGAAAGCCGCGAGGCTTGAAGAGAGCTCACCTTGGGAGAACGGATAGCAATTTCCAGCGCATTCTGTCTATAACACGCTAATACGCAGAGCAAGTAGGTTGTCAGCTCTGCTGAAGGTGATTCAAGGATAAAGAAGGGGAAAAGAATTAGACCCTCCACTGTACCAGCCACCATGAAATCAGAGGTAAAAATGCAAAAAGGAGAGGAAGAACTGAGATGAATCCCTTTCCCTGGCATGCACATTGGCTCCCTGTCATGTCTGCCCCTGACACAGACCACATCCCTCAAGAATAGAGCTACACTCAGAATTCAAATGCGCTATCTATTCTGCACATATATGCAGAAACAAGGTTGTTGCCAACACTTCTAATGGAAAAATGGTAGTCTGAATACAAAGGGAAAGCAGACTGTTTCACTCTATGAAATCGTCTATATGAAATCAGAAATAAAACTGCAAGAGAAGCAAGAAAAGCTTGAGCAGAAACTCTTCTCTGGGAATAAAAATGAGTTGAAGTGAGCAAAATCATAAATGCAAACCATCCACATCACCTTTGCCACAGGGGACGATGCCCCAGAATAGAATTTAATGCCAAATTAAATGTTCCATCCACCCTTTCCAGCAACAGAGCTGTAAAAGGGGAAAACAAATCAAGGTTGCTGCTGCTGTTGCTGAAGGATATTGGCTGATGGCACATAAATAAGCATACAGGAATCAGTTAATCCAGGTGTGGGATGCCTTGAGCCCAGAAGGGTGAGAGAATGAGGGGCAACCATTACAAGGGGCATACCTTGGAGGTGAGAGCATCAGTCACATTGATTTTCCTCTGGCACCTCAAATGGAATTTTCCTTTTTTTTTTTTTTTTTTTTTTGTAGAGGTTTTGAAACTTCCCAGACTTTACTGGATGTACTGGGAGACTATTGATAATGACTGGACCACTGGGACAGGAGGAAATGGAGGAGGGGGCGTTTCCATAGCAGAGACTGGGTATCAGGTAAACAATGACGCCTCCTACTTGCTTTGGCAATAGTGTCGCCACAACAGTAAGGAAAAAATGTGAATCATGAAAAACAGTCTGGGCTCTGGGTTTGAATTCAAAAGGTCTGGATTCAAGTGTGGCACTGACCTTTACCGGTTCTACAGTCCAGGGCAAATCACTTCAGCGAGCACTCTGGATCTCAGCATTTTTTGTTTGTGCAGGATTGTATTTGGACAAGGTGTTCTTGAAAATTCCTTTCTGGAGCATAATTTGATGTGGGGACCTTTGCAGAGGTGTAGAGGAAGGAGTAAGTCGGAATGGGATGCCAGTGAAGACCAACACTAGTCATGTCTACGAAGACATCAATAATCGCTTTCACTTCCATGGGGCTTATTTCTAGTTTCACTGTTAAGAAATGTCCTCTTTGTCTTTAGAAAACAAATGAACAAGCAAACATTTTACCTCTAGTCAAAAGTGTATACATTTGCCTCATTTTGTAACTGCATCCTTAGAAATCTCATACAAAAGTGGATTGTTACCAATGAAATATCATTTTCCCTGTAGGAAGATTGCTGTAATTGGGAATTGTGTTCCACATTAAGAATTTGGCATCAAATAAATCAGAGACATCGCTAACAATATGATGTAAGGGAAGAAATATAACAATAAACTTCTATAATCATCTAAAATAGTAAAATTGTGCTCCAACTCACATAAAATGGGCATAAGTGTATTGTATATGTTGATTATACAAGAGACCCCAATGTGCTATAAAGTGTACATAGAACACATAAAACTCTAACACTAGCATACCATAAATTCAACCTAAAACCAGCATACCAACTATAATAAATTTAATTAAACATTAAATGAACAATAATTTGGTTTTCCTTCTTAGAATTTAGAAGGGCTTGTTGAGGCTGATTTGGCTAACTTGTATTTCTTAAAAACAACAGCAACAACAAAAGTAGCTTAACTTGATCTGTTTTTTAAAAATTATTTTTATTAATATATAATGTATTGTTTGCCCCAGGGGTACAGGTCTGTGAATTGTCAGGCTTACATACATGTGTGTTAAAAAGGAGATAGCCCAGGATACCTGGATGGCTCAGTTGGTTAAGAGTCTGACTTCAGCTCAGGTCATGATCCTAGGGTCCTGGGATCTAGTCCTGCAACAGGCTCCTTGCTCAGCAGGGAGCCTGCTTTTCCCTCTGTCTGCTTGCTCCCCCTGTTTCTACTCTTTCTCTTCCTCTCATTCTGACAAATAAATAAGTAAATTATTTTTTTAAAAAAGGAGACCGCCCAAAACAGAGTCAGTTATCCTAAACCCAACCAAGACCCAACACCTGACCTCAGGGCAGATTCAGCATCTCCCAGAAATGTGGTGGGTAACCAGCCAACCTGGAATTTCCTGGTTAGCACTAGGAGGTAATCTACTGATAGACTAGATCCATTCCCCACAGGAGGGCAACCTTGCCCGAAACAACACATCCTCTGCTAATAATCTCCTTTTACCCCCTCCCCCTCGGCCTTAAAACCCTTTCCTTTTCTGCAGCTCCACTGAGCTCCTTCCTATTTGCTAGATGGGATGCTGCCCAATTCATGAATCACTGAATAAAGCAGATTTGATCTTTAAATTTACTCAGTTGAATTTTTGTTATTGAACACTTGTAACAAACAGGGGAATTTGGACGGTTTCATTAACTATGGAGCCATCTCAAAGACAGTAGATGCCAAAATGTGTTTGTTTTTTGAAGATAATGATGATGGCATTTCCCCCCAAATAAACATCAGTTAAGTAAAAGCTTAACCAACATTGCTCCCCTTCACCCCTTCTTGGTCAGAAGTTGTACTCTATATTGGACCAAATAAAGGCCAGCCAATATGAGAACAGTAAGTGCTACTTAAATCACTCCACATGACATTTTGTTGACAGCTATTAGAGACCTTCACACCTTATATAAAAAAAAAAAAAAAAAGGATAACAATTACAAGTCATGTGAATGGCCTTCAAAAAGAATGTTAAATCATTTCTCTTGGATATAAGATCGTTATAGCAACTGTCCACAGTTTTTTGTGGACGACAAAATATCCTCTTACATTTTCATATACTTCACAGTTTAAAACTATCATGTAATTTGATGATTGTAGCTATCCAATTAGGAAAATATGTTGGGCACAATGATTTCCTACTTTATGATTGAAGAAATAAAAGTTTAGATAGCTTAAGGGACTGATTTGCTGTTACAAAGCCAGAGAAAGGCATTAAGAGCTGAGGCATTATTATAAAATTATGGAGAATCCTGTCCACAAGTATTTCATGAATATGAGTCTATGAATCCTAAAATAATAATAATGATAATAATAATAATGGAAAATGACTTAAGGGTACCACTCCATACATACTTCATAATATTCAGCTCATTTAAAATCACCCCATGGGCTACAACAGTCCACTTTCTACAGGGACACTCACCAGGGTTAATTATCCCATAAGGCATAACACTCCATTTTTTGACAAACTGTTTTAATTATTAGAAAAGTCCTCCTTCGTTTATCTTAATTCTACTTTCTAGAATCTCAAAGAATATGTCTAATCATTCTTCCACACAATATTTCAAATATTTGAAGATAGTTGTCATGTTTCCCACTCATAAGCCACAGCTTCTAGACTCTCTGTCCTCCTGGTGGCCATTCTTTGATTTATCTATGCCAGTCTTAAAACCAGGTTCCCAGAAGCAACCATAAAACTCCAAGACTACTCTCACCAGCGCATGATGGCCTGAAATTTCTATCAATATAGCTCTCTGTGTTCTGGATTGAAATCTCCATTAAATATAGCTTAAGATAACAGAAATTTTTGGCAGAAACATCATTGTGTTGGCCCTTATTAAGCTTACATCCAACTAAAATCTCTCTGTTTTCTTTTCCCATATAATCTGCTATTGAGCCAATACTCTCCTATCATAATCACATTAGGTCATGAGATTAGCAAATATGGGAGGCTTATCTTTATGTATCCAGTGTTTCTCAACAAGAGTTCCAATGAAATTTTGGACAGGATATTTCTCTGTTGTATGGGACTGTTCCCATATATCACAGGATACAATTAAGTATTTGTGACAACACTTGATTGTCCTTGTGACAATTAAAAATAACCCTGTACACCTCCAAAACGCCCCTAGGAAAGAGACATCCTTGCAGTTGAGAATCCTTAACAAATTATCAATTGAAATGTTACCATATGAAGAACAGAATCCTCTGTCGTGTCAGTATAGACTTTCTTCAAGGTTGACATGTATTTTATGATGAACCCTGTATAGATATGACTTTTATTCAGCTATACACATTGACCTAATAAACCCTCATTTCTCATTCTTATTAATAAAAACGAGGTGAAAACATTTGAAAATTATACTTTCAGAATAATAGCAGAGAAACTTAGCATAGGTAAAATATGAAAATAGTTGATTATAGTTTGGGGAGCTAATTTTCAAAGCCCCCAGTGAGCCATGCCACCTGCTCCTTGTGACCTTCTAGTCTCCTCTCCTTGGAGAGGTTCAACTTCCTTGAACCAATAAAATGCAACATAAGTGATGCATCCAAGGCTAGGTCAGAAGAATTCTTGCAGCTTCTGCCTTGTTTTTTCAGAACTCTCTCAAAGACCCCTTAGCTGCCCTATAAGAATTCTGACTACCCCAAGCTGTTAGTGAGCCCAAACTTCCAGCTGAGCCCAATCTTATAGCCATGGTTAACAAGGTACCTGTCAGGGGAGAGAATCTGTCTCTAACTTTCCAGACAATTTCATACTCTAGCTGAGTACCACTGAGTGACTTCATTCAATGCCACATGGAACAGAATTGCCAAGGAGATTATTCCCATATTCCTGACCCATAAATTTGTGATATATAATAAAATTTGACAAAAGATTTTGTATTCCTTCCTCCCTAAAGTTCATCTTCTGCAGCAAAATATGCATTCATTTCTTCACTTATCCACCACACATTTGCTGAACTCCTATTATATTTCAGCATTTTGAGAGACATTGGGAATAAAATGGGTGACAAAAAATCTACCATCTCTGAACTTAGGAATATCACAGGTGAATATAGGAGATTCATAAACCAATAATTATGATAGATTTTAAAGTAGTATGATAACGGTGAGTGTGGGGTGCTGTGAAAGCAAAGAGAAAAACACACGAGAGGGAGTCAAGGTATATATGTCACTTGAGGCCCTTTGGCAGTAGGGAGTCATAAAAGGCAAGACAGTCATCCAGGCAAAATAAAGAGAGTTAAGATGATTTTTAGGCAAAGTGGATTGCATGTAATGGCAAAGAGTTTTGAAAGACACAATGTAGCAATTTAGTGTGACTAATGACCACAGTGAGAGGAAGTAGTTAATAGGGATGATAGAGACTGACACAGTCCAGTAAGAAAAGAAGCTAGAGAAATAAACACAAGCAAGATCTTTGGAAGTTGCTAAATGCCATATACGGTAGCCAGCCTCCAAGGTGGCCCCACAATGAACCTACACTCTGGTATCTGGACATGAGTTTAGTCTCTTCCTGCATTCTACCAAGGTTGGTAGATAGTATCCCTTGAAAGGGAGTAGATCACACTTGAAAAATAGGGTACAAAAGACCGAGGTTTCCAGCTTGAGCTCCTCCTGCCCCCATGTCTCCTATTCCCCCTTCACCCTCTCTCTTTCTCGGGTACTCACTTTAGGAAAAACAAAAGCATTTTTTCCAATGGAGAGATTCATGTGGTAAGAAACTAAAGACTCTTGTCAATAGTCATGTGAGTAAGCTTGGAAGTAGATCCTCCAGCCCCACTCAAGTCTGCAGAGACTGAAGCCAAAGCTAGCAGATTAACTGCAACCTCATGAGAGACATTGAGCTAGAACCACCCATTTAAGCTAGTCCAAGCTTTCTGATACACAGAAACTATATGACATATTAAAGTTTTGTTGCTTTGAACCACTAACTCTTGGCATTATATGTTATACAGCAATAGGTAACTACTACACCAGGTTGAGGGGCCTGAACTCTACCCTTAAATTGATAGAGAGCTTTTATAGGACTTGAAAAACTTAGACAGTTATTTGGAAAGGTCATTGAGTTAGCAGTTGGGAGGGTAAAATTAAAGAGAAAGGGGGCTACCTGGGAAGAGACAGCCATAATAATCCAGTCCTGAGCAGATCAAGAACTGTACCAAAAATTTGAAAAGGAAGGAAGAAAAAGATGTGGATTTAAGCTATATGAACGAGCCCAGATTTTTGGTTTAGACAACTGGGCAAGCAGAAATAGAATTACTAAGTCAGAGAATACAGGTAGGGGATAGGATTTGGAATTTGCAGCAAAGATAGTGCACCTAGATTTGAACATGTTAACACTAAGAGGCCCATGAGACATCTAAATGAAGAAAAGATACATTGGATATATGGATGTGGGACTCAGAGCTGGTCTGGGCTGTAACAGTCATCCACACTGACATTGGTAACTGAAGTCATGGATTAGGATAAACATAGCCCAGGATGGTGTGTGGAGTAGGAAGAGCAGGAAGTCAGCAGAAAAAAAGCCTGTTTACCAGTTAGACCCTATTCCCCCTCCCCCTCCCCTCTCCCTTCCCCCTCTTCTTCCCCTCCTTCCCTTACCTTTCCCTTTCCCATTCTTCCTCCTCCTCCTCTTCCTCCCCCTCCTCCTCCCCCTCCCCCTCCTTCTTCTTCTTTTCATTTTTACTCAAAGAGCAGGGAGAAGGACAGAGGGAGAGGGAGAGAGAGAATCTTCAGCAGGCTCACCCTGAAGCTGGAACCTGACGCAGGCCTTGATCTCACAATTCTGAGATCATGACCTAAGCCAAAATCAGGAATTGGACACCTAAACAATTGAGTCACACAGGCGCCCCAAGACCCTACTCCTTCTAAACCCCAAACAGACATATGGGAAATTTAGGCCCTTCTCTGTAGCCAGGGATTATAACATATAAGATAAAATTCAAAAAAAAAAACAAAAAACAAAAAAAACACCCTTTACCCCAAATTTTCTGGAAGAAAGGAAATCTTGAAGTATTCTACAATCATTTTCATTTGCTTATTACTTTGCTTAAATCAAAGACGATTTCTATAAATTTAAATGCTCCTGCAGAAATCCAAGCCTGCTATTAAAGATATTGATTAATTTCTCTACCAAGTCTCTAAGGAAGTAGAGAGCAATGCTCTTCTAGAAGAACCTTATCATAGGCAACTTCCCCTGGAGAGGGAACGTGCCTTAAAAGTAACAAATCAGATATAAGAGAATAATGTCAAATATCTTTACTAGTCAGGGTTTTCCAGAAAAATTGTGTCAATAGTATGTGTGTGAAATCATATGGTATTTGTCTTTCTCTGTTTGGCTTATTTCATTTAGCATGGAAGTTGCCAAAGAGGAGGGATATGAGGGGGTTGGTTGAAATGGCTGAAGGGGATTGAGAGGTACAAACCTCCAGGACAAATTAATTAAGTCACACTGATAAAAATTATAGCATAGGGAATAGTCAATAATATTACAATTCACTTAACACAGTGAGCATTTCAAAATGTGTATAATTGTTCCACTACATTGTACACCTGAAACTAACTTAATATTTTATGTCAACTACACGTCAATTAAAAATTTAAAAATAGTGTGCGTGCGTGTGTGTGTGTGTGTGTGTGTATGTGTGTGTGAGAAAATATTTATTTGGGGGAACTGTCTCACATGATGATGGAGGCAGGCAAGTTCAAAATCTACAGGGAAGGTGAGCATGCTGGAGACCCAGGAGAGATTCAGGGTTGAAGTTCCGGCCAGAAAGTCATCTGCTGGCGGATTCCTCTTTGCTTGTGGGAGGTCAGACTTTGTTCTGTCCAGACCTCCCAATGATTGGATAAACCTCACCCACATTATGGAAGGCAATCTACTTTACTCAAAGTCTGCCAATTTAAGCATTAATCTCATTAAAAAAAAAATCACAGAAACATCCAAAATAATGTTTGACCATATACCTGGACACCATGTCAGCTGCACTGACATGTAAAATTAACTATGACCATATCTGTGGTGGGGGGAAGGCAGGGGACAAGCTGAGGTTGACTGTTACTTATCATTGCATTTTTCTTTGCCGCCAACACAGAACTGTGTACAGTGCCCTGCATATAGTAGGCACTCAGTTAATGGTTCATGCTGACTTTCATAGTCCCTGACAGATCCATTCATAGCTCCTGACATATGTAAATACAGCTAATTTGATAAAGATGATAGCAATGTCACAGAGGGGACTTTTTCTCCAATGTGTTAGCCAAGAAGGTAAATAAAAGGCCCAGCCTAACAACCATGTGCTTTTCTGACTGTCTCCCATTCCGGGTGGGCCTCACAGCAGCACGTGATCTGTTGACTCGGAGACGATCATGGGTGTTCCTTCTCCCATCCTTTAGGGGGAGCCATCCATAGGGGTTGCTGACCAAGTGTACCACGGCTGCCAAAAGTGAAAATAAAATGTCCCAGAAAGAGAAGAATTTGTCTGCATCTGGAAAGATACGCATCACTTTTGTGTGTGTTTGTGTTGCTTTCCCTTCAGGAGAGAGTGAGGGGAAACTAAATGAGATTTTCCCAGTTAGGAACTATGTGAAATTCAGAATGAGGCAGGCTGTGGCAGACTGCTTAGAGCATGGTAAGCTAGTGAAGAAAACAAAACAAAACAAAACAAAACAAAAAAACCCAAGTCAGGGCAGATCTGGGGCAGGGCAAGGGGTACGGCAGGGTCTGGGGTCTAAAAGACACCTTCCTCCACCTTCATTGACTTTGGTTCCTATGGAGGGGTAGTTAATGTATCTAGGTCTTTGCAGCCTACTTAATCTCTAAAAAAGGTTCATTAACATTTTCCTTGCTTATTAAGTTTCTTCCCAAGAAAGGACTACTTAATCTGAGGTCCACAGACCCCTCAGGAATACAAGGATAGAATTAGGGGCTCCCATGAACTTGGATAGCAAATATGTATATACCACAATGCTCTAGCCGAGTTGAACATTTCCCAATAATTTGAATGTATGCAACAAAGCCCCAAAATATTGTTGCAAATATCTAAAAATACCCTTCATGTTTATCCCTGCTTCATCCTACTGCAACTTGATGGTCCAAACCCACACCAAACTTTGGGATTCTGCAGGTCGCAAAGTTTAAGGTAACTGAATTTTCCTATATTCTCCAAACTAGATGTGCCAATAATGAAGAAAACACTGTATTTTGATCACTATGTGTGCCCTTGGATCCATCTTCAACTGGTGGAACCCAGAGAACAGAAGGAATGAGTAAATTCACCCTCCCAAAAAACTCTCCTAGGGCAGGTGGGACTTCTCATTCATTTGGACACTAAATTATAGAACCTCATTATTATACTGAGCCCCTGTCTGCATAACTGCAAGAAATCCAGCCCCTTCCACAAGTGGGTGTACTTAAACCTGGCGCAAATCTGTCTTCATAGCTGGTCATCAGCCTTCTCTTCAATTCACTACTCCAGGTTTTTCCGTTGATTCCCTCGGATTTCTTAGAGCTGCTTCCCAGCACTACCACCCACAACCCTCTTTCACGTCTTCTTTCCAAAGTGAACATGTTAATACTTCCATTGTGGCTTTAAGCATAGCTCACCCAGAATGGTGACAGTTCAAAAGCGTGACTGAAATTCAGGGAAGAAATAAACTACAAAAAGTATAAAGGAAAATTAAAATGAAATTAATTATGATATACACCTCTCTCAGAATCCACTGACTAGTCTCTCCATAGGGCTTATGTACGGTCACGTCTTTTCTCAACCTTTTGCCACCTGACTGGGGTCACTGACCTCCTAGGTTGGGAACTCCTTCAATGTGTCCATCTGCCTTCCTTCCTCCAAGTTTTCGTCCCCCTGCTCAACTTTCTGGCTCCAAATAAAGGAATCCAAAACTAATTAACTTCATGATATTCTCTCCAAACCTACAGGTGAAGATAGCCTTATTTAATTATTAAACAAAATATCTAAGTCTGAAGTATATGAAATTAGATGATTTCCCCCAGCTCAAGGCTTTCTAAGAACTTCAGGTGACATCTGCCTCAAAGCTATATGAATATAATGCTGGAAAATGTGACCCCTGCCCGTACAAAGGAAGCTTGGCAGGACACACCAAGGTACCACCGTGGAATTAGAAATTGCCTATGATTACCAAAATAGAAAGTTTCAACAACTTTAAGATTCATTTCCTACTTGGAGAAATACGGAGGACCCACATCAGGCTCCCTGCTCAACAGGGTGTCTGCTTCTCCCTCTGACCCTCTCCCGACCCTCACACACACCCACTCTCTCTCTCTTTCTGTCTCTCTCAAATAAATAAATAAAATCTTTAAACAACAACAACAAAAAAGAAATATGGCAGAACTATTGGTAGCACTCAAGTAGCATTTTTTTGGCAAAGAGGAGGAGGTGTTTCTCTCACAGAACATAGAAGAAGGAGTACCTAATTAATTCTATCATTCTTAGGAGAGATGAGAGAAGGCTCCGTGGAGGAGGTGTCATTTGCGTTAAGATGAAGGATGAGTGTATGTCATCTGTGGCTACCGCAGAGCTGCTGAGCAAACTCATCATGTGGGTGATAAAGAATAGTGAAAACAGGGATCCGAGAAAGCTCCACGAGGCCCATCTCACCTCCATTAGTTTTATTGAACCTTGAAATGGCTTTTGAAGTTAACAATCACCCCAGAGGATACAAAGTTAGACACTTAAAAAAAAAAAGGCATTAAAGTTTCGTAAGTTCCCCAGTTAATCCATCAAACACAGTTCAGTGTTTTCAGCTACCTAAAGGTAGCTGAGTGTAAACTCTATCAGGGGCATCTGAGGTTCCCTAGGAAACATCTGTAGCCAGACAAACAGATAACTTTCAATAGAGATAAAGAGAGCCTAAGGAAATCTATGGGATCACCTTTCAGGTGAAGGTGGGTTCATTGAAAGCCCGTAACTTTTTATAAAATCATCCTGGTGTTGAGCAGGAAAGCAGCAGAGGACAAATAAGGATAGGGGGTGAGAAATGTGTATAAGCAGAGACCTGTTAGCTTTGCCCTCTGAATTTGGCTATGATCCTGTTGCCCGGCATATGAGTCTAGGAAAATACTGTATCCTTTCAAAGTGCAATTAAAAAAAAAAAAAAAAGCTGAGGTGTCACCTATCCAACTATTTCCTGAAGAATATAGCATAGCATTTAGGCTCCCTAACAAACCTCTGGAAAAGAACAACATCTTAGAAAGTTCTTGTTTGAGCTCTTTATAATTTAGGGGGAAACTTTTCTTTAATTAGGTGATGGCTAATGAACTATTAAAGCAACCCCCTTGCTAATTAAAAGAATAAATTGAACTTGCTGGACCTTTCAGCTGCTCTCAAACACCCTGCTTCTGAGGTTTTTCAGCAGAAAAGGTTTCCATTTCAATATAAGTCAATGAGCTAAGGAAAGGTGGCAGCAAGTACTGGTTTGGGGGGTTGGATCACACTACCAGAAATAGTAGACAGATGTGCCTGTGCAAGTGACCCACAGCATGCTTTGGGATGGTTTATTTCAAGTCGACACCTGTTTGTCCCCGGCTATACTTCCCAAGCACCTAGAATAGTTCTGATACTAGTAGATGGGTGGAAGGAAGGAAGGAAGGAAGGAAAGAAAGAGAGAAAGAAAGAAAGAAAGAAAGAAAGAAAGAAAGAAAGAAAGAAAAGAAAAGAAAAGAGAGGAGAAAAAAGAAGAAAAAGGAAAAAGAAAGGGAAGGGAAGGGGAGAGAAGAAAAGGGATAGGAAGGGAGGGGATGGGGGAGGGGAGGGGAGAGGGAAGGGGAAGGAGGGAGTATATTTGTTGAGGGAATGAATGAATCACTGCTTACCCAGCAGCAAGTGGCCCATTTAGTTTGTTTGGGATCTCAGTTTTCCTAATCCAGGGTGGGAGTCCATCAGAGTCAATAGCCAGTGTTAAGTGAAGTGATCAATATTAACTTGGCCAAAGAAATGAAGAGACTTGTCCTATGGCACAAAGACACAGACCATAGCCAGATCATCATCTTTCCCCTCTGAAGATCCTATTGAGAAAACAGCTAAAAAAAAAAAAATCTGTCCTTCATTCTGCCCATTTTCAACCAAGAAAAAACTCTTGGTGCAATCGCTGCTGCTTTGCCAAGGCTCAGCAGCTCTGCTAGAAGTCATCAAGAAAGCTGTTTGTTTCCTTCTGTAATTCTGGACTCGGTGCATTTGTCTCAGGCTCTTGGTGATCTGGGACAGCACATTATGTGATGCTGTCCAGTGCCATGCCACTTAGGAAGTTTTGCTTATGTCAACATTATGCACTGTACACATTTTTTTTCTTTTGCTGGGGGCAGCTGAAAGTAAGTGACACTAATTTCTATTCTGCAGTTATCCAAATATTGCACTCACAACACAATCCATAAACATAATGACTACTCATCAATAAAGCAGGGGAATGTCTGAGAAACCATAATTGTCACCCCCCCCCAAAATTTAAAAAATAAAAAGAAACAACAAAAACGCTGGCAAATGGTAGGTCCCTTATCTTAATTACAGGCTTATTTGCATTTAAATGAAGGTTATTCTATAATTACTACTGAATGTTTTGTGTTGGAGTTGAAATACCACTCTGCAGGCTGTCAGCCCATTTCCTTTTCATTTTCCCTTGTCATTCTTCTTCTCTATAATTGTCTGACACAGGCAGGCAGAGAGGTGCTGGCTCTTAATTCCCTTTCCAAAAACATCACCACCTCAGGGCACCTTGTGGATTCTGGGGCATCTTGCTACAGTCCTTCCACAGGATGGTGCCAAGAGAATTAAAGAAACCTCCTTCTTCCTACAAAACACATCTCCCGATCCGCCAGTTTGAGAGCAGAATTAACTTGGCCTGACTAGGCATTGGCTGTGATGCTGAGAATCCCCTCTCCCTCCCCTATGTGCATACCACACCCTGCACAAACATTACCATTCATCAACAAATACAGTCTATTCTTGTTGCTTGCAGTGGTACCGTTCTATAAAGTCACTGTGAACACCGAATTAGAGAACTCTGAACCATTGCTCCTAGCGGTGATGTACAGGGCTAGATTCCTGCAAGCCTTTGCTCACCAGATTTTTGTTAAGCCATCCATGCAAAACCTCATTTTATACTTAAAGATACCTTGTTTAGTATATATTGCTGGTTCATTAATACTGAACTCACAGCCAGTAACATTGTAACTCATACCTGAAGGAAGTCTCTCTGACATATACATTTGTGTCAATAAGCACACCACAACCTTCCATCACTATGCTTGAGGGCCATTTTACACAGCATAACACAAATCAAAAGCACAAAAATGTTAAAAAACAAAAACATTAAGCAGACCACAAAAAGGACACCTGTTTGAGAGCTGAAACAAGAAGGCAGTGCATCATCTTATTTAACCTGAACTGGGCACATGCATATGACATGGTCCACATTTTTCAGTTTCGCCCATGTCTGTGAATAACTGTAAAAGCACCATGGCTATTAATACGGGCGTTACAAATAAGCTTTAGCGAGCAGGTCATTTCACAAATATGGCATCTACGTGTAATGAAAATAGGTTATACTTTCTGAGCATCTCCTTTATGTGAGATGCTCTCCAGGGACTAAGAGGGCTTGTAGGCCTCAGATAGGAGGGGGTGGGAGGATGCAAAGAGAGAAACTGATCAAATTAATAAACAAACAAACAAACAAACAAACAAACTGAGGGGCCTGAGTGGCTCAATCGGTGAAGCATCTGCTTTCCGCTCAGGTCATGATCCCAGGGTCCTGGGATCAAACCTGCTTCTCCCTCTCCATCTGCATGCTATTTCTTTTGTTTGTGCTCTCTCTCTCTTGCTATCTCTCTTCCTATGTCAAATGAATAAATAAAATCTTTTAAAAAATAAAAATAAACCAAAAAGCAACAAAAGTTTCAAATCATGGTACTGTTAGGAATAAAACAAGCCACAAAAGGTTTCAGATGGAAATAATGAGGGCAACAGGAAAGGTTTTATTTTTTTTAATATTTTATTTATTTATTTGAGAGAGAGAGTGTGTGTGTGCACATAAGCAGGGAGAGGGGTAGAGAGATTGGGAGAGGGAGAAAGAAATTCCCAAGTAGACCCTCCACTGAGCTTGGGGAGTCTAAGTGGGGCTTGCTCTCATAAACCTGAGATCATGACCTGAGCCCAAAATCAAGAGTCAGATGCTCAACTGACTGAGCCACTGACGTGCCCCATGAAAGGGCTTATTTTAGATATCAGAAAGCATTTATGGTAAGACTTGAGAGGCCCTGAAGAGGTGGGGTAGAGAGGAAAACAGAGGGAGGAACACCAAGCAGGAAGAACAAAGAACACAAAGACCCTGACCTGGGGAAATATATGTTCCCCAAATTTGACTAGTGTGACTGGAGACCACTGCACATGAAAAGGAAGAGACACTATGAAATGGCGTTAGGGTTTATTGCTCCTACTTAGTGAGAAATCCAGATATAGTCAGTTGCTGGCATTGGTTTAGTGGCTCAGGGATGCTCAAGCTGAGCTCTGTGGAATTTGCTTGATCTTTGCCTCATGGTTGCAAGATGGCTGCTCCAGGTCTAGTCATCATATTCTAGCTCCAGGATAAGGGAAGTGCAAAAGGCGTACATGTCAGAAAAGTCTAGTGCCCTTGATACAGCTTTCCTGGAAGCCCAGCTGATGACTTTCCACTGATATCTTATTGGCCATATTGTGCCATGTATCTACCTTCAGGTACAAAAGAGGCTAGGAAACGTATTCTTCACATCTGAATACATTGCTTCCCCTAACACAATTGTGTGTAAAGAACAGAAGAGAATATTTTTCAGCAACTAGTAATCTCCATTCATTGGGGACTAGGAGCACATGTTCCAGCCCATGCCTTGGAAGCGGGAGAGCTCTCAGAGATAAAAGGGTCTCTCAGTCCATATAATAGATTTATATAGTGGATATGAGACTTGAAAGTTGATGGAGGAAGAGCCAAAATATCTCTATTCTTTCCCCTTAGACCGAGTAGCCCTTTCTACTGGGGATGAGGGCCTCTCATAAACCAGTAACGAATGCAAGAAATTAGCAAACTTAGCCATGTTCAGTCCTAACATTATATTTTGAATTTGCTTACTTGTGACTTTCAGCAGTCAGTTCACAAGTTCTTTGACCTTGGGAGAATGTAATATGGGGCACATATGTTTTGAAGTAGAAAGAAGGGGCAGGGAGAACGGAGGGAAAACAATCAAAAACAAAGGCCACTGCTAAAGAGACAGGTGCTGGACAGACAAAAACTAAGAGGACCAAGCCAATCTGTAGAGTTGGGAAAGATTCTTCTGAGGAAGTAATGCTCAAGCTATGACCTAAGGACCAATTGAAATCAATTAAGTATCAGGGTGGGGGGAGAGCCAGAGGATTCCAGTCCCAACATCCTTTGCAAATATTAACAAGTGAAAATTAAATCAGGGCAAATGCCATGCTTACGTGATAAGGGAAACAAAGAGACCATCTTCGTGGTCTTTGCTAATTTATCAGAAATTCAAACCTATTGGAAAGCTTCTTGATTTTTTGGCTTTTTAAGGCATTTGCTGGACAGATGCCAGTGCTGGTGCTTTGGATTTCCTTAGCTCTTTTACATTCTGCACTTTATATCCTTTGAGCTGAATATTTACCACCTAAGCCTAAAGGGCAGGTGGAAAAGCAGCCTACTGTGTGGCTTGGCTCAAACCGGCATGGAGCAGGTGGCTCTTCCCCTGTGAGGGACAGAGAAATCTAATACCTTTTGCTAGCCCCTGCCAGTTCTGCTCCTCCCATGCTCCTACCTGCTGGGACTCGTGCCTGTGTACAGGCAGGTAGGCACCTGGCACAGCAGATGTACCCAATGACCACAGTACAGATGTCCCCAGGCATCTCTATGTGTGTGCATCCTCTACCCAGATGCCAGGGAGGGCTTTCCAACCACAGATCCCATCATGCCTTTTCCCCTACTCAGGAACCTCCAGGGGCTCCTCTATAGGATAAAATCCAATTTCTTTAGCATAACTTAAAGACCCTCCCCAATCTATCCTCATCCTAATTTTCCAGATTCACCTCCCACATTCATCTCCTGCTCTCAAGCCACACTGAGCTGTTTGCCACTTTCTAAACACGTCATGCTCTAGTCTCGCCTCTATATTCTCTTCCTGGCATGCCACCCTCACCCCACTCCTCAGCTGGCACTTTAAGACCCAGACCTTATGTCACTTCCTCTGTGAAGCCTCCCACAATGCTCAGCAAGTTGTTCTCTTTTTGCAATTATTCTTGCAAATATTTATTCATATATCTGTTCTCTCCCGCTGTACTGTAGGCTTCCTAAATACAGGGGACAATTATAACCATTTGTGCACCCTCCACATCTTGCATAGAGCCTGGCACATCCTAGGGCTTCAAAATCACTTGTTTCGTAATTAACCATGGTCCAGTGAATGTGCATGACTTTGCAGTATGCGGTAGCATCCATCTTCCTGAGAGCAGCCAGATCTCACGGTTCGCCTCTGGTCCCCCACCCTGCCCCAAACTAGTGGAGAGGTGACTGGGTGGCACCCCTAAAATTACCTGCTCCTCTGCATTGGCACGCTCTGCTTTGGCACCCTCCTCTCTCTAAAAGACTCCCAGAACCTGTGTTCTCCTGGTTTTTTGAAGTCCCCATGGAATAAGGAGCAGGGGAAAGGCTAGGTAGATGAGGGGGGCTTCACAGGGACCCTAAGTGAATCTGGGGCTCTCTGACCCCGACCCCACTCCCTTCTCTGACTTCCCCCATTCAGGGCATTTGTGGTATGAAAGGCTATGCTCGGCTGCAGAGAATACCGTTCTCCCTGAGCCTCTCTTACCCTCCCCCAGCCCACAGCCCGCAGCCCACTGAAGTCCCACCCCACTGTAGAGGGAAGAAAGGACTGTTTTCATCCGCTTCCTCAGGAATGGGGCCGCTGTGCCATTGTTCCTCCTCCTCACCATGCTTCCCCTTCTTCTTTTCCTCCATGCACACAGCCTCTTCCTCTCCTCCTCCTTTGAAAGGAGCCTCGGCACGTTTCCCCCTGCCCCTGACAGGTGTGGGGAATGACCCTGGCCCTCCGCTGGGGACCATTTGCTGGGATGCTCAAGCTTTATAGAGCGTCATTTGTATTCCATCCTTCCCTCTCTCGCTCTTGCCCAGTGTGTTTTGATGAGCTTCTCTCTGCACTCATATTGTCTCCGTCGTTAACCACTCATTTGCAAGTCTGTAATTTACTTTTGATCATTCATTTTATGAGGCGCACAGGGTAAAAAGCCGATTCTGTTCTTTCCTTCTTTTTCCCCTCCTTCCTTGGGCTTGTTTGCAGCTAGAGATTCTCTCCAAGTCCCACACCCTGTTGCCTTATCATCTCATAAGGAGAGAGGACATTCCTGGGAGAGATTTTCCTTCTGCTTCACCTTCTGATGTGGTTCATTAGCTGTCTTCCACCTCCCCCTTAGGGATTAGCTTCTCTGGGAAATGGAGTCCTTGGTGGAGGCAATTATTTGTGGGTCTATTGATATGATAACCCCTATTGACAGCAGGGGGATCACTGGCAGAACTGATAGGATTGCTCTGCCACGCACTAAACCCCCAGGAGGAGGAGTTACAAGCTGAGGCCCAGCAATGCCTTCCCAAGCTGACATTTCACAGCCAGTTTTTGTTCAGCAGGAAACCGCTTCAGCCCTGGATGAGAAGGCAGCCGCCTGCCAAACAGGCGCCCTGAGTATCTGGCTGCCTTTTCCTCCTTCCCGTGGTCATTGGGATTTTCAGTAAATAAAACCTGCTGCCTCTCTCTTACCAGAGGGCAGAAGAGCTGGTAGCAGGAGAGGCGTAGACTCATTAAGCTCAATCTTAAAAGAGTTTCCCAGGTTTTCCCTATTTTGTTTGCTTCCTCTTCTTCTCTTCGGAAACAAACACTTTTTCCAAAGCGGAAAGCAGCACTCACGTTCCTCCTCCTTGCAGAAACGTTCCCGGAGGACTGGCTGGTCACAGAGGATCTGTGGGGCCTGCAGTCACTGGCTGGCATCCCCTCCCCAGACATTCCTTGGGTCCCCAGACTCCTCTCCCTTTCCCCCGCCCCACTGTGGCTCTTAGAGCCTCAGAAGTACGGTAATTCTTGCCATCATTTCATGGATTTCACTGTATTGGCCAAACTGGGAACTTTTGAAAATGAAAGGAGACATGAGTAGCAAGGACAAAGGACAAAACGGGATAAAAACTGGATTGTCCCCTGTTCACCAGCCTCCCGAGTTCCACTCCCAGGGCTGAGTGGGCTTCTTTCGTCATGAAGAGAACAAGGGAAGATTCATCTCCTCCCTCTCCCAAAGTTGCTCTAGGGACAAAATGGGTGCGCGGGGTTTTGACTTGAAATTCGAAACAGGCTTCCGCATAAGAACAATGGCATAAATGGGACTTAGACTGGATGATTATTATGAGCTATGATGTCAATGGGGTGCACTTATAAAATGATTTTCAGTAGGACACCACCCTCTGCTGTGATTGAACAGCTTTGCTGTCAGTTTTCAGATCCGTAAGTTTGCCTCAAGGTCCTACATAACCCACTACAGACCAGGGCAGGAGCCATGTATCCTTGTGTCAATGAGCTGAATGTAAAATCTCTGGCCACAAAAAACAATCTAGGTAAAAGGCTTTATCTTCAGGACACAGTGGGTATAACGAACTTCTGAGATATGGTTCTAAACTACAACGACCTTGGGGTCAGGGTTCTAATCAGAAAATAGCATTTTACAGACACCTTTTTCATTGAGAAGCCAGCACCAAGACATCCCACCCAAGATAAGATGCATTTTGAGGGCCCTGAGCAGAGCTGGAACACGCCTCAGAAGATGTCATCAAAATTTAAACCAGAGTGAGGAATTTATTCTTAATCCTCCTGTATTGAGGGGTCAGACAATCTTCAGAAGAAATATCCTTTGGAGGAAATTAGTAAAACTAACATGTGTTCATTGTTAATCAGTATCCCTGGATCAAAAAAAAAAACAAAACAAAAAAAACACTTAAAAGTTGAATTTACTGCAAAGGAGCTTTTCACATGGACCTAGGACATTTCGAGCCTAATCTCCACAAAACACAACTTTGAGAAATTGCTGGCCTGTCCTAAAACCTACAATAACCATGTCAAAATAACAACCCAAGGCTTATTCTTTAACTGGCCTGTGTGACCTGGCCTTCTTCCTCTGTCCACCCTGCTTCCTCAGGGGACCCAGTAGAAGTTCTCCCCTAGGCTCTGGCCAGTCCACCCCAAATACAGAGCTTACTCAGCCCTCCAGCACTGGGGTGTGGTACTCTCCAGCCCATGACTGAAAGAACCCAAAGCAAGTTCTGTTCCCTGGCCCCCTCGCAACCCAACGACGCGTTACTCGTCCCTCAGTAATCCTGTGGGGGTTACATTCACCCATTTCTGCTCTTTGCCATGTCAATATCCGTCCACTAAGCAACTCCAGCTACATAAATAACGCCTTTCATAGGGTCAAATATTGGCAGTTCTATATAAATATAACTAATTCATTTCTTTCTCTTTCTTCTCACTCTCCACCCCACATCACTAGTGCTAGGTATGGCATAGGGGCTCATTAAACACTAGTTAATTGGTTAATTGATTGGCCATTTGAAAAACACCCCCCTTCTAGTGTACCCACATGGATCACTAACTACTTAGTATGGACAGAATACTGCTTCGTGAAAACTTATGCTAAATGACAATACCTGTGTATCCTAATTGGTAATGATTATTCAGCAGCTGGGCCCTTGGTGAGAAGCAGGATCACATAGCACCAGATGAAAGGTTTGACTCTGGCTAAAGGTAAAGAAGAGTCAATAAAGAAAGGAGAATGAATAAATGGGGTGAACCTTGTAGTCAGTGAAGACTTGGTGACACAAGTAGCCCAGAGACTTAGACCTGAAATGCTGTTGTCATTCTTTCACTGAATTCTAAGCTATTGAGGGACATACGGCATGTGCCACTACTTCGCTAGGGGCTGCACACACCCTGAAGAATAAAGGCAAAGCCTCTGTCTGCCCTGTGGGAGCTCCCACCATGGTCTGGGAAACGTGGAAACAGCAAAGCCTGATCCATCGTAACAGGGACTGTAACATAAATGTAAATAAAAAGCTATGGTGTAGGGCACCTGGGTGGCTCAGTGGGTTAACCCTCTGCCTTCAGCTCAGGTCATGATCCCAGGGTTCTGGGATCGAGCCTCGCATCACATCGCAGGGAGCCTGCTTCCCCTCTCTCTCTGCCTGCCCCTCTGCCTACTTGTGACCTCTCTCTCTCTGTGTCAAATAAATAAATAAAATCTTTAAAAAAAAAAAAAAAAAGGTATGGTGGAAAAGGAGATAATTAATTCTTCCTGGGGGAACCAGGGACGACTTCATAGAATATCAAACTTTGGAGCGGGGTGTTGAGGGATGAGTAGGTCGTTTCAGATAGGAAAACAAGGGAGCACATTTCCAGTCAAGAGAACTTGTCATGGCCCTCTCTCCTTGAAAAAGTAGCTGATTCTTCCTCTTTCCATTCCTCTCAGGGTGATCCCTGTGGTAAACCCTGGGTCACCACCCAGCCTCTGCCTGTTTTTTTTTTCAGAAGTCAGGTAGCCACTTGCATACAGGCAGACTGTGTCTCTTCCAAACCGAGGAATAAATCCAGTTTCTTTAAACCAGGATTTCCCAAACTTTTTTGGTCTCAGGATCTATTTATACTCTTCAGAATAATTGTATTCCTCAGGGAGTTTTGCTGATGTATATTATGTCTACTGATATTTACCATATTAAAATTTAAAATTGAGAAATTTTGAAGTACTTGTTTGTAAATTTGTTCTAAAAAATAATAAACCAAGTACACACTCATGTAAATAACATATTTTTAATAAAAAATAACTACATGTGCCGAAAATTTGATGAGGCAAGTGGCATTCCTTTACCATTTTGTAAATCTCTTTAATGTATGGCTTAAGAGAGGACAGCTGGATTTGCATCTCTGTTTCCACATTCAATCTGTTGTGATATTTGTTTGGGTTGAAGTATGTGAAGAAAATGTAGCCTTTAATTACACAGGTATGTAATTAGAAAGAGGGGAATATTTCCTTTTCAGATAACTGTGGATATTCTTCTTTGAGAGTCTAAAACTTGCAAGTGGTGATTTTTTAAAATTTAGTTGTAATATGGAATCTTAAACCGAGTGATGACCTTTTCATATTTTATTGCACTAAAGGCCATTGATTTATCTGGTTCTTTGAATGGATCATTTACCCATGTATGATTTTTTAACAGCATGCCTCGGTCATTTGGAAAATATCAATTCACTAAATTATGCAGATCTTCCAAATGTTGACTTATTTTACTATATGATATCCAAAAAACCCCACCAAAATGCATTTATTACTGTCACCACTAATTTTATTTAAAAAAAAGTTTTTAAGTGTTGGAAAACTGTAAAGCTGATGGTAGCTGATAACAGTTTTTCCAAATCTCTAATTTTCATCCAAAAGCTCAAATTTTATCATTTGTAAGAAATCATGTCAATTGTTCTTTCATGAAGTGACTCACTTCATTCATTTTTGGGAAAGTTTCTGTCAAGTGCGAATAACCATAGTTTGTCTTGATGTTCTTTCAACTAAAAATGGTGTTATACAAACAAAAAAAAATGGATAATTGATCTTATGACTCAAATAAGCACACAAGTGTTTTCGCCTCAAGACAACCATCATACTTCAGAATGTAACAGAAGTGGTTTATGTGTAATTCCGATCCTGTCACACAGAATAAAAAATAAGTATTTAAAGGCCATGTTTAATGAAATTAGTCATTTTACTGCTTCATCAAGGACATTTTTAAGCGAAACTGGCATTTTTCTTTATAATGAGCTTGTGGCAGTGGAGAACACAACAACTATACAACAATACATTTGGTGACTTTGTCTTTTTTTGTTTGTCTTTCTGTTTTATAGAAGTTACTATCATACATAGTATTGAATTCACAAAAATATGAACATGCCCAACTGGTGAAGGGCTGCACCCTCCCTGTCCCCAGGAACCCCCGTCTCACCCCCAAAATGACTTGCCATATCCAGAAACGTGGCTCACTTTTCCTTCAATGACTTCACTTTCACTTGGTGACTTTGTCTTTGTTGGCACTAGGATGCTACCATTGCTTTTGCACTATCAGTGCCAATAACTACATAGTCAAAAAGAACATTAATTTCTTAGTATTATGACAAAAATAGTTTGACTTTGCTGACCCCCGAAAGGATATCGGAGAGCCCCTTGCCTTTATGATCTACGATTTGAGACCTGCTGATCTAAGCAACTTCATTCTGCCTCGCCAAGCTATCGGTTTAGTCATGGGCATATGAGGCAACCTTGACCTATCATTGATGAGGATAAATAAATTGCAAAACTTCTTGGAAGGGCCAAACTCTTAAAGAGGAAACAAAGATACAGATATTTTCTCTTCTGACTCTGGAGATTGGCATTTTCTATTATTCGTGGGACTGCAGAAGCCATCTTGCAACCAGGAGAAAAAAAAAGCCAAGAAAATCACAGGAACATGGATCCTGGAATTCTAGCATAACTTTGAACAAGAAAATTAATTAATTTAATTAATCAATTAATAAACATGGGCACAACCTGTCTCTGGATTCTTTGCTCTGTGAGATAATAAATGTCTTCTTGGCCACTTTTTAGTTGTATTTTCTTTTATTTGAGATGATATTGTTCTTATCCCTGCAAAGTCTATGGTCTACTTGGATTGAATATTAATATCTATACTTTATGTAAATCCAGTCTTCCCAGATAGATTATAAATGTCTTGAGGGGAGAGACACTTAATAACTGCCTTACTAGTGATAAACAAAGGCAATAGAAAGTCAGGACAAAAAGGGATCACCTTAACTTCAAAGAATTTTGCTATAATTTGATGCCCTGATTTTGCTCTGTGGTCTTGTTGCTAGAGCTTGGGTGAATATCCTCCATTCTGCAAGGCACAGATTCTTCTTATGCATCCCTGTCATTTTTGCTATCTTCTCTATCTTCTCTAGATAATTAGTTTCATAAAATATTACTATCTGACCAATCTTCTACATCTCCAATCCCCATGCTAAATAGCTGCCAAGGATGCTTGTAAAAAAAGGCTACAATAATAATACACTTATTTAAAAAAATATATATATATAAAAAATATTAAAGGGGTAGATTGAATTAATCATTAACATATCTTGAAGACTTACATCTGGAAACCCATTTACTTTACTCACAATCCTCGGCTTTGGTTTTCTTTTTTGAACAAACGTGAAACTGAGGTGCCTTGTTACTATATTTAGCCCCTGGAAATTTTCCACAATACTTCTCACTTCATTAATTGAATCTTATATGTAACCAAAAACTTCCTTTATCTCCAGTCCCAGTAAGTTGTCCTAAATCACAAGTCTGCCACTTACTGGTTGTGTGACTTGAACAATGAACTTAGCCACTCTGTGCCTCAGTTTATTTGTCTGTAAAATAAAAATAATAATAATATTTATCCCATAGAATAATTATAAAAATTAAATGAATTAATAAACATAATACAGTTCAGAAAATGCCTAACACATCTTAAGAGGGCAACAAGAATTAGCTCTTATTACTATTTTTTAACTTCATCATCATTACTTTGCCTGAATGTGCTGATTCTGCACCCTTTTATATAGGACTGCAATCTCCTCGTCTCCCACATTCTGGCAAGTATAACAGAGCTATTAGCAGTAGCTCTTTTATCCTGCTCTACCCTTAAAGTACATGAAAAAGTTACAGAAAAATAGCTTATACAATGTTTCAGGGAAGAAGGGATCCATTTTTTCTGATAATTTCTTTTTCTTGTTCTAATTCTTTTCTTTCCTTGACCATATCTTCCTCTTTTGGGTTTTCTCATTTCTTCTTTATTCTCAATTTTCAAATGTTCCTCTACACCTATTTCCATATTTGAGCTTCCTTCCATTTTGTGTTCTAAGAGCATTTAAGAGAAGAACAAATTTATCCCTGTCATTCTTATTGACTTTGTGGTCAGAGCTGGAACCTTGAGCAATTGATTTTTGTTTGTGTATAGTTTTGATATACTGCACTTCAGTAACTTTCCAGAAGGACAAAGGGCCTATGGCAGATGGTGGGTTTCCCTTGTCTAATCAAGCACCTGCTCAGCATTCTTGTTCAAGAAATTGACGATTCCCACAAGAGCACTTTGGAAAACAAAAAGAATATGTCATCACTTCCTTTGACAAAGGACTTGGTTGATCTTTTACCCATATAGACCCTCATGAGAACGAAAGAGATAAGGGTCTAAGAAGAAAGATCAAAGTTTCTTGATTAATAAACATCTTGATGTCCAAATCCCTAAAGCCAACGATTACTCTTTTTCTACCCAAGAATAGTAGCCATGAAAGGAGTTTTCCCTACTTCCTGTCACTTCTGAGGGGTTTTCTAAGCATCAAATATTCCCTTAACTTTTTGACTTTTTCTAATTCCTACCACTCTTGCAAGTGGGTTTCTCTGGGGTTTGGAACAATCAAAAGCACCAAGGAACCTATAGGTAAGATGACCATATAATTTGTCATCCAAATCAGAATACTTTTGACAGTGAAAGGAGATGATATTAATAATTAATCCAGGATTTGGGTGTAAATTGAGACTATCCTGGGCAAATAAGAAGACAATCCCCTTACATGGTGATGAACACTGCTATTTCCAGGGTGCACTGATAATATAATGCATGCTTTCTGAAATTGAACTTTCTTGGTCCAATGTTGACTTTCAAATAACATTCTGTGCAGCTTAGTAAAGTGTGCATTCAAGCCAGCAGTGGTGGTCAATGTAATTATGTTTAAATCTGCCCTATCTTGAATCCATTTATCTATAATAAACTTTCTGCTTCCATGGAGTGTATGATTGAACAAGACTACTCTTCCCACCCTTCCATTCCCATTCTGGAGAAGGATCAACAAGGTGAAATTAGTGACTTCTCTGGGGAAGAGGAAGAAGGGAGAAAGAGAAGTTAAAGCAATAATTTTGAAATTCCCAAATCAGTCCTCCTATTTGATAGACCTAAGCATAATTTTACTCCTTTACCTCATCTCTTTCTTCACATATGAGTCATTATTGCCCTGCCATTGATTCCATTCTTTTTTTTTTTTAAGATTTTATTTATTTATTTGACAGACAGAGATTACAAGTAGGCAGAGAGGCAGGCAGAGAGAGAGGAAGAAACAGGTTCCCTGCTGAGCAGAGAGCCCGATGCGGGGCTGGATCCCAGGACCCTGGGATCATGACCTGAGCCAAAAGCAGAGGCTTCAACCCACTAAGCCGCCCAGGTGCCCCCGTTGATTCCATTCTTAACACAGGAATGCAACTGGAGGTTGGAGGTATGCCAGGGATAGACTTAGATGGAACCACAGTAAACAGCATGAGGTCAGCAAAGAATTAATTTAGGATCAACTTTTTAAGGATATAGAATCTTTGTGATCTTCTGAGGGAAGCCCTACAAATGTGCAGGGGGCCAGAAGGTGAGGGGTAAAGAGGGATGTGTGTAGACCAATACCAGGCCCAAGGCTAGGAACTAGATGGGATGGATAGGCATAGGAAGGAGTTGAGCATAAAGATGGCAAGGCAAGAGCTAAGCAGGAGCAGAGGCCTTGCTGGAATATTCTCACAGTCAGCCCAGAAGGTTCTTGGGTCAATGCAAGAAAGAGAAGGCAAGAACTTCAGGTCCTGAGGGAAGAGCTACAAATGAGCCTGACTGAGAAAGAAAGGTAAGTGTAAAGACATTTAATGGAGGGTATCCTGGATATTAAAGGGGAAGTTTCCCCATAGAGCAAAGGCTACATAGACCCTAAAAGCACCAACATCATATCTAAGTCTCCCAGCCCACCAAACTCTGATCCTTGAGAATCAAGGCTTTAGTGTGCCTATGCAATTCAAAATTCCTGCCTGTATATGGTCCAGTATCCAACATCAGGTGCTCATGCAGCCATGGCTCAAAGAATGAGGGGAAAGAGAGTCAATTGGCTCTACTCCGGCTTCCGTTCTACAGAAGTCCCCAGTTTCCTCTCCACTTGATTTGGCCACTTTAAGTGCTTGAACCCAGATGTCAATGTTTGCCCTTTGAATCTTGGTATTTAGGCCTCCTGGGAAATTACTTACTCCTGAATGCCTAACAATGCACCTGCCAGACAGCAAACATGGCTGAGATCCTGCCATTGGTGCCTCACATTTAAAGAGCTTTATTTTTCTTCAAGTACTGTCTGAGATGTCTCTGTGGATTGTTGTTTATATGCAGCAAGTACTGCAGTTAGTTAATAATGTCAAGATCGTTGAGCCTCCCTAATGAAAGAGATACACAACATCAACTGTCATTTTAAACAAACATGCAATCAGGATAGCAGTGCTGGAAATATGATCTGCCTAATTTCATGGAGATGATGCAGGAACCAGGCTGCTTTCATAGTGTTTCCTCTGGCGAGCTCCATTTCACAGGATTTCAAGGGGGGGAAACAGTGGATTTTCACAAGAACCGCAAAATTGTCAGTTCTGTGAAAAAGAAATTGCTTTAGCAGCTGGAATTCAGGAGGACAAATAGGTGCACTGATTATATCTTCATTGTTCACCAGAGCCACAGCACTCAGCAAGTTGTAATTACGCTGTGAAGAGCTCAGTTCTGATAGTCAAGTCTTCCCCCATGTGAATATAAACAGTATTATTCTATTTGTTATCAAAGGCTTGCAGCCTGTCCTGCAGCACACACGCGCACGCACACATACACACACACACACATTTCCAGCATATGCAGACCTATAAAATCAAGTTCTGGCCCATTTTGTCCAAACATAGTAGAGTCCTGGACACATTAGCATTCTGTCCAATTAGGCTTCGCACAGACACGACTGGCTGCACTCAGACGGCTCACTGGCCGAGGGTCATGCAGAGGGAGTAAAAGAAGGTAGAAAATAGAAATATGAATAAGTGAGTTAGGAACTTATGTTATGCAAACTGATAGGGAAAATAAAGACAACACAGTTCTGAGACACCATTGACTAAGGTTTGTGTGATGTGTATTACCCACCACTGAACAAGCTTTCTGACAACCATCCAGCAAATGGCACATTCCTGCTGATCTCATTTGTCCCTGATATGCTTCCACACACAAATCTCCAAGACTTATCAAGTGTTTTGTTGACCAAGATTTCAACTTCCCTTCTGGTTCCCAGAATCTCACTTTTTTGAGTATCAGGAAAAAGGCAGCTCCTGATGTTTCTGCTCTGCTCTCCATTTTTCATTGTACATAAGTAAATATTATCACCATTACCCACTCATCTAACTAAGAGAATCTATCTTGAGATATTATGAAACCTTATGAAATTATAGAATTATAGGGTTAAACCCCCAGAAGAAGCCCAGGGCCCAGCTAGGAGAGAGAGAGCAGTGACAGATATATGTTCCTTTCCCAAGATGACATTCCCTCCATCTATGGGTTGTGGTGATTTGTGCATCACACACCAGCCAATAAATCAAATGTGGTTTACTGATCTCATATTTCTTCCCCCTTCTTCTCATTCAAAGACCTATCTCCTATTGGAAGAGAAAAGGAGAACAAAATGGAAAAAGTTACAGCCTGGGCACTTGTAGACCTAATTTTAATTTATATTAATTGTCATATCCAACACATGATGATTTAGAACCTTATACTTTTGAAATCCTACCATAAAATAGGATGGCTTTGAGGCAAACTACAGGGACAAGATAGAGTCTACAATAGAAATCACCACTGATGTTCAACCACTGAAGCTAGAGATTCGTCATAAAGCAGAGGCTGGAAAAGAGTGGAGGAAATAGGAGGAGAGAAAGGCTTCCTATATATATTTTTTTAAATGCTAGGTCTTAAATATTTAGAAAGTATGCAAGAAATGATTTTTATAATATTAAAGTTGGATATCGATAAAGATAAAATATTGAGGGGCATCTGGGTGGCTCAGTGGGTTAAGCCTCTGCCTTCATCTCAGGTCATGATCTCAGGGTCCTGGGATCAAACCCCGAATCAGGCTCTCTGCTCAGCAGGGAGCCTGCTTCCCCCTCTCTCTCTGCTTGTGATCTCTCTCTCTCAAATAAAAAAGTAAATAAAAACCTTAAAAATAAATAGATAAATAAGTAAAAGATAAAATATTGAGAAGGGATAAATAAACTGGAACTGGTTAGCATACATCACCACTACTACTCACTGCCATCTGGGAAAAGAAGACAGAGCTTAAAAAGGAAAGAGAATGCGAAGATGAACCGAAGATGGAAGATTTGGGTGCAGTGATGGCATTTATAGCCCATTAGCACAACTAAAGAAGAATGATATCTATATCTTAGGACCAAGGGCAACTGTGGAAGAAAAAAAAAATGCTGAGGTCATAACTAGTAATATAACAAATGACTCAGTAAAGGACGGAGTTGCTGAGTATGCAGAAAAGAACAGTGGATATACAATTAGAAGCGATGAGTCCTGGCTGTGGATCTGTTGGTGAATTATCCAGTGTTACTCAGTTTTATCCGGAGTTATTCAGCATTATCCTGAAAACTTAGCTACATTGCTAAGCGCAGAAGGGATGAGATGAGAAGCATATTGTAGATTCTAGGTATCAGCTTGGAAGCTCTTTTAGATACATAGGCAAGTAAGAAATACAAAGAAAAAAAGAACTGCCACTCTGACCATAATGATAGTCACCTAATAATAACCAAAAGGTCCAGTATGTCTCAGAATTAGCGTAAATTGCACTCAGGGCTGGCTTTATGCAATGCAGCCTGTGCACTCACACATAGCCTCGTGCTCAGAGGGACACTGTGCATGGTTTAGTGCTTTCCTGTCACTGTCTTTGAAATTCTTCACTTTTGAACAAGGGTCCCTGAGCTTCCATTTGGTACTAGGTCCTGCAAATTATGTCGCCACTTCCAACAGGACTCAAGGACAAGGATTCTAGAAATCCATCTGAACAAGACATCTGACACCCTAAACCAAGGCTGAAATAGCCCTTTATCCTTGCTCAGTTTCCTTAAATGTTTAGGCTCTTTGTTTATTTTACTTTTCCAGCTAAGTGTTTTAATCATCCTTCTTACAGTCTACATTTCCTCACCCTTAAAATCTTTATGACCTTCTTCACAAAGATCTGATTTTCCTACCTACTAAAGGATATTATATAATCTAGGGTTTTTAGAGTATAGATGATCAACATTGTGTAGAACAGCAAAAAGTCTGAAAATACTGATGGGTCTAAAACAGCCAGGGACTGTGACGCATGTGACGCATGCAACTGGCAGTGTTGCCATCAGCAACAAAAAGAAAGTCAAAGAGGAGATGAGTTCTTTAAAAAAATCTATCAAAAGGTTCCTGTAAGACCTCTTCTGCCAAGGACATTATGGGATATGAGTTGTTAAAGCATAAAATTGAATAATTATAATATTGAAAGGAAAAATCATCTATAAAAACACTCTTGAAAGAGGTAGAATGGAGAAGTGGCTAAGAATGTGACTTTTGTGTCAGACAACTGGGTTCAAATACCAGCTCTGTAATTTTACTAAAGATGTGACCTTGGGCAAATTTCTTAACCTGTGTTAGTTTTCTATTGCAGCATAATAAATTGCTACAAAGTTAGCAACTTAAAACAACACATATTTATCATCTTACAGTCTCTGTGTGTTAGGAGTCCCCTCGTGGTTTAATGAGGTCCTCTGCTCAGGATCTCACAAGGCTGCAGTCAAAGTGTCAGCCACACTACATCCTTATCTGGAGGCTCATCTAGGGAAACTCCAATTCTGAGCTCATTCAGCTTGTTGGCAGAGTCCATTTCCCTGCAGACACATGACTGAGGGCCTCTACCTCTCACTGGCTATTGGCTAACACTAGTCACCTTTAGGTCCAAGGGGTCACAAGTAGCTCACTGCCATGTGGCCATCTCCCATAGGTGGGTCATGACTGTTTGATTCTTCAAGACCAGCAGCAGATTCTCTGTCTTTCCAGTCTGCTAAGGCAAGTTGTACATAATGTATCAACATTATAGCCATGACTTACCATCACCTCTGCCACATCCTGTGGGCTAGAAGCAAGTCCCAGGTCCCACCCCCCACTTAAGGAGGGAGAGATAAACACCAGGGGATGAACATTACATCACAATGTCTTCTTAGAATTTTTCCTACCACAGACCACCTTATAATTACAATTTAGAGAGCAAATAAGGTATAAAATCCCTTTTGAAAGAGATAGAGTGGAAAGTATTTAAGAATGTAGACTCAAGTCAGAGAAGCAGAGTTCAAATCCTAGCTCTTCAATTTCATTAAAGGCATGAGTTTGGCCAAGGTTCTTATCCTCCCTACATTTCACTTTCTTCTCTTACGAAATGGGAATCATAAAGGAAATTACCTCATGGGTTGGTGGGAAGATTAAATGAGATAATGCTTGTAAGTTATTTAAGACAGTGCCTGACACTTTACGCGTGCTCAATACATGTTAACTCAATAAACACGCTCCTCCTTGCAGCCAACCTAGAACAGAGTCTAGTCTAGCCCAAGTTGTTTAAACCAATATAACTAGGCAAATTAGAGGCAGAGCCATGGCTAAACCCCATGGGCAGAGTTTAAGCTATCAACAGGGTAAGCCTATTGTGCCTGCTGATCTTAATTCTGCCTTTCGAAGCTGTTCCGTCCCCTGCTGAATCAGCCTGCCCTGGGGGTGGGGACGGAAGGGCATATTTCCTTAGAGTGGGCTAGTGATGTCCCATGGAACAAAATGATCAGCACAGCACTGGAAAGCTGGCTTTCCTCCTGGGATGGGTAGATGGCTAGAATTGGAGGCTAATTTGAGAAAGGAGGCACAGGGACCACAAGGTTCTCTGCAGAAGAGTGTGTGGGTGGAGCATAAAGGATATGGGGGAGATCAGGGCAACAGAAGGTATGGATGTGCCGCAGTGACCTTGTCTTTGCAGCAAGCTCAGAGCAGCTGAGGAGGTGATGACTTGCAGTTCTACGGTTGGTGCTGCATGAGTCACTCGCCATATGGTTGGCTTCGTCTCTCTCTATTTCCCACATCAGTTTAAATGAAACTACTGCACATATAGGTGTGTATAGGAATGTGCCCAGACAGCTACAGGTGTGGTGGGTCAGCGCTTGCTTTGAGGATCAAGACCCCTCTCCCAGGAATTAAGCATAAATTTGGACCTCAGTGTGATGACTCAGCATTTTTATAAAATACCCTTTGTCAGTGCAAGGATCTTAGCAAGTTTGAAGGAAATGACTTAAAAGATCACCTTTCTTTGAAGTAGAAATTAATCTCTTGGATTGATGGAGACCTTGGGGAAAGGGAGATGGCAAGAGAAAAGGGATACAGGCATGACTCAAGAGAGAAGAAAATAAAATTGGTTTTACATTTGCCGACAGCTCACCATTAACTAGAATGCTTTTCCATGTATTCTCTGCAGTCCTCACCAAAATAAGACAAAGAAAATATTATTTGCATTTATATAAGAGAATGAGTCTCCAGGACATGAAAAAAGTAGCAGAGGAGAATTCTAGAATGCAGATTTTTAACATATAATTCTGTGTTCTTTCCTCTACAGATGGGTAAGGGGATTCCCCCTGCCCCAAAACGGCCTTCATCAGCACCCTGACATCTAGGTAGAGGTTACCGGCTAAACTTTAATGGAGCAAGTTCTGTCCGGGCACGGCCAAAGTAGAGATTCGTTACATTAAACTCTCTGAAACTGTTTTCTTATCTGTAAAATAGGGATATTAATAACATCCACCTAATTGCTTTGTTTGAGGATTGAATCAGTAAGTAATTATAAAGTCCATAAGAAAGTGAGCAAAATGTTGAAGTGTTCGCCTCATCTTTTGGCCTCATCTTTCTGCCTTCATTTCAAATAAAAATATTTCTGCAGGGAGGAATTAACACTAACTTGCTGAATGAATGGAGGAGGGACAAATGGAGGTGACAGAGAACCCAGAAAGAAAGGCAAAAACGCCCAGGGAAGGGAAAGTGACTGGTTTTCCCAGTCTCCTGACTGCAGGCCCCAACCTCAGGTGTGGCTAATATAGTCAGAACCTAAGTCTACTAAACTACAAAGGAGTTTCTTTCTCTCTCCATTTCAGTATCACTTCCTGATTGATGACCATAAAACACTACCTTTCATGCAGGAGAAGAAACAGTCTTGTCTCATCTGACATTCATTTGACCGGCTCAACCCTGGTGTTCTGGGGCACCAGCTTGCAGGTGAGGGAGCCCCGACTGTAGCGTTTGGCGGTATCTGTGGCATAACTACTCCCACTATGAGTGACCTCAAGTTACTTCAGGTTTAACCACCAGCAGGCAAATTTCTGAGTATTTCACAATCGGCGCTTGTGCACAACTATGCCCGCCACTCCTCGCCTTCCTCGTTGTTTCCATAAGAAGGTTTAGAGTCATTGCTAAGTCCACGAGGCTGCACTGGATATGGATTCTTCAATTCGGCTCCCCAAACTCAATCACCACTATGTCCTACGATCTCTATACCTTGGGACCTTGTCATGTAGGGTTGAGGAGTAAAAAATCGGAGCAAAAGGAAACAAGCAAGAGAATCTGGGAGCTGAGGTTTCTAGGATTTACTACAAACCACCATATTAATAAACGTTTGAATGGAAGAAGAGCCAAGCCCACCTGGTCTTGGTGGCTTATTTCCTGCATTCATCAGACAGTGAAAACAGCGACCTCAGTCACAGGGAGGCAGGAGCTTCATTAGCTTGTGGCTTTTAAAGGCTCAGACACAAAAGCCTGTGTAATAGGAGTGCAAAGTCTCATTATTAGGTAATAATTCTCATCTGGCTGATTCAAATTGCATATCTCTTTGTATCTAACCTTCTTCCAATTACGTCGCTCCTTTTTTATTTCTGTTTTTTTTTTAAGTCACTTTGAAGTGTCATAATTCCTATTTCAATAAAACCTCACATAAGATGACTGAATTTAAACTAGATGAAGAAAGCAGGAGAAACCAGGCTTTCCCCACCTCCAAAAAAAAAAAAAAAATTAAAATCTCAACCCTATTTTACAAGCACTGAAATCAGTGCCTTATTTGGAAGGTGTTCATTCAAGGAGAGAAACTTTTTTATGTGGAAATGATCATTGTACACTTGCCAGATAGTTAATTACATTAGGTTGTTCTGCCCACGATTGCAAATCAACTTCATGCAGCAGGGACTTGTGGTCAAGATAATAGCAAAAGATAATGCAGTAAAACAACTGTGAAAAGAAAATGGTGCAAAGCATAAATGTTGAAAATTGCTGTTTGTTTTTATATATATGTATTTAGGAGGGTGGCAACATGCTCTTTGCTGTTATCACAAGCATTAAAGTTTAATAGACCATCCGTGAGTTATTTACTGCTCAGAAACACCTGCTCCATGAGATAAAGTAGCAGCTATCTTTCTAGTTTTAAAATTGACATTCAGCCAGTTATATTTCTGGTCTCTCTCATCACTTAGATGGCTGTTGACTTTTCGTAAATGTCAAAGGAGATTTTCAACTTAATTTTATTCCTCATGCTAGTTTCTTCCTTGGGCTCTCCAGAGGCCCGGCTTGTCTGTGGCCTCTAAGTCAGCTCCAAGAAAGGATTGCTAAAAAGGAAATCTCTCATTTGAGAAAAGCCAGTGCATTTACAACTGTCTTTTTTACACATTGTTAAGAAAAAGGAATTTACTGTACCTCATCCATAATTACTCCCGCTTAGTCCTTCTGCTGTGTTCACGAGGATGAATGCTATAGTAAGCAAGTGTGGTATATACACATATCTAGAGAATCACAGATTATAAAACTATATTCTGGGTCCCTGTTGCGAATGGCTTCTATTTCCCTTCAGGTCCTGTCTGGTTTCTCGTGACATCTCTCTTCTCTGTGTGTTTTCTCGATTCTCTGTCAGCTGGCCCACATGCTGTATACTCCAAAATTCTGGAAGATCAAGTCTGATTAACTTAGCACTTTCTACTCCTGGACCAAGTTCTTTACCTCAGACCACCTCAGAGAAAAACCACCAGACTATGGCTAGATCTCTCATGGTTGGGTGCTCATATCTAGTCTGTCAGTGGTTACTTCTTTGCAAAGACAACTCATCAAAACTGCCTCAGGCAGTGGACACAGGTTGGCAGTGTCTTCCCAAAAGAGACACCAGGTGTTTCATATACACTGACTGACCAGTGCTGTATATAACACGGTAGGTTCTAAGGCAGCAAGTGCTAACCACAGTGAGGAGCTCCAGTATCAAATTCAAGAAGAGGGACACCTGGGTGGCTCAGTGGGTTAAGCCACTGTCTTCGGCTCGGGTCATGATCCCAGGGTCCTGGGATCGAGTCCCAGATCGGGCTCTCTGCTCAGCAGGGAGCCTGCTTCCTCCTCTCTCTCTCTGCCTGCCTCTCTGCCTGCTTGTCATCTCTCTCTGTCAAATAAATAAATAAAATCTTTAAAAAAAAAATTCAAGAAGAAATTTAGCTTGGAATTTTGAACAACAGAACACGGCTACTGGACTTAGTTCAAATCCTGGCTCTACCATCAGTCTCCATATGACCTTGGGCAAGTGATTTAACCTCTTTGTGCCCAATACCCTTGTATGTAAAATGGGATTTCTAACATTACCTACCTCATAAAGTAGTCATAAGGATTAATGAGGTGACACGTACAAAATGCTGAGCCCAGCGTCTGCCTATGGTAAGTGCTTAGTATCTGATTTGTTGTGTTCAGCTATTTATTGGATATTTGTGTATGGGTATGTGTCTGTGTTTATCTCAGGTACACAGAATTGGAATTAATGATAATCCTTGTTCATGACATACTTCCCTCATTTGGCTATGCAGTGTTGTCTTTTATTTTATGCACTCATTTATAATATAATCAACATCCCATAACCTATCAACCTGTAAGCCTCTCCCAACTCAGCTCCTTCTCTCTCCCAAAGGGATAACCACCATCCTAATGATGAGTAAATCACTGCCCAGCATTCTTTGTATTATTCTTTTAAAAATACACATGATGAACAATATATATTTACTTTTAATTATTGTAAAACTCTATAAAAAGGGGGTATCATATGACATATATGGGACCTGTTTTTTGTCCCTCAAAATTGCGTTTGATAGATTGGTTTGTGTTTCGTCATGTAGTTCTTATTTCTTCATCTTTACTTGTGTGTAATATCCTGTTGTGAGACAAATTATCTAAAGGTTCAGTAAATACTAGCTATTATTTTCAGCTGTTACTCAGTGCTGGCCACCTCTCCTTGCCCTTTTCCGATTACTAACCATCCTCTGTTAACTCCTAATTTCAACCTGGACACTGTTATGTGTGCTCTAGAACTTCATTGCTGACCAGCAGTAGACCAAGGTGGAGGGCGCCCACCTGTTTCCTTCCTCCCTTCCCCAGGACTCTGCACTCCTAAAACACACTCCTGTTGTTTGGTCCACCCTAGCCTCTATGGAGAGAAGAGGCTTAGATAAGTAACTGGTAGGAACAGTGCATTGATTGCTGCCTTTTAATTTTTTCAGTGAGAACAGGAAGAGAATTTATTGACAAGGCTGTTAGGCCAATGTGAATCTATCACAGTGCATTATTGGCATTCTTATTATCTGGCATTTCTGCAATCCTCCCCTGCCATCTTCCTTTATCCTTTCACGCATGGTTCTAGTAGAAAAACTGCAGACTACAATACTGCATGGAGCACAGGTAGGTAGGAAACAGCTGGAAGATGCTTCCCATGTGTTGTAGGAATACCGAAATGGCAAATAAAGCAAGAGCTCTGGGTTCCAGCCGTGTTTTCTTTCTAGTGACTGCTGGGGGACCAGTAGAAAACTCATGAAGTGACCCTTATTAGTTTGGCCAAGCTCCCTCCCAGGCAATTACTGTAGCAAAGCTCAGACACTGAATTCTGATTGATTCTGGAAGATTAAGCAAGAAAACGAAGGCACCATAATATTGTAGCCAGAAAGGTAACCTGGCTTTAAACTCATGCACTGATTCAGAAGAAAGAGGCAGGCTGCCAACATTTCATGCCAGGTTTTCTAAGTTACATCACATTTCTTAATGTTGATTTTGACCTCCCCTCCACCAAATATATATCCATGCTTCTGATTAAAGATGAAATGTAGGAGGTTTAGTTTCACATGGTTTCCTCCCACCAAATTGATCACATTTTTTTTCCCTTGTTCTTTGAGTGCAAGAGGTAGGGCAAGAAGAGGGAAGACAGGGGAATAGTATAATTGATCATGTACTGAAGAATTTCTCTGTAAATTGTAACATAGTCTGTTACTGGTGTAGGGGCCACATTTGGAAGTTTTCTGTCATTAATTCCACTAACAGGTTCAATATCTGTATGTTTGATTCTGTGTAAACTTTGGCAGAGAGACTCATAATCAGCATCTCCTGTGATGAATGCTAAGTTGGAATCTGAATGAACGGCTATGTTTATCATGGTGGGAAAAGTAATTTTTTTCTCTATTTTTTTAAAGATTTATTTATTTATTTATATTAGAGAGAATGAGAGTACATGTAAGTGGGGAGAGGGGTAGTGGGAGAGAGGGAGAGGGAGAGAGAGTCTCCAGCAGACTCCATGCTGAGGGTAGAGCCAGACCTGGGGCTCAATCCCATGACCCTGAGATCACGGTCTGAGCTGTAATCAAAAGTGAGATGCTTAACCAGCCAACTGGGCCACCCAGGCACACCAAGAAGTCATTTTTCTACAGTGAGATGGTGAGATCCCAAATCACTTACCCCATACAGCTCACACTCATGATGACTTTACTACTCTGCTGTCTTTATTGTTCTAGGAAACCCTTACCCAGAAAGATAAATTTGCAAATAACTGAACATTCTTGTAAATCCATTTTAAATTGACAGCTTTTCAATAGGTAACACCAAACCAACTGTTTATGATCCATATTACTTCCCATCCTATTCTCAAAACCCTCACCTTCCTAGGTCCACCAATCATAAACTCTTCTATCATGATGTTTATCCAATCCTAATCAAGCTTCTGAATTTAAAGTCCACCTTAAATGCAACTTTAAAACCTCTTAAGTATTTGGCTTTGCCTTATACCCTGAGACTCTACAAGAACTCTGTCAACATAGTGTCCTTCCTTACCACAGGAAGCAACAAACTCAGCTCTGACTTATCAACAGGTTATTTTGTGCAGTTGTTTGACAACAAAGAGGAAGGACAAAAACAGAGGTGATAACTAGGTGTTTAAAAATGAATGGTACTCAACCAGCTATAAAAGACAGAGAAGAACATTCCAAAAGGGGAGAACAGCCGAGCAAAGACAGGAAGGTTACAAGGGTACCAGTCACAGGTCATTCTGGGGCTTAACTTTCATTGTGTCCGAGGGAACATGTTAACCTTCTCCTGGCACAGGGCAGCATCTTAGAAGCTCCTTCTTCCCATGACTGAGGAGTTCTAGCCTGAAGGGACTTTAGGATCTTAGAGCAGCTCTCAGACACCCAGGACTGAACTGCTTTACCCACAAGCTGTAGCTCCCTCACCTCCTGCTCTGTCTCCACCATATTAACTGTCCGGCTTTCTTCAATTTCCACTTCACTGCTTTCCAAGAGGTCATCCCAGTCTCATGTGGACCAAATCCAAATCTACTGCACATACACACCACTGAGCCAGTCATTCTGTATTCATGACCATCACCATCATCACCATCATCATCATCACCAAGTTTTCGGAATCTAGATTAGGAAAGGCACTCAGAAGAATGCATTTGATTACTACACTTTCAGTTGTCCATAACCAATGATTCCTTATTTTCCCCAATATGCACTCCTTCTTAGAGGTTTTCATAAAACCACAAACTGCCTCTTCAGGGGAATGTCTTCTTCCCAGAAGCATTAGAGACCTCCATATGGGGAACAGAAATTTTATAGATTGGATCTCAGAGCCTGACAGCCTGAGCTCTGATATGGCTCTCAGACCATATTGATCTGGCCGTGCCTTCCTACAAAGGAAGCCGCTTGGGGGTCTGGTCCAGGCTGCATCCTTGTTACATGAAAAGAAGCCATGATGTGAATGCATGCACTTCTTATAGGCCACTTTCCTTTATAACAGCTTCCTCTCAGTTTCCCACAATCTGCACCTGGGAAGGCAGCTGAACTACACATAGGGGAAGATTTGATCTTCATAAGCCCAGAGAAGTTCAGTGGTGGTGGGTGGAATGAACCAGGACTTTGCAGGCAGACAAACTTGCGTCCGATCCTGGTTCTAACACTGTGACCTCAGATGGGTTCCTTAAACTTTCTTAAGTTTACAAATGTTAAAAAGGGAAAAGTAACCCTACTACAACAAGGCAGAGAGGTTGTTAAAGGAGCAAAAGTTCCTGGCATTTCGCACGTGCTCAGTAAATGTTAATTTTCTCCTCTTACCCCCAATTTTTAGCCAAAAGGCCTGACCTCCAGTCACCAGGTAATAAGAAATTTGACCTTTTAAAGTAAGAAATCCATGATTTAATACCCCAGCAACTGTCTATGATAGAGAACCACAGGTATTCTTCCCATAACTTCCCCTTTTGCATTCACATGGATAACTGAATTCTGTCACTGAAAGTGTAAAAGGTGTCTTCCATCCTCTCTGGAGGTGGAGATGGCTGAAAAAATGAGGAGTGGTGGCTAAGTAGTGCCTTCAAGCATACAAAGTGTAAAATCTCCAGCGTAAGCCAACCTGTCACTCTCCGTGTTGCCTATAAAGTTGTTATGGCCTGGAGCATGTAAGCCGAGTCCCCTCGGCAGGAATCCCAAAGGCTTTAGCATTCATGACTGCCCCGCATTTCCCAGGGTTCTTGTGTAAGCTACAAAGATGTCCCTTAGCTTGCTGACAAATGAAAAATATATCATTCTCCTGTCTTTTTCCACTGTCATCTCTTCACATGCTCAGCTAATTTAGTCTGGGAAGCACACCTCTCTAAGAAAAGCCATACTTAAAGAGGACTTGTATGCTCCCACATTTCTCTGCAACCTGCAGAAATTAGGTCTGATTTCAAAGCCAAGTGTTCAAAGAGAAGAGGAAGCTGGGTCTGGGAGAATAGATGGAGCCGATTGCCTTGAAAGCTTTCTTGTTAATTTTAGTTTCAGTCCCTGTCCCCAGGTCTTTGGTGCCAACAGGAGAGAGTGCTTTCCATCCTGAGAAAGTGAATACAGTATTTCCCAAAAAACCTTGAACCATTGCCCAAACCTCAGATCTCAAGGCTTTCCTAAGGTTATAGTCACCAAAGCTAGGTCTTAAAAGTAATGACAAGAATACAAAACTGCCAGGATCAAAGGATGCCGAGGGTACCCAGGAGGCTTCATGAAGACCCACAGCTCCCTCTGCTGGGGACACGACTGCCATAGCACCTGAGGTGGTTGTGCAGCAGTTCCAGTATAGTTGTCCACTGCTTTGTGTTCATATACCTAATACTCCACCCCTCAAGGCTTCTTCCCCACTGTTCCTGGTACCCAGCCAAAATTCTGGTGCTTTTAAGATGTTTTCCTTATATCCCCTCAAGTAAGATAGTCAAATGTTTACAAATAATGCATTTGTAAACTGCTATTCGAAAACATTCACATGTTTTTGGTGTTGAGCTGACGCAGGTTTTGAGCACATTGTACCTTGGAAATTCTTTGGATTGCCACAAGATGTAAGGGATAAGAGGGAAATTTTCAGAAAAACATGATAATGGATGATTAAATCTCTGATTTATTCAGGAGTATTGCTACAGATCCATATTCGCCTGGCATATTCCACCTTAATATTTTTACAAGTAATCTTAAAAGTGATGAGGGAAAGGTGATGTCAGGTGTACAGGAAGAAACCTTCAAAGTTTGCAGTGGACTCATGATTAAAACTTAAGGTGGTGTGCCAATTGCAAAAGCTATTTCAGGGAAAGACAAAACTACCATCCATACCTCTACTAGACAGAAACAGCTTAAATGCAAGAAGTACTAGTAGAGGGATCATTAGAAAATACTGAGTTGTCCCAGTAAAAGAACAGATTTTGAGTCAGAAGACTTGAGATTTCTAGTTCATTTTACACATTTTTGAGACTTTCTATTGTACTCAATAAATATTTGAACACCTACTGTTTGCCAAACGCATAACAGATCCTAGGACACAATGATGGAGAAGACAATCTTCCCTCTCAAAATTTGCGATCTACTAAAGCCAACAATTTAATCAAACACAGCTCCCTGGGGTCAGTGGTATGAGAGGATAAGTATAGGATGATCTCAAACAGCACAGCAAAGAAGTATAACCAAGAGAATCAAGACAATGGATTTAAAAAAGATTTTAAGAATTATATGAGTGAGTTGATTTCCCCCCAATTTTCTGCATATCAAGTACATTCACAATATTGTGAAACTATCACTATTATCCATTTCTAGAACTTTTTCATAATCCCAAAGAGAAACTTTGTACCTATTAAAAAACAACTTCCATTCCTCTCTCCCCGACCTCTGGTAACCACCATTCTACTTTCTCTCTATATAAGTTTGACTACTCTAGATACCTCAATAAAAGTGGAATCATACAATATTTGTCTTTTTGTGTCTGGCTTATTTTACTTAGCTTAATGTTTTCAGGATTCTTCCTTGCTGTAGCATCTGTTGGAAAGTCATTTTTTTGTAAAGCTATTACAGTAAATGAATATATATATATATATATTCACGATATATGATATATATATTCATATATATATGTTCATTGTGTGAATATATCACAATTTGTTATCCATTAATATATTAATGGACATTTGGATTGTTTCTACCTTTTGGCTATTGTGAGTAATGAAATAAACACTGGTGCACAAAGTATCTCTTTGAGCACTTGCTTTCAATACTTTTGGGTATATGCCTAGAAATGGAATTTCTGGATCATATAGTAATTCTGTTTAATTTTTTTTAAAGGAATCATCATACTGTTTCCCACAGTGGCAGTGGCTGCACCACTTTAAATTCTCACCAATAATGCATAAGGGATTGAATTTCTCCACATCCTAATACTTATTATTTTCCTTTGGTTTTCGTGTATGTGTGTGGTGTTGTTTTTGTTGTTTTGATAATAACAATCCTAATAGGTAGAAAGGGGTATCTCACTGTGGTTTTATTTTCATTTTCCTACTGACTACTGATTTTGAGCATCTTTTCATGTGCTTGGGAATTTGGTATCTTTTTTGGAGAAATGGCTATTCTAGATACCCATTTTTGAATTGGGCTGTTTGATTCTGTTATGCTGCAGTTGTTGTAGGAGCTCTTTATTTATGCTGGATATTACTCCTTTATCAAAGTATAAAATTCAAATATTTCCTCCCATTCTCTGGATTGCCTTTACAAACTCTTTGGTGCTCACAAGTTTTAAATTTTGATTAAGAAAGAATCACTTATTTTTCTCTTTTGTTGCCATGACTTTGATATCAAGATGCAAGAAATCCTTACTAAAACTAAATGTCATCAAGTTTTTTCCCATGCTTTTTCCTTTAAGAGTTTTATAGTTTAGATTTTATGTTTATATCTGTGGTCCACTGTTAGCCATTTTTTGTATATGTGTGTATTTTGTATATATTCTAGAGTTTTATTTTGTTTTCATAGTTACCATGGGCTTTACATATAACATTCTACAGTTTTAACTTTCTATTTTGAATTGATACCAACTTTAATCACATTTGAAAATTCTACTCTTGTAAAGTTTACAAACATTATTATTACTATAATTATTATTACTTATTATGTGTTATAATTGTATTAGTGTCACAAATTACATCTTTACACATTACATCCAAAATATTTTTATGCACTTACCTTTTAAATCTTGTAGAAGATAAAATTGTAGACCAAAATTATAATACTGGTTTTTATATGTGCCCATCTATTTTACTTTCTGCCCATTTTTTCTTCTTTTTCAGAATCATTTAATTATTATAATTACTTTCTTTTGCTATACCAATTCTAGAATACTAATGTCTGTATCTACAGAAATGCTTGCTAAAGTTTTTGTAGGAATTGCATTAAATCTGCATATCAACTTGGGGGGAATTGACATCTTTACTATGTTGTCTTCCAGTTTATGAATATGGCATATGTCTCTATGTGTTTAGATCTTCTTTGATTTTTTTTCAGCATTATATAGTTTTTGCAAACAATCCTGCACATGTTTTGTTATATTTACACATAAGCATTTCATTTTTTGAGCAATTATAAATAGTACTGCATTATTAATTCCAGTGTTCATGTTAGTATATCAAAATTACAATAGATTTTGCCCTTCTGGAAGTTTCTTTTTTTCAAATATTCTTTGATACTTGCTTTTCTTTTTTTTTTTTTTTTTTTTTTTTTTTAAAGATTTTATTTTTTTATTTGACAGAGAGAGATCACAAGTAGGCAGAGAGGCAGGCAGAGAGAGAGGAGGAAGCAGGCTCCCTGTGGAGCAGAGAGCCCGATGCGGGACTCGATCCCAGGACCCTGAGATCATGACCTGAGCCGAAGGCAGTGGCTTAACCCACTGAGCCACCCAGGCGCCCCTGATACTTGCTTTTCATAGAAAAAAATTATATCATCTGTGAAAAGAAACAGTTTTATTTCTTCCTTTATGACCTGTAATGCCCTTTATTTCCTTTTCTTGTTTTGTTTACCTGGCTAGAATGCCCAGCACTATGTTAAATAAAAGTAGTGAGAGCAGACATCTTTGGCTTGTTCCTGATCTTAGAGAGAAAGCATTTAGTTTTTCACTATTATGTATAAGCTGTAAGGTTCTTTTGTAGATACTTTTTATTGAGTTAAGGAAATTTCCCTCTATTCCTATTTTTTTAAAAGAATTTCAATCATGAATATATATTGAAGTTTTTCAAATGATTTTTTCTGTATCAATTAATATTATTATGTGAGTTTCCTTAAGTTTGCTAATATGGTACAGAACATTGATTGATTTTAAATATTGAACCAGCTTTTCCAGAATAAATCCAGCTTGGTCATGGTGTATAATTTTTTAAATATATTCCTAAATTCTACTAGTGAATATTTACAAAGGACTTTGTATCTATGTTTATGACAGATATGGGTCTGCAGGGTTTTCTTTTAACTGTATTTTCTGGTTTTGTATCAGAGTAATACTAAATTCATAACATAAATTTTTATTTTCTCCCCTTTTATTTTCTAAATGAGATTACATAGATTTGACATTAAATCTTTTTCAATGTTTATTAAAATTCTCCAGTGAGACATTCAGAGCCTGGAGATTTCTTTTGGGGGGAATTTTTAAATTATGAACTAAATTTACCTAACAGTTATGAGGCTACTCATATAATTTTTTCATATTGGATGATTTGTGGTAGTTTGTAGTTTTCTAGGATATGGTTAATTTCAATAAAATCACATCCGTACATGTAGAGTTGTTTGTGCCATTCCTTTATTTCTCTTTTGATATCAGCAGAGTCTGTAATGATATTCCTGTTTCATTCCTGATGTTGATCATTTGTGCTCTCTCTTTCTCTCTCTCTCTCTCTTTTTTTTTTTTTTTTTTTTTTTTTTTTTTGTCAGTTTTGCTCGGGGTTTGGCAAATTTTTTAGTAAGTTTTTAATTTTAATTCCAGTAGAGTTAACATGCAATGTTTTATTAGTTTCAGGTGTACAATGTAGTGATTCAACAATTGTATGCATTACTCAATGCACATCACAACAATTGTACTCCTTAATTTCCATCAGCTATTTTACCCATCCCCTACCCCTCTCCCCTCTGGTAACCACCCACGTCTTTGTTTCATTGGTTTCCTCCACTGTTTTTTCCATTTTCAATTTCCTACTTATCACATCTTACCTTTATTATTGACTTCCTTCCCCATACTTTGGGTTTATTTTCTTCTTTATCCAAGCTCTTCAGATGGGAACTTATAGTATTGATTTGATACTTTTATTCATTTCTAATGTATGTATTTAGTGCTACAGATTTCCCTTTCAGCAACACTTTAGTTGTGTCCTACAAATTTCGGTGTGTTTTATTTTCATGTTCATCCAGTTCAATATCTGCTTTGATTTCTCTTGACACCCTCTACTTGACCTCTATATTAGTTAAGTGTGCTGTGGGTTTCCAAGTGTTTGTAGATTTTTCTGTTATGTTTCTGGTTTTGATTTTTTTTGTTTCATTCCTTTGTAGTCAGAGAATACACTCTGTATGATTTCAATATTTTAAGATTTGTTTAAGATTGTTTTATAACCCAGAATAGTGTTTAGCTTGGTATGTGTTCCATGGACACTTGAAAAAAAAATACTTACCTACTATTGTTGTGTAGAGCGTTTTATAAATGTTGATTAGATCCTCTTTGTTGGTGGATTTGAGTTCTTCTGTATCTTTTTTCATATTCCCTCTAGTTGTTCTATCAACTGTTGGGAGAGGGGTTAAAGTTCCAACTATAATTGGGTTGATCCACTTCTTGTGTTAATTATATCAGTTTTGTTTCCACATATTTTGCTGCTTTGTTGTCTGGTACATGCACATTTTATATCAATACTTTTGCCATCATATAATATCTCTCTTTGTCTCTGATATTTTTCTGTGCTCTAATATCTACTGTATCTGATATTAATATATCCAGCCCTGTTTTCCTTTGACTAGTGTTTGCATAATTTTATGTATTCTCATATTATTTTTAACCTACACATAGAACTGAGATTTATATAGTGAATAGATCATTGGATCATGTTTATTAATCCACTCTGCCAATCTCTGTATTTTGGGTATTTAGAAGTTTTAATAATTTAATATAATATTGACATGTTAATGCTAACATGTAGTGTTTAAATTTTGCTGTATTTTGCTAGGTATAAAATGCTGGTTGGAAATTCTGAAATACATTGTGCCACTTCTTTCCGTACTACATAGTTTCTGATGAGAAATCCACTGTCATTTGAAGCAGTTTTCCTCTATAGCTAACGTATCATTTTTCTGTCACTGCTTTTAGCATTTTTTCCTGTAACTTCAGTTTTCTAATTTTAATGTGTCTTGACATAGATTTTTTGTTGTTGTTGTCTATCTTGTTTGATATTCACTCAACTTCTCAAATTGGTAAGTTTACATCTCTTGCCAAGTTTTCAGCTATCATTTCTATGAGTACTTTTTAAATCCCTCCCTATTTAGTCTTTGCTTCTGGAAATTCAATATATGGAGCTTAAAATATTTTTGCTGTATTTCCAAATGTCCCTGAATGTTCTGTTTATTTATATTTCTGATCTTTTTCTCTCTGTTGTTCAGATTGGGTGGTTTTACTATTTTATCATTAAGTTAACAGATTCTGGGATACCTGGGTGACTCAGTTGTTAAGCTTCTGCCTTTGGTTTAGGTCATGATCCCAGGATCCTGGGGTTGAGCCCTGTGTCAGACTCCCTATTCAGTGGGAAACCTGCTTCTCCCTCTCCCACTCCCCCTGCTTGTGTTCCCTATCTCACTGTGTTTCTCTCTGTCAAATCAATAAAATCTTTAAAAAAAAAATTTATTGCTTCTAGCTTTTATTCCTTCCATTATTCTGTTGAGTTCATCCATTGGGCTTTTTTATTTTGGTTATTATATTTTTCAGTTCTAAAATTTCCAGTTTGGGGGCGCCTGGGTGGCTCAGTGGGTTAAAGCCTCTGCCTTCAGCTCTGGTCATGATCTCAGGGTCCTGGGATCGAGCCCCACATAGGGCTCTCTGCTCAGCAGGAAGCCTGTTTCCCTCTCTCTCTGCCTGCTTCTCCGTCTACTTGTGATCTCTCTCTGTCAAATAAATAAAATCTTTAAAAAAATAAATAAATAAATAAATAAATAAATAAAATAAAAAATAAAATTTCCAGTTTGTCCTTTATATCTTCTATTTCTTTGCTGTGTCTGTGTTTTATTCTGAGGTTCTCTATATTTTCATTTGTTTCACACATGCTCATAATTCTTCACTGAAGCATTTATAACACAAATGCATGAAAATTTTTGTCAGATAATTCTAATGTGTTTGTTATATTTTCAATCACCATATATTGATTGATTGCTTTTTTTCACACACTTTGAGTTCTTCCTGGTTCTTGGTATGACAAATAATTTTTTTATAGAAACTTATATACTTATTTTTATTATGTTATAAGAATGAATCCTAGCTAAACTTTCCATTTTATCTGGTTTTCTCTGATACTGCTTTAGTAAGAGGAAGGATATAGGCCACATTTTTACTGCCAGTTAGAGGTAGATGTCCATGCTCCCCAGTGAGCCTTCACTGATACCTGAGGTACAGAGACTTCTCATTAGATGGGCAGGGGTGGTAGTTTGCACTCCTTATGGTATCCATTGTTATCATAATGGAAGTGACCTCATTAGCAGTGAGTGATGATAAAAGTTTTGACTCTCTATTGGGCTTCCATGATGTCACCCAGCACAGTAAGAAGGGGGAGGGGTACCACATTACTGCTAGGTGGAGATGGAAAGTCAGGCTCCTCACATGATCTTCATTGACATCATGATAAGGATGCCTTATTACCAGCCAGTGAGGATGAAAGTCTCATCACCCTAATGGGTCTTTTCTGACATCATCCAAGTGGAGGTATTAAAGTGTCTCCTTAGAGGCTTACAAGGGTGAGAGCTTACAATCCTCACTTGGCCCTTACTGGCAGGGATGGGTTGTTGGCCACAGCTGCTTCTGTGGTGTTTGGTTGCAATAAACGAGTTATTATCTAAAAATTTTAGATTTCGCTAGGTTGTTCTGTTCTGATTTTTTTAGCTACAGAGAGCAGGGTTTTGTTCACTTTCCTAATTTATCCTGTGCCTATTTGCATTTCTGCATTACTGGTTTCTTCAGCAATAAGTCTGGACATAGAAGACAAAAAAGGAATCTGGGGGATTCACCAGCTTGCCTTTTCTCAGGCCCCAAGACTCTAGCAAGTCATCATTTTCTCTCTACCTTTCAGAGTCTTATGTTTGTTTTATGTATGGTATTTTGGTATTTTAGTTCTGATTAATGGAAGTAACCAGAAAAAATACTGAGTTCTTTTATAATATGTTTAAAACTTAGTATAACAAGAACAAGATTATATAATGTTACAGGCATCTCAGGTCAGGCAATAAAATTAATTACTTGGTATTTGTTGGGTATTTCTGAAGTTTCAGCTTTCCATGCTCTTAAGATTTACATTAAATAATAAGCAATGTTTTGTTTCCCTGTTAAGGTTGTATGACATAATCTGAAAGACCAAGAGGATAAAAAAGGTCATCATTTCAGCTTGACTCAGTGAAATTGCAGTTATCCACTTACTTAAGGGTCATACCTTCCGACAAATTATTGTTATTTCAAAAGCTTTTCTTTCCTTACAGACCATCCTTAGTGTTCATTTTAGCCTTATTCCCCCTTTTAAAAGTTCTTAAGTCAAAAAAAGTAGAGCAAAAAATATCAAAACAAGAGGCAATGTAAAAACCATACTCAGAAAAAATACATAACATTAAAACTTTTCTTACTCAAGAAAACAAAAAATGAAAGGAAATTAATAGTTCTTTTAAATTAGTAAAATATTGCAAAAAATATTTTAGAAGAGAAGGAAGATTAAATTAAAGGGCAGAAATCTATATGATGAAAAGAAAACATTTATTTTCATAATGTGATATACTACTCTTGCACAAACTTGAAAATACTAGGCAACATATATATAAATACTTCACATATTTGGCTGAGCTGGCATGAAATAAAGATTTGAAAGATGAACAAAGCAATGAACATGCTTGATATGATAAACATATAGAGAATAATGTTAGGAGAGTAACAGTCCTAACATGTCATTTCATGTGGTGGGAATTCCACTGGAGTAACACTTTTGAACTCTTTCTAATTCTAATTCAACACACTTTTCTCTAAGGGATTAATCTGACTGTTCAGTGTAGAAGGAAAAAAATGTGACATATAGATGCTAGACCCTTCCTCTTCAATTTCTCTTAGAACCATGCTTCCAACAGAGACCAGGTAGTCTGCGTTGCTACTCTATGCCATTTTTTTATCATTACAGCCACCACCATTATCAGAGGGGTGTATGTGAACAGCATTCCCTGGGATCAGATGGGGAATTCTGTCTAAATCTGAGGTTTAGGGTTAAGACACTTACTTTCCCTTGAATATCAGCAGTATTGTCTAACATTAGCTTAATCACTATAGAATTGATAGTTCGGATAGTTCAGATACCTATCAAATTTTTGTTTTTTGTTTTTTTTTTTTATTGCTACCAGAACTCTTATGGAGAAGATGGATGTATTATTTTTGACTCCCCTCTAAAGTCCAACAACAACCTGAAGAGGCACACTTTATTTAAATTCACAAGGGGCATTTATGACAACATATTAGGCATTAAAGCAAGTCTCAAAAAACTTCAAAGAATTGGTAACATACACAATACTTTTTTTATCTGACTAAAAAGTCACTTAACAGAAATCATTAAGTAAAGGGAAATACTATTCAGCAATGAGAAAGAAGGAAATCCTGCCATGTGTGGCAACATGGGTAAACCTGAAGGCATTATGCTAAGTAAGGTAAGTCAGACAGAGAATGACAAATATTGTTATGATTTTGTTTATATGTTGAATATAAGAAAAACTAACTTGTAGAAACAGAATAGAATGGTAGGAGGCACTAGAGGGTAGGAGAACTGGAGATGTTGTTTAAGGGTACAAACTTAACAATTAGTAAATAAATAAATTCTGGGGGCGCCTGGGTGGGCTCAGTGTGTTAAAACCTCTGCCTTTGGCTCAGGTTGGGATCAAGGCAGACGTCAGGCTCTCTGTTTCCTGGGGAGCCTGCTTCATTCTCTCTTTCTGCCTGCCTTTCTGCCTACTTGTGATCTCTGTATGTCAAATAAATAAATAAAATCTTTAAAATTAATTAATTAATTAATTCTGGAAATCTAATGAACAACTTAGTGATTATACTCAGCAACACCACATTATAAACTTCAAAGTTACTAAGAGACTAGATTCCAACTGTTCACAACACAAAAAATAAATGATAAATATGTGACATAATAAAGGTGTTAGCCAACATTACTGTAATTGTATTATGATATATGAATGTATTAAACCAACATGTTGTACACTTTAAACTTACACAATGCCGTATGTCAATTACATCTCAATTTTTTTTAAATTAAGATAATGAAGAATAGCAAAACCAAAAAGCACCTCAGATAAGATTAGTAAAATTCACATATTCATAACAAAATGTAAAAAGAGAGCAAGAACACCATAACTACCACCAATAACAAAATAAAATGAAATATTAAGCATCTTTAGCTAGGTATAACTAGAGATAGAGCAAATATTAAAATGATTATAGGTGAGCATTATGAGAAACTTCATGTCACTAAATATTAAGGCTTAAAGAAAAGATAATTTCTGAGAAAAATATAAGTTACTGTTGATGGGTATTAAGGAGGGCACAGATTGCCTGGAGCACTGGGTGTTATATGCAAACAATGAACCAGGGAACACTAATCAGAAACTAATGATGTACTATAGGTGACTAACATAACACAATACATACATACATACATACATACATAGAAAAGAAAATAAATAGGAAACATCAAAGTTCTATAACACTACAATAACTTTTTTTTAAAGTTTGAATCAATGGTTAATCTTTCTGTAAGGAAAATGCCAGGTCCACATAGGCACATTCTATCTAAAATACAAAAAAAGAAAAAGAAAAACAAATTACTTGTAGATAAATGTTTCCAAATTATTTTTAAAAAGGAAAAACATACTCCTTCCTTTATGCAATTATCATTTCCATTTTTTCTAAAACCTGACAGCATTGGTATAAGAAAGACAAATTACAGGCAAATTTTAATAATGAATCATGATTTAAAATCCTAAAACAAATATTAGCAAACTAAATCAAGCAATTTCTAATAATAATATAGGAATGGACAGATTATATTTATCTCAGGAATGCCTAATATTATTGGAAAAAATTAGATTTGAAATGCGAGAGTATCTTGTATCAGATTAATCATCATACAGCTAACAATTATAATCTCTGGAAAAAAATGTATAAAAACTAAAGTCATAGAAAGTGAGTGATAAAACCAGGCAGAAATTTAGAGGATTATATTTTTGAAAGAAGGGAACTGCACTGGGAGAGATTAAAGTTTATATGGTATGTCACTCAAGAGTTCTCCAAAGGAGAATAGAAGCCTCCCCAAAAAAGAAATATAACCATAGGAGATTATATATACATATATATACATATATAATATATACATATTATATACATGTATATATTATATATGTATATATAATCTCCTATGGTTATTTATATATAAATATATAATCTCCCATATATATACATATACATGTGTGTGTATTGTATAAAATTCTTGCATAAGTTAATAAATATAAATGTGTGTGTGTAGAGACAGATGTGTTTCCATTGGCTCACACCACTGTGGAGCGTGGCAAATCTGAAATCTGAATATACACATGCAGAAGAATGAAACTGGACCCATACCTCATACCACTAACAAAAATCACTCAAAATGGATTAAGGACTTGAACATAAGACCTGAAACTATAAAACTCCAAGAAAAAACATAGGTGGAAATTTTCTTGACATTAATCTCAGCAATGATATTTTTTGGATTTTATACCAAAAGCAAAGAAATCAAAGCAAAAATAAGTAAGTAGAAATATATCAAACTAAAAATCTATCCACAACAAGGGAAACCAACAACAAAATAAAAACCGAATTGCAGAATTAGAGAAAATATTTGCAAGCCACATATCTGATAAGGGGTTAATATTCAAAATATGCAAGGAACTCATAACTCAATTAAAAATCTCAATTAAAAAATGGACAAATCGGAGGAGTCAAGATGGCGGAGAAGTGGCAGGCTGAGACTACTTCAGCTAGCAGGAGATTGGCTAGATAGCTTATCTAAAGATTGCAAACACCTGCAAATACACCGGCAGATCGAAGAGAAGAAGAACAGCAATTCTAGAAATAGTAAAACAACCACTTTCTGAAAGGTAGGACTGGCGGAGAAGTGAATCCAAAGCGATGGGAAGATAGACCCCCGGGAGAGGGGCTGGCTCCCAGCAAGCAGCGGAGCAACGGAACACAAAATCAGGGCTTTTAAGAGTCTGTTCTGCTGAGGGACATCGCTCCAGAGGCTAAACTGGGGCGAAGCCCACGCGGGGTCAGCATAGCCTCAAGTCCCACAGGGCAGAAGGATCGGGGGTGTCTGAGTGTCGCAGAGCTTGCGGGTATTGGAACGGGAAAGCCGGCTACAGAGACAGAGCCGACAGTAAGCTCACAGCTCGGGGTTGCCTTGAACCAGTCGCAGGCTCGGTGAGCTTGGAGTGCGGCCGGGGGTCAGGCAGATAGGAGTTACTGGGTGTTGTTCTCTAAGGGTGCACTGAGGAGTGGGGCCCCAGGCTCTCGGCTCCTCTGGGCCACCGGAGACCAGGAGGCCGCCATTTGTATTCCCATCCTCCAGAACTCTATGGAAAGTGCTCAGGGAACAAAAGCTCCTGAAAGCAAACCCAAACAGATTACTCAGCCCGGCCCCTGGTAAGGGTGGTGCAATTCCGCCTGGGGCAAAGACACTTGAGAATCACTACACCAGGCCCCTCCCCCAGAAGATCAACAAGAAATCCAGCCAAGACCAAGTTCACCTACCAAGGAGTGCAGTTTCAATACCAAGGAGAGCAGCAGAACTCCAGAGGAGGAGAAAGCCAAGCACGGAACTCATGGCTTTCTCCCTGTAATTTTTAGTCTTGCAGTTAATTTAATTTTTTTCTTTTTCATTTTTATCTCTTCTTCTGCTAAAAGTTTTTTTAACTTTTACCTTTTTCTTTTTTTAACATTTTTTAACTCGTTTATCTAATATATATATTTTTTCTTTTTTATACTTTTCTTTATTCGTTTTCTTTTTTTAATTCTTTTCTTTTTTTCCCCTTTTCTTTCTTTCTTTCTGAACCTCTTTTTATCCCCTTTCTCCCCCCTCACGATTTGGGATCTCTTCTGATTTGGTTAAAGCATATTTTCCTGGGGCTGTTGCCACTCTTTTAGTATTTTACTTGCTCCTTCATATACTCTTAGCTGGACAAAATGACAAGGCGGAAAAATTCACCACAAAAAAAAAGAACTAGAGGCGGTACCTAAGGCTAGGGACCTAATCAATACACACATTGGTAATATGTCAGATCTAGAGTTCAGAATGACAATTCTCAAGGTTCTAGCCGGGCTCGAAAAAGGCATGGAAGATATTAGAGAAACGCTCTCGGGAGATATAAAAGCCCTTTCTGGAGAAATAAAAGAACTAAAATCTAACCAAGTTGAAATCAAAAAAGCTATTAATGAGGTGCAATCAAAAATGGAGGCTCTCACTGCTAGGATAAATGAGGCAGAAGAAAGAATTAGCAATATAGAAGACCAAATGACAGAGAATAAAGAAGCTAAGCAAAAGAGGGACAAACAGCTACTGGACCACGAGGGGAGAATTCGAGAGATAAGTGACACCATAAGACGAAACAACATTAGAATAATTGGGATTCCAGAAGAAGAAGAAAGAGAGAGGGGAGCAGAAGGTATACTGGAGAGAACTATAGGGGAGAATTTCCCAAATATGGCAAAGGGAGCGAGCATCAAAATTCAGGAGGTTCAGAGAATGCCCCTCAAAATCAATAAGAATAGGCCCACCGCCTATTTAGTAAAATTTACAAGCTTTAGTGACAAAGAGAAAATCCTGAAAGCAGCACAGGAAAAGAAGTCTGTAACATACAATGATAAAAATATTAGATTGGCAGCTGACTTATCCACAGAGACCTGGCAGGCCAGAAGGAGCTGGCATGATATATTCAGAGCACTAAACAAGAAAAACATGCAGCCAAGAACACTATATCCAGCTAGGCTATCATTGAAAATAGAAGGAGAGATTAAAAGCATCCAGGACAAACAAAAACTGAAAGAATTTGCAAACACCAAACCAGCTCTACAGGAAATATTGAAAGGGGTCCTCTAAGCAAAGAGAGAGCCTACAAGATATAGATATATTCAGAACATTTCATCCCAAAGCAACAGAATACACATTCTTCTCTAGTGCACATGGAACATTCTCCAGAATAGATCACATCCTCGGTCCTAAATCAGGACTCAGTCGGTATCAAAAGTTTGGGATCATTCCTTGCATATTTTCAGACCACAATGCTCTGAAGCTAGAACTCAACCACAAGAGGAAGTTTGGAAAGTACCCAAATACTTGGAAACTAAACAGCATCCTTCTAAAGAATGAATGGGTTAACCAGGAAATTAAAGAAGAATTGAAAAAAATCATGGAAACAAATGATAATGAAAATACAATGGTTCAAAATCTGTGGGACACAACAACGGCAGTCCTGAGAGGAAAATATAGCAGTACAAGCCTTTCTCAAGAAACAAGAAAGGTCTCAGGTACACAACCTAACCCTACACCTAAAGAAGCTGGAGAAAGAACAAGAAAGTAACCCTAAGCCCAGCAGGAGAAGAGAAATCATAAAGATCAGAGCAGAAATCAATGAAATAGAAACCAAAAAAAACAATAGAGCAAATCAACAAAACTAGGAGCTCGTTCTTTGAAAGAATTAATAAGACTGATAAACCCCTGGCCCGACTTATCAAAAAGAAAAGAGAAAGGACCCAAATAAATAAAATCATGAATGAAAGAGGAGAGATCACAACTAACACCAAAGAAATACAAACTATTATAAGAACATACTATGAGCAACTCTACGCCAACAAATTTGACAATCTGGAAGAAATGGATGCATTCCTAGAAACATATAAACTACCACAACTGAACAAGGAAGAAATAGAAAGCCTGAACAGACCCATAACCAGTAAGGAGATTGAAACAGTCATTAAAAATCTCCAAACAAACAAAAGCCCAGGGCCAGATGGCTTCCCGGGTGAATTCTACCAAACATTTAAAGAAGAACTAATTCCTATTCTCCTGAAACTGTTCCAAAAAATAGAAATGGAAGGAAAACTTCCAAACTCATTTTATGAGGCCAGAATCACCTTGATCCCAAAACCAGACAAGGATCCCATCAAAAAAGAGAGCTATAGACCAATATCCTTGATGAACACAGAAGCAAAAATTCTCACCAAAATATTAGCCAATAGGATTCAACAGTACGTTAAAAAGATTATTCACCACGACCAAGTGGGATTTATTCCAGGGCTGCAAGGTTGGTTCAACATCCGCAAATCAGTCAATGTGATACAACACATCAATAAAAGAAAGAACAAGAACCATATGATACTCTCAATAGATGCTGAAAAAGCATTTGACAAAGTACAGTATCCCTTCCTGATCAAAACTCTTCAAAGTGTAGGGATAGAGGGCACATACCTCAATATTATCAAAGCCATTTATGAAAAACCCACCACAAATATCATTCTCAATGGAGAAAAACTGAAAGCTTTTCCGCTAAGGTCAGGAACACGGCAGGGATGTCCATTATCACCACTGCTATTCAACATAGTACTAGAAGTCCTAGCTTCAGCAATCAGACAACAAAAGGAAATTAAAGGCATCCAAATCGGCAAAGAGGAAGTCAAATTATCACTCTTCGCAGATGATATGATACTATATATGGAAAACCCAAAAGACTCCACTCCAAAACTGCTAGAACTTGTACAGGAATTCAGTAAAGTGTCAGGATATAAAATCAATGCACAGAAATCAGTTGCATTTCTCTACACCAACAGCAAGACAGAAGAAAGAGAAATCAAGGAGTCTATCCCATTTACAATTGCACCCCAAACCATAAGTTACCTAGGAATAAAACTAACCAAAGAGGCACAGAATCTATACTCAGAAAACTATAAAGTACTCATGAAAGAAATTGAGGAAGACACAAAGAAATGGAAAAATGTTCCATGCTCCTGGATTGGAAGAATAAATATTATAAAAATGTCTATGCTACCTAAAGGAATCTACACATTTAATGCAATTCTTATCAAAGTACCATCCATCTTTTTCAAAGATATGGAACATATAATTCTAAAATTTATATGGAACCAGAAAAGACCTCGAATAGCCAAAGGGATATTGAAAAAGAAAGTCAAAGTTGGTGGCATCACAATTCCGGACTTCAAGCTCTATTACAAAGCTGTCATCACCAAGACAGTGTACTGGCACAAAAACAGACACATAGATCAATGGAACAGAATAGAGAGCCCAGAAATAGACCCTCAACTCTATGGTCAACTAATCTTTGACAAAGCAGGAAAGAATGTCCAAAGGAAACAAGACAGCCTCTTCAATAAATGGTGTTGGGAAAATTGGACAGCCACATGCAGAAAAATGAAATTGGACCATTTCCTTACACCACACACAAAAAATAGACTCAAAATGGATGAAGGATCTCAATGTGAGAAAGGAATCCATCAAAATCCTTGAGGAGAACACAGGCAGCAACCTCTTCGACCTCAGCCGCAGTAACATCTTCCTAGGAACATCACAAGGCAAGGGAAGCAAGGGCAAAAATGAACTATTGGGATTTATCAAGATCAAAAGCTTTTGCACAGCAAAGGAAACAGTTAACAAAATCAAAAGACAACTGACAGAATGGGAGAAGATATTTGCAAACAACACATCAGATAAAGGACTAGTGTCCAAAATCTATGAAGAACTTAACAAACTCAACACCCAAAGAACAAATAATCCAATTAAGCAATGGGCAGCGGACATGAACAGACTTTTCTGCAAAGAAGATGCCTAGATGGCCAACAGATACATGAAAAAGTGCTCCATATCATTCGGCATCGGGGAAATACAAATCAAAACCACAATGAGATATCACCTCACACCAGTCAGAATGGCTAAAATCACAAGTCAGGAAATGACAGATGCTGGCGAGGATGCAGAGAAAGGGGAACCCTCCTACACTGTTGGTGGGAATGCAAGCTGGTGCAACCACTCTGGAAAACAGCATGGAGGTTCCTCAAAATGTTGAAAATAGAACTGCCCTATGACCCAGCAATTGCACTACTGGGTATTTACCTTAAAGATACAAACGTAGTGATCCGAAGGGGCACGTGCACCCGAATGTTTATAGCAGCAATGTCCACAATAGCCAAACTATGGAAAGAACCTAGATGTCCATCAACAGATGAATGGATCAAGAAGATGTGGTATATATACACAATGGAATACTATGCAGCCATCAAAAGAAATGAAATCTTGCCATTTGCGACAATGTGGATGGAACTAGAGCGTATCATGCTTAGCGAAATAAGTCAAGCGAAGAAAGACAACTATCATATGATCTCCCTGATATGAGGAAGTGGTGATGCAACATGGGGGCTTAAGTGGGTACGAGAAGAATAAATGAAACAAGATGGGATTGGGAGGGAGACAAACCATAAGTGACTCTTAATCTCACAAAACAAACTGAGGGTTGCTGGGGGGGAGGGGGTTTGGGAGATGAGGGGTGGGTTTATTATCGACATTGGGGAGGGTATGTGCTTTGGTGAGTGCTGTGAAGTGTGTAAACCTGGCGATTCACAGACCTGTACCCCTGGGGATAAAAATATATGTTGATAAAAAATAAAAAATTATTTTTAAAAAAATGGACAAATCACCTGAATGGATATCTTTTTAAAGATTACATTCAAATGACCAACCAATACAGGAAAAAGTGCTCAATGTCACTCATCATCAGGAAAACGTAAATCAAAACCAGAATGAGATACCACCTCATACTGTTAGCATGTCTATTATCAAAAAGAAAAAAGTTAACAAATGCTAGCAAAGATATGCAGAAGAGTGAGCCCTATACTCTGTTGGCAGGAATGTAAACTGTGCAGCCACTTTAGAAAATAGTATGGAGGTTGCTCAAGAAATTAAAAGAAAAACTACCACATGATCTAGCAACCCCACCTCTGGATATCCAAAGGAAACAAAATCCTATCTTGAAGACATCTTTGTACTCTCATGTTTGCTGCAGCATTATTTACAATAGCCAAGATATGGAAACAACCTGAGTGTCCATTAGCATATATATATATATAGATATAGATATAGATAGATAGATATAGATATAGATAGATATATAACACATATATGTAGTACACATATATAAATATATACATACATAATGTGTGTATATGTATGTGTGTGTATATATATATAAATATATATATATATATATATATATATATATATATATATAATGTACACACAGAGAGACACACACACATACATAATGGAATGGCTTCAGCCTTAAAAAAAAAAAAAAGATGGGAGTGAGGAATCTTGCCATTTGTGACAACATGGATGAACTAAGAGGGTATTATGTTAAATGAAATAAGCCACACAGAGAAAGACAAATACAGCATAATATGACATACATGTGAAACCTTAAAAAGAATGTTGAAGTAATAGAAATAGAGAGTAGAATGGTGGTTGCCAGGGACTTGGGGGATGTTGGTGGTGGAAATAGGTAAAGTTAGGTAAAATTATACAAACCTTCAATTATAAGGTGAATAAGGTCTGAGGATCCAATGAGTAACATGATCACTATAGTCGATAAATATGTATAATTGAAATTTGCTAAGAGAATAAAACTAAAGTATTCTCATTCCCCCTAAAAAAAGATAAATATGTGAGGTGTTAATTAACTTGATGGTATGGGAATCTTCTCGCAATATATGTATATAACAAATCATCACACTGTACTCCTTAAATATATTAAAAATTTGTCATTTATATTTCAAAAAAATCTGGGAAAAAAAGTGGTTGCAGTGCACACAGCATAACACACATAAAGGTAAAAAGTATGAGAAAAATAGCACAAATGACAGGGTAGAAAGTGAGAGTACTTAAGAATCTTAATCTAGGGGTGCCTGGGTGGCTAGTGGGTTAAGCCTCTGCCTTCAGCTCGGGTCATGATCTCAGGGTCCTGGGATCGAGCCTTGGATTGGTCTCTGCTCAGCGGGGAGCCTGCTTCCCTCTTTTTCTCTGCCTGTCTCTCTGCCTACTTGTAATCTCCCTCTCTCTGTCAAATAAATAATACAAATCTTAAAAAAAAAAAAAAGAATCTTAATCTATATGGGCACCTGGGTGGCTCAATCAGTTGAAAACCCAGCCTTGGTTTCAACTCAGTTTATGGTCTCGGTGCCCTCAGATTGAGCCCCACATCAGGCTCCCCGCTACTTGTCTCCTTCTCCTAAGTGAATAAATAAACCTTTAAAAAAATAATCTTAATCTATAAAGTGTTATACTATGATTTTAAAGTAGACCGTGAAAAGGTAAAGATGTATATTATAAACCATAAACAGTCACTTAAAATGTAAAAAGAAGTTTTTTTTTTTCCACCTAATATGTTTAAAAAAAAAAAAGGATGTAAAATGGAATCTAAAAAACCTCAATCCAATAGAAGGTGGGAAAAGAAGAGGAAAGCAAATAGAAATGAATGAATAATACATGAGACAAATAGAAAACAAGTTGGATGATATAACCCTGACCTATAAATATTTACTTTAACCATAAAGGGTATAAACCATGGATCAGCAAATGATGACCCATGGGCCAAATGTAGCCCATTGTGATTTTGTCAATAATTGTATTGGAACAAACACAGCCATGCCCATTCATTTATGTATGTGGTCTATGCAGTTTTCATGCTGTAATAGGAGAGTTTAGCAGTTTCAACAGAGACTACTTGATCCAAAAGCCTAAAATACTGCCATCTGGCCATTTCAAAAATACTTTTTGACCATTGGTCTATATACTCCAATTTAAAGCCAGAGATTCTCAAATTGGACTTAAGAAAATCAGTTAAATGTCATCTGAAAGAAAACCACCTTAAATATAAAAACATTGATAAGTTAGAAGTGGAAGACAGAAACAGTTATGCCAATAAGCATTAATTGAAAACAAGCTGGAATGGCTAAGATAATATCAGATAAGTATAATATCAGTTAAGAAGTGTTATCACCAGATAAAAAAGAGTATTTCCTAATGATAAAGTTGTCAACTTGTTAAAAAATAGCATATTTAAATCTGTATGCTTCTAATAAAAGATTCAAAATATATGAAGCAAAAACAAATAGAACTGAAATGAGAAATGGACAAATCTACAATTATAATGGGAAATAATACTCTTCAATGAGTAATTGATAGACAACATAGATAGAAAATTAGTAGACATAAAGACTTGAACAGCACTATCAACCAACTTGACATAATTGATATTAATGAATATTTTATCCCAAAATAGCAGAATACACATTCAAGTGTTGGCAGAACATTCTCCAGTATTGGTTCCAATCAGCATAGCTATTAGTAGCAGATATCTGTAGTTCAAAAGGGTCTTTGAAGTTTACAGACGCCAAGACTGTGATTTCCTTTACTCACTCTGGAAGTTTATAGTTTCCATCATACAACATGAGAGGAAGCTGAAAGCCTAATTGGTGGTCTGTTGTATCCACTATCATTTCTCTAAAAGTGACTCTTCCCAATTGGGACAATCTCCCTTGAATTTTATGAGGGTTCACAGCATAAGCATATAAACCATCATTACTAATTATACACTCATCACTGAGAGCAATAAAAGTGGTGCACAACAGTGGCCCAAACAGCACTACCAGATGGTCACAGCACCTTCTGTAGTAAGCAGTAAACAAAACAATATCTCCCTCTCTCTTCCCTTCACCCACACCAGAGAGTGACAAGTAGTCATGCTGTGGTCGCTTGGCCTACTTGTCTGCCTGTATGACCAGCTACAGAAACTGCTCAGGTTGGGGGACAAATAAGCCTTACCGATCAGTTTGGCCCATCAGCAGGAAGTTCAAGGACGTTCAGGGTCCATGGTGATCTGCCTGATCTAACACACAGTAATAAAATAGATAGGTTTTGATATAAAAACAGATTGACAGATCAATGAAACAAAACAGTGAATTCAGAGAAAGACTTTGTTTAGGTTAGAATTTAATATATGATAAATATGGAAATATAGCACCACAAATCAAAAGTGGAAGGATAAATTGTTTTGTATATGACATTAAAAAGGAAAACTGGATCCCTAAATACATCATGTATAAAAGTAGAATCCAGACAGATTAATCAAAGATAAAATAGAAAATCCATAAAAGAAAATGTCAGAATATATATTTGTGATTTACAGGTAAGGAAGAATTGTCTTTAAAATACTTGAAGAGAGTGCCTGGGTGACTTCAGCTCAGGTCATGATCTCAGGGTCCTGGGATCGAGTCTCACATTGGGCTCTCTGCTCAGCAGGGAGCCTGCTTCCCTTCCTCTCTCTCTGCCTGCTTCTCTGCCTACTTGTGATCGCTCTCTGTCAAATAAATAAATAAAATCTTTTTAAAAAATAAATAAAATAAATACTTGAAGAAAAAAATATTTGAGGAGTACAAATCCTCAGGCAAAAATGTGTTGAATAAACTAACATAAAAATTAAATATTTTTGTTTAATGAAGAATAGTATGGATAGAGTTAATAGAGAAGTGATAGACAGTAAGAAAAAATTCACAGTATCAAAACTGACAATGCAAAAATATACAAAGAATTCCTTTAAGTCCCTAAGAGTTAAATAACTCAAGAGGGAAAAAATGGGCACACATGTGAAAAGGCAATAAAATATAACGAACTCCAAAAGCAATAAACAAATCAAAAGATATTCAAACTCAGCAGTAATCATAGAAGCAAATGAAAACAGTCATGATATATTATCTTATCCCTGTTAATTTGCTTAAAATGTAAAACTTGGTGAGGCCAATTATTAATTGTATATGAGGATATAGGAACTGTCACTCCTGTTAGGAGAATGGTGGAATATTTTCAAGAGCTATCTGTCAGCATTTATTCTAATCAGTCTACACACACACATACACACACACACACACACACACACACACACACACACACACACACAGGTATGACCCAGGAAATACACTCTTAGGTATGTAGCCTAAAGAAATTCTCCCATTGATCCACAAGGACATACATAAAAATGCCAATCATTACCTTGTTTAATGTGATAGGGATTCAGAGAAAGCTGAGTGCCGGTCACCGACTGGAGAGTAGATAGTCAATTTTGGTGGCTGCACATGGAGTCTTATGAAACATTTACAAAGAATGGACTACATATTCAGGGAGTATCATGGCTGACACTTCACTGCTAAGTAAAAGAAGTAAACTGAGATCTGCAATTTACCACAACTTCCGCAATTTTTTAAAAAAAGTCATATACACAAAAAAACTTTTAATCAAATAACCAAAAATACTTCAAATATAATCAAATAATTATTATAATATGTATTACAACGTTTACCAATGGTGAATGGGGAGAATGAAAATTGAAAATGGAGACAAATGAGAATAGATGATAGAGAGAGAGAGAGAGAGAGAGAGAGAGGAAATAAGTACAAGTAGTTCTTTCTGTCTTTAAATAGTTTGAAATGGCCTCAGCTGGAGATAGCAACATAAGGTAACGCATACATACAGGACAGCATAAGTCTATAAAAACAAAGACAAATAACCCAATTTGAATAAGACAGAATGTTTCAAAAAATGCTGCAGAAGAGAAGCCTCAAAAGGTAAGTTGGTAGGCTGAACTTGGACTATTTTTATTTATTTTGATCTAAAAAATAAGATGTAAACTTTACTAATAATTAATATATGGATTGATCCTGGACCTCTAGCTCATAATTAAAGACATTTTGGATCCCTATGGAAGAAAAAAATTAAAGAACACCAAATTCTCTGTCATTTCTCCTAAAATCTATCCTAAATCTCTTCTGCCTCAGTGTAGCTAACATCTATGGGCACTTCCTATGGCTCTGTGATGTCATTTCCTTTTGTAGCTATTAGTTCCCTGCAGTGTTTGTACTTTACTCAACCCAGGCTGTCTGATAACAGATGTGATTTCCAGCTGTGTCTATATACCAACCACAGTGGGTTCATTAATAACAATTATTAAGTACTTTATGTTATAAATCGAGCCCGTGGCAATAGAAAAAACATCCAGTCATTTGTTTTATGGCCTCTTGTCAGAGCTAACTATAAATTCCCATTATCTCAACATTATCAGCACTGCAAAATGAATCTAAGCACGAGTCATAAATAAAACTACCAAACAGTTCAATCATGCTGGAAAGAACAGAGCATAAATTAACACTTGACGATGTAAGGTTATATATGAACTTAAATAATAGCTCAAGCCTTCTTGTCAGCTAATTATGTAAATTATTATTTTTAAGACTTACATTTGTATTTGCATGGCTGGTGCATTCATTTAGTCATACAATTAGAGTTCGATAAATATGTAGTCCATACACTGCCCTCCCATAACCTAAGGGCTCCTGCTGGTGATGTATGATATACAGTGAAAATGAAGAGAGAAGTTTCAACTGAGAAAATGTCTCTTAGGACTCTAGAGAGCAGGGAGAAAATAATCACATTTTCCCTGAATACTACATTTTACAGAAGAAATAATTAAATTTAAGAAGATTAATAGAAGAGGAGCAGCAACAAACTATATGCATTATTGGTTCCTGGGTGAAAGTCCATATGGATTTTCAGTTATTCATAAAAATATTTATTTAGTTATCCCTCTGTGTTGGGTCCAAGCTGTCGTAAATAATGAACGGAAAGATAAACTGAACATATGAATTTAATTTTTAAGAGAAAAATAGCTGATAAACACATGAAAAATGTTGGAACTCACTAATAACCAAGACATGCAAATTAAAATTATGAGATATTATTTTTCATGTTTTAAAAGCTAATTCCTAGTAGGGAAGAGAAAGCAATGAAATAGGAAATTTGATCCTTTACTGCAAGGCATACAAAGGGGTTAAAACCTGACAGGCCATTTGTCATATCTACCCAGAACTCTAAAATTGTTCATTATGTTTTTTTTTAATTGAGGTATAATTGGCACAAAACATCATACTAGTTTCAGGTGTACAGCACAATGATTTGATATTTATATATATTATGAAATGATCACCACAATAAGTCTGGTTAACATCCAGAAATATGGAATGCTTCATAAATTTGTGTGTCATCCTTGCACAGGAGCCATGTTGATCTCCTCTGTATCATTCCAATTTCATTAGATGTGCTGCCAAAGTGAGCACAAGTGCTCATTACTTTTGATCAGTACTTCTAATTATGGAAAATTTATCAGTTACAGATTTAATACATGAATGTTAATGATATAGAATTTTTTAAAAAAGAAATAGCTAATAATAAGGTCCATTATGGAAATGGTAAAATAGTTCAAATAAAGTCTAAAAGGAAATAGTTAAGTAATTCATAGTACACCCATATGATAGACTACTGTGTGCCACCCAAAGTCGTTTTGAAAAGATTATTTAATAAGAAAGTGTTCATGGAATTCTTTTAATAGGCTATAAAAAGTTATGTAGAGTATAATTTCAATTATTAATCATACAATGAAGTTTTTACACACATATATACATGCACCAATACAGAAGGCTAGAATAAATATCCTTTAAAATTGTCACTTTCACACAAGGGAGGTATGAATACTTTCTATTGTCTTAATTTTCTCTATTTTCTAAAATTTCTTTCAGAGAGAGAATTAATGTACAACAAATCTGGCTAGTAAGGATTTCAATTCACATTTTTTCCAGGCCTTCCATAACCTGTATCCAATAAGCCCCTCCAATCTTGCCTTTCACAAAGTTGAACATAAAACTGGCCAACTCCATTTTCTCACTGCCCCCAAATCATGCTCTGCCTTCCAAACCAACCTTTGCTCAAGTCACATTTCATGTGTACACTCAAGGTGACAAAATTAGCTGAGCAACATTAAAGTTGGAACCTTAATGAACTCAATCTTCTGCTTAGAATCATGTAGAAAAAGGATACCCCAATAGTCAAAAGTAATCACAACCCCTACATCCTATGGTGAGCGCTGTGAATTGTGTAAGACCGATGAATCACAGACCTGAACCCCTGAAACAAATAATACATTATGTGTTAATTTTTTTAAAAGCGCATATCAAAAGGATACCCAGTTCATCACCCACAACCAAACTGCTCAAAGTCCATTGTGCAGCCTTTATTTTCCCCTTACACCCTTCTGCCATGTACACACAAGTGTTCTCACCTTCTTCTAATCTTCTTTAAGATTCAGTGGTCTTCTTTGTTTTATCCTCTGTTACATCACATCTTTTTCTCTAACCAGTCTGGCTAGAGACTCCAGACTCGTTCCACATCTGTAAAGAAAGAATAGCAAGCCTTGTCTTACACATATCATAAATATCCCAAAACTGTATTGTACATGTTGTGACTATTGTAACTTCTTTTTTTATTCATGCAGTAGGTATTACTACTATATAACCACTACTCTGCAAGCACTATTTTACCCACAACTAGGGAAGTATTTATACTTCATTAATCCCTCTCTCTGCCTTCCTGAATGGAGTCTATCATTAATTCTATTTTACCTTCATATTAGATCTTATATCATCCACAGTTTTCTTCTGTCCATTGGCAAAAATCTAATCCAGGCATCCATGATCTCTGAAGTAACTCCTAACTCCTCCTCCCATCCACTTTTGCCTCCTCTACCTTATTACCCATATAGAAGCCAAACATTTTCTTCTAAAAGTTCATCAAAAACAGTCAATTTTAATCCCAGAATGTCCAATGGTGTCATTAACAAACGTGATAGGTCCAGTTATTAGGGTAACACACAGATAATGAAGCTCACACATGATGGCATAAGACTACAAGATGGAAACTAGAACCTATGAAAGCCATGTTTATTTGCCATAGAACTCTGTAAGTCTGTGCATGTGTGAGAGAGAGAAGTCTGCTGAAAACCTCCTCTGATATACACAGCTACATTTTCCTCATTGGATGTGTGAGGTACAGCAGATACCTATCAAAGGAATTCTTTGAATACACTGAAATTGACAAATTACTTCTTCAACTTTACAAAAGATATTAGGACACATTTACATTGTTTTTCCCACAGATGACTACACCAGTAAAATTTGTAAACCAAGCAAACACTCTATGAATTAAATACCTTAACAGCTTCTTATTGTACTTAGAATAAAATCTTTGATCCTTACCATTGACCTACAAGTCTATGCATGGCCCCTTCCTATCTCCCCAGCCAAAACCTCCGTGGCTTATTATGCTTACACTGACTTTTTTCTTTGCTCTTTTAGCTCTTCCCACATTTGTAGAGTGCCATTCCATTGCTTTATTCCACCCGAGTAATTTTCACAGAGGTTCAATCATGTTGATGCACGTATGTCAAACTGATGTTAGGGTGTGACAGGAGTGTATGTGGAGCTGAAGTGCTTCCTAAGATACTCCTAATAGGATAGGAAGGATTCGGCTACTGTAATGAGCTCAATCTATTAGCACTCCTCATTGAAATACAAAAGTATTCTGAGGATAGGATAGATCAATTACTCGCATTGGTTTCATTCCAATCCCATGGACTGGGAGATTTGTGATTTAAAGACAGTTGCGTAAAATCATTAAATGCTTTTTCACTTCTGGGAAATTGGTCCACTATATAAAGAAAAATAAATTGGATCCCTACTGTTAGTCACTTGTTCAATATCTGTTTCCTTCTTCTTTGGTGATTAAACTTTTATTTTATTTTGGGTGTCACTGTGTCTGGTTAAATTCTTGCTTCTGCTTTCCTCCTAAAAGTTTACAGTGTCCATTGACAGGCATACTTATGGCTAATGACACATATGCAAGACATTCCTGGGAAAGATTGTGTTTTCTGGGAAAAAAGAATGGATGTAAATGATAAGGCCTTTTCCCTTCCCCATTTCCTCCTTTGGATGTGGACATAATGTCTAAACCTCCAGCAGCCATCTGGTAACTATGCAAAGATAAACATGAAGCAAAGATCAAAAGGCTCACAGTGACACTATCCTGACACCATTAAGCTACAAAACCAACTTTTTCAGATATTTATTTCCAGTTCTACATGGCCCTTCCCCAATTATTTATGAGACAAGCAAATATGTTTGTGAAGTCTGGATAGCTCCTATGTTTTGGTGTTCAAGGACGTACTGCTGGTTATGTGACTTCATGGTCCAGGAAAGCCAGAAAGCCTTGAAGTTGCAAAACCATATGGTGGTTTGTAGTGGGGCAAAGGAGAATATATATTTCCTTATTATGTTTCATGTTAAGTATAAAATGGTGATTGTGACACTTTTCTGAAACCCTTGTTTTCAAATAAACAGCAATTACAGGGAACACAGTGTCCAGCTGAAGACAAACTTATTGAATTCTGGAAGCTGAGGCTTTAGCAGAAGCACATAATTGAAGGAGGTTTTAGTTTACTCCTCTCAGTCCATGATAGATCAACTGATTGAATATAATCAATAACAATATCAACATCCTAAATAACATAAAGAACAGGATATATCTAGATGATATTTATTAAACTTTTTATTCTGAAAAAACATGATTTGTTTTTCAAGTGTCAGTGGAACAGGTGTACAGATTGGCTCTGAGTCATAGGTTGTGTGAGGGTTTTAAATAAAAATTAACTGTACAGTTTCATTAAAAACTCTATAGGTACTCTGTCCAAAATGGCAGGCACTAGACACAAGTGGTTATTTAAATTGAAATGAGTTAAAATTAAATATAATTTTAAAATTGTGTTCTTCAGTCATAGTGGCCACATTAGAGAGCACAGATACAGAACTATTTCATCACTGCAGAAAATTCCCTTGAACAGGGTCACTTTAGGAATGGAGACACAGCTGTATGACTGGACATCCCTCAGTATGTAGCATATATAATGGATTTGATTGCTACTAGAAAGTAAGCTCCATGAATGAAGAGATTTTTATCAAAGTTACACACTATTGTATCTCTAATATCAAGACAGTTGCTTAGGCATACATGGTGATCAACAAATAATTGCTTGGTGAATTCAGAGCTCTCAATTCAATTATGTATAACAGGCACTATGTTTTATTCTCAAAATTTCTTGTACTTTTCTTGGCCTTGAACACTCAGTCTGCTTAGAGCACGTCTCATTTTCTTTCCATTCTATTCCTGCTTAAATTTTAGTCCAGTGTAATGACTTCTATACTCTCATTAAAATGGAATAGCTCAGTCATTTCCCTCCTATAGGGTTCTTCCCTATTGTGTTTCTCTCCTTTGTGTCTCCTTTCCTAGACACATGCAACTCTTTACTTATGAAACATCTGGTCACCAAATATGTGGAAATTTGTCCTCCACAACTATCAATTCGATTTAAGTCAATTCTGACACTACCAGGAGACACTATCAGATTCCCATGGGTTAAGAGCTCAGACCCACAAGACTGCCCTCAGCCCCCATCCTCACACATTTCAGATGCCAGACACACATTCAGGTTACCAACTATACATCTATAGATTGGAGGATATACTGGCTATAGATTAGAGGATGGAAACACCTCCTCCTTGGGTTTTATTAATTTGCTGGTTTGCCTCACAGAACTCAGAGAAATGCTTACTTACAATTATCAGTTCATTAAAGGATATGATCCAGGATCCAGATAAATAGCCAGATGAAAAGGAACAAAAGGAACTCCCCAGTTAGGGGGGAGTTTCTATCTCGGTGGAGATGGGGCCTATCACCCTTCCAGTAAATTGATGTGATCACCAACCTGGAAGCTCCCCCAACACCATACTTTTGAGATTCTATGGAGACTTCATCCTGCAAGCATGACCAATTACTAACTCCATTTCTAGCCTCTCTGCCTCTCCGGAGTGGGAGTGGGGCAGAGCTGAAAATTCCAAGCTTCTAATCATGGCTTGGTCTTTCCGGTGACAAGTCCCCATCCAGGTGACATCCAGCACCTGTGTGGAGTCAGCTCATCAGAACACAAGATGCCCCTAGTGCTCTTATCACTCAGGAATTTACAAGAGTTTTTAGCTGCCCCATGTCAAGAGTAGGGTCAAAGACAAATTTTGAAACAAGAGATGTTCCTAGTGTCCTTATCACTTATGAAATTATGAGGGTTTCAGGAGCTCTGTGCCAGGAATCAGGGGGCAGGAATCAATACCTATATTTTCTATTATCCCATTCACTTACTAAAATCTCAGTCTCATTCAAAAAAATATTCTGTCAAATTCAAATACCTTTATAGTTGCCATGGAGTTTCTCTCCAGTCTCCAGGTAGGACACTCACTCTTGCTGTCTCCTTCCCTCCCCTTCCCCCTCTCCCTCTCTTTCTACAAGCTTCTCTCCCTCTTCCTCCTTTCCTCCTTCTCTCTTCTCCCTCCCCACTCTCTCTCCCTCCCCATTCTCCGTCCATACCCCTTACCCTTAGTTCTCAGTCTTCACCTTCCCAGCAGTAAGGAAACTTTTGGGTGCCTCCCTCTGACCTGTCTTGTTCAGGAGAGGAAGCAGCAGCAGGAAAGAGAAGGGATATTGACTATGTAACTATATAAATGTCAGTCCACTAAGAGTAGGCAGAACTCCTCCAGTCTAGATCTGCTTCTCCCACTACTTGTGGCATTTATTATCAAGGTGACCTTATTTTATGAGGTTGAACTGTTTTCCTGGGGCCTCACCTACACCCCTTCCATCCTAGAAGAGATTCTGTGTCCTCCTCCTGAGCTCTGCCAGAGAGATAATCACTGATGTCACTCTGGCTATTCTTAATAACTGTTATCTCTGCTTCATATTTCCAATATCTTTATTTCTTTGAAAATACTATTTATACTTATCATAAATACTTGTTTGTTCTATTCCACCAATTATTCCTCTTAAAATAGGTACCACGTTGTGCATTTCCTTTTTAATTCTTATATAACTCAGATGTTTGATTGTTTTTGTGAACTCATATTCCTTTGACAACTTTTTTGGATGCTCAGAACAAGATAGTGAACTTGGATATATAATTTGATATTGTTGACATATATAGGATATTTAAAACCATGGAAATGGATGAGATCACCTAGGGAGAAAGTATTTAGAGTGAGATAAGATGAGGATTATGCTAGACCTTAAAGGAATTCTAATATTTAAGGTTAAGGGGAAAGTAGAGAAATCAGCAAAGACTACTAAGAGCCAGTGGGGTAAAAAGCAACACAGAGAGGTTATAGTGTTGCAGACCCAAGAATGGTTCAGTAAGGAGGGAATGGGTATTTGTGTCAAATTCTTGCCAAGTCTGTTTTCAGCAAGATGAAAAGTGAAAAACCTGACTTTGCAAACAAAAAGCAATGCTTTTACTCAATCCTTTGGATCTCATGAAGTCTGTGGAAACATTCATGTTACTGTTAGATGGCACAGTTATGGACATGAAACAGCAAGAAGCTATGCTTTTCACCTTGCCACTATAGAGTAAATTCATTTATTCCACAGCCACCTCATTCCCCTAGTCTAGGAGGGACTGCCAGGCTGTCAACAAAAGAAGCAAAAATCTGCCATGGCCTTTCACTCACAAAGGAAAGTAGGAAATTTTGTGTAGAGCTCAGGAAAGATCTGGTTGCCTTCTTGGCAGGCTAGCCCTCAGAAGCAGGGAAACAGCCTCCTCCCAGGAAATGTGTTACATCCTCAACCACCATCTTACCATCAGGAACTAGACAGAACAAACAAAACAATCCAGGAGGTTCCAAACTGTGTTCTGTCAGGTTTTTTTTTTTTTTTTTTTTAATAAACATATATTTTTATCCCCAGGGGTACAGGTCTGTGAATCACCAGGTTTACACACTTCACAGCACTCACAAAGCACATACCCTCCCCAATGTCCATAATCCCACCCCCTTCTCCCAAACCCCCACCCCCCAGCAACCCTCAGTTTGTTTTGTGAGATTAAGAGTCACTTATGGTTTGTCTCCCTCCCAATCCCATCTTGTTTCATTTATTCTTCTCCTACCCACTTAAGCCTCCATCTTGCATCACCACTTCCTCATATCAGGGAGATCATATGATAGTTGTCTTTCTCTGCTTGACTTATTTCGCTAAGCATGATACGCTCTAGTTCCATCCATGTTGTCGCAAGTGGCAAGATTTCATTTCTTTTGATGGCTGCATAGTATTCCATTGTGTATATATACCACATCTTCTTGATCCATTCATCTGTTGATGGACATCTAGGTTCTTTCCATAGTTTGGCTATTGTGGACATTGCTGCTATAAACATTCGGGTGCATGTGCCCCTTTGGATCACTACATTTGTATCTTTAGGGTAAATACCCAATAGTGCAATTGCTGGGTCATAGGGCAGTTCTATTTTCAACATTCTGAGGAACCTCCATGCTGTTTTCCAGAGTGGCTGCACCAGCTTGCATTCCCACCAACAGTGTAGGAGGGTTCCCCTTTCTCCACATCCTCGCCAGCATCTGTCATTTCCTGACTTGTTGATTTTAGCCATTCTGACTGGTGTGAGGTGATATCTCATTGTGGTTTTGATTTGTATTTCCCTGATGCCGAGTGATATGGAGCACTTTTTCATGTGTCTGTTGGCCATCTGGATGTCTTCTTTGCAGAAATGTCTGTTCATGTCCTCTGCCCATTTCTTGATTGGATTATTTGTTCTTTGGGTGTTGAGTTTGCTAAGTTCTTTATAGATTCTGGACACTAGTCCTTTATCTGATATGTCGTTTGCAAATATCTTCTCCCATTCTGTCAGTTGTCTTTTGATTTTGTTAACTGTTTCCTTTGCTGTGCAAAAGCTTTTGATCTTGATGAAATCCCAATAGTTCATTTTTTCCCTTGCTTCCCTTGCCTTTTGCGTTGTTCCTAGGAAGATGTTGCTGCGGCAGAGGTCGAAGAGGTTGCTGCCTGTGTTCTCCTCAAGGATTTTGATGGATTCCTTTCGCACATTGAGGTCCTTCATCCATTTTGAGTCTATTTTTGTGTGTGGTGTAAGGAAATGGTCCAATTTTATTTTTCTGCATGTGGCTGTCCAATTTTCCCAGCACCATTTATTGAAGAGGCTGTCTTTTTTCCATTGGACATTCTTTCCTGCTTTGTCGAAGATGAGTTGACCATAGATTTGAGGGTCTATTTCTGGGCTCTCTATTCTGTTCCATTGATCTATGTGTCTGTTTTTGTGCCAGTACCATGCTGTCTTGATGATGACAGCTTTGTAATAGAGCTTGAAGTCCGGAATTGTGATGCCACCAACGTTGGCTTTCTTTTTCAATATCCCTTTGGCTATTCGAGGTCTTTTCTGGTTCCATATAAATTTTAGCATTATTTGTTCCATTTCTTTGAAAAAGATGGATGGTACTTTGATAGGAATTGCATTAAATGTGTAGATTGCTTTAGGTAGCATAGACATTTTCACAATATTTATTCTTCCAATCCAGGAGCATGGAACATTTTTCCATTTCTTTGTGTCTTCCTCAATTTCTTTCATGAGTACTTTATAGTTTTCTGAGTATAGATTCTGTGTCTCTTTGGTTAGGTTTATTCCTAGGTATCTTATGGTTTTGGATGCAATTGTAAATGGGATTGACTCCTTAATATCTCTTTCTTCTGTCTTGCTGTTGGTGTAGAGAAATGCAACTGATTTCTGTGCATTGATTTTATATCCTGACACTTTACTGAATTCCTGTATAAGTTCTAGCAGTTTTGGAGTGGAGTCTTTTGGGTTTTCCACATATAGTATCATATCATCTGCGAAGAGTGATAATTTGACTTCTTCTTTGCCGATTTGGATGCCTTTAATTTCCTTTTGTTGTCTGATTGCTGAGGCTAGGACCTCTAGTACTATGTTGAATAGCAGTGGTGATAATGGACATCCCTGCCGTGTTCCTGACCTTAGTGGAAAAGCTTTCAGTTTTTCTCCATTGAGAATGATATTTGCGGTGGGTTTTTCATAGATGGTTTTGATGATATTGAGGTATGTGCCCTCTATCCCTACACTTTGAAGAGTTTTGATCAGGAAGGGATGCTGTACTTTGTCAAATGCTTTTTCAGCATCTATTGAAAGTATCATATGGTTCTTGTTCTTTCTTTTATTGATGTGTTGTATCACATTGACTGATTTGCGGATGTTGAACCAACCTTGCAGCCCTGGAATAAATCCCACTTGGTCGTGGTGAATAATCTTTTTAATGTACTGTTGAATCCTATTGGCTAGTATTTTGGTGAGTATTTTCGCATCTGTGTTCATCAAGGATATCGGTCTATAGCTCTCTTTTTTGGTGGGATCCTTGTCTGGTTTTGGGATCAAGGTGATGCTGGCCTCATAAAATGAGTTTGGAAGTTTTCCTTCCATTTCTATTTTTTGGAACAGTTTCAGGAGAATAGGAATTAGTTCTTCTTTAAATGTTTGGTAGAATTCCCCCGGGAAGCCGTCTGGCCCTGGGCTTTTGTTTGTTTGGAGATTTTTAATGACTGTTTCAATCTCCTTACTGGTTATGGGTCTGTTCAGGCTTTCTATTTCTTCCTGGTTCAGTTGTGGTAGTTTATATGTTTCTAGGAATGCATCCATTTCTTCCAGATTGTCAAATTTATTGCCGTAGAGTTGCTCATAGTATGTTCTTATAATAGTTTGTATTTCTTTGGTGTTAGTTGTGATCTCTCCTCTTTCATTCATGATTTTATTTATTTGGGTCCTTTCTCTTTTCTTTTTGATAAGTCGGGCCAGGGGTTTATCAATTTTATTAATTCTTTCAAAGAACCAGCTCCTACTTTCGTTGATTTTTTCTATTGTTTTTTTGGTTTCTATTTCATTGATTTCTGCTCTGATCTTTATGATTTCTCTTCTCCTGCTGGGCTTAGGGTTTCTTTCTTGTTCTTTCTCCAGCTCCTTTAGGTGTAGGGTTAGGTTGTGTACCTGAGACCTTTCTTGTTTCTTGAGAAAGGCTTGTACCGCTATATATTTTCCTCTCAGGACTGCCTTTATTGTGTCCCACAGATTTTGAACTGTTGTATTTTCATTATCATTTGTTTCCATGATTTTTTTCAATTCTTCTTTAATTTCCCGGTTGACCCATTCATTCTTTAGAAGGATACTGTTTAGTCTCCATGTATTTGGGTTCTTTCCAAACTTCCTTTTGTGGTTGAGTTCTAGCTTTAGAGCATTGTGGTCTGAAAATATGCAGGGAATGATCCCAATCTTTTGATACCGGTTGAGTCCTGATTTAGGACCAAGGATGTGATCTATTCTGGAGAATGTTCCATGTGCACTAGAGAAGAATGTGTATTCTGTTGCTTTGGGATGAAATATTCTGAATATATCTGTGATGTCCATCTGGTCCAGTGTGTCGTTTAAGGCCTTTATTTCCTTGCTGATCTTTTGCTTGGATGACCTGTCCATTTCAGTGAGGGGAGTGTTAAAGTCCCCTACTATTATTGTATTGTTGTTGATGTGTTTCTTTGATTTTGTTATTAATTGGTTTATATAGTTGGCTGCTCCCACGTTGGGGGCATAGATATTTAAAATTGTTAAATCTTCTTGTTCGACAGACCCTTTGAGTATGATATAGTGTCCTTCCTCATCTCTTATTATAGTCTTTGGCTTAAAATCTAATTGATCTGATATAAGGATTGCCACTCCTGCTTTCTTCTGATGTCCATTAGCATGGTAAATTCTTTTCCACCCCCTCACTTTAAATCTGGAGGTGTCTTCGGGCTTAAAATGAGTTTCTTGGAGGCAACATATAGATGGGTTTTGTTTTTTTATCCATTCTGATACCCTGTGTCTTTTGACAGGGGCATTTAGCCCATTCACATTCAGGGTAACTATTGAGAGATATGAATTTAGTGCCATTGTATTGCCTGTAAGGTGACTGTTATTGTATATGGTCTCTGTTCCTTTCTGATCTACCACTTGTAGGCTCTCTCTTTGCTTAGAGGACCCCTTTCAATATTTCCTGTAGAGCTGGTTTGGTATTTGCAAATTCTTTCAGTTGTTGTTTGTCCTGGAAGCTTTTAATCTCTCCTTCTATTTTCAATGATAGCCTAGCTGGATATAGTATTCTGGGCTGCATGTTTTTCTCGTTTAGTGCTCTAAAAATATCATGCCAGCTCTTTCTGGCCTGCCAGGTCTCTGTGGATAAGTCAGCTGCCAATCTAATATTTTTACCATTGTATGTTACAGACTTCTTTTCCCGGGCTGCTTTCAGGATTTTCTCTTTGTCACTGAGACTTGTAAATTTTACTATTAGGTGACGGGGTGTGGGCCTATTCTTATTGATTTTGAGGGGCGTTCTCTGAACCTCCTGAATTTTGATGCTCGTTCCCTTTGCCATATTGGGGAAATTCTCCCCAATAATTCTCTCCAGTATACCTTCTGCTCCCCTCTCTCTTTCTTCTTCTTCTGGAATCCCAATTATTCTAATGTTGTTTCGTCTTATGGTGTCACTTAATTCTCGAATTCTCCCCTCGTGGTCCAGTAGCTGTTTGTCCCTCTTTTGCTCAGCTTCTTTATTCTCTGTCATTTGGTCTTCTATATCACTAATTCTTTCTTCTGCCTCATTTATCCTAGCAGTGAGAGCCTCCATTTTTGATTGCACCTCATTAATAGATTTTTTTATTTCAACTTGGTTAGATTTTAGTTCTTTTATTTCTCCAGAAAGGGCTTTTATATCTCTCGAGAGGGTTTCTCTAATATCTTCCATGCCTTTTTCGAGCCCGGCTAGAACCTTGAGAATTGTCATTCTGAACTCTAGATCTGACATATTACCGATGTCTGTATTGATTAGGTCCCTAGCCTTTGGTACTGCCTCTTGTTCTTTTTTTTTGCGTTGAATTTTTACGTCTTGTCATTTTGGCCAGATAAGAGTAAATGAAGGGGCAAGTAAAATACTAAAGGGTGGCAACAACCCCAGGAAAATATGCTTTAACTAAATTAGAAGAGATCCAAAATCGTGAGTGGGGAGAAAGGGGATAAAAAGTGGTTCAAAAAGGAAGAAAGAAAAAAAAAGAAAAGAAAAAAAAATTTTTTTAAAAAAAGAAAACACCTGAGAAAAATGTAAAAAAGAAAAAATATATATATTAGATAAACTAGTAAAAAATCGTTAAAAAAGAAAAAGGTAACAGTTAAAAAGAAAAATTTTACCCGAAGGCGAGAAGAAAAAGAAAAAAAAAGAAAAAAAAATGAAAAAGAAAAAATTAAATTAACTGCAAGACTAAAAAAAAATCACAGGAAAAAAGCCATGAGTTCCGTGCTTGGCTTTCTCCTCCTCTGGAATTCTGCTGCTCTCCTTGGTATTGAAACCGCACTCCTTGGTAGGTGAACTTGGTCTCGGCTGGATTTCTTGTTGATCTTCTGGGGGAGGGGCCTGTTGTAGTGATTCTCAAGTGTCTTTGCCCCAGGCGGAATTACACCGCCCTTACCCGGAGCCGGGGTGAGTAATCCGCTCGGGTTTGCTTTCAGGAGATTTTGTTCCCTGAGCGCTTTCCGTAGAGTTCCGGAGGACGGGAACACAAATGGCGGCCTCCTGGTCTCCGGCCCGGAGGAGCCGAGAGCCCAGGGCCCCACTCCTCAGTGCGCCCTCAGAGAACAGCGCCCAGTTACTCCCGTCTGCCTGACCTCTGGCCGCGCTCCGAGCTCACCGAGCCTGCGATCAGTTCAAGGTAACACCGAGCTGTGAGCTTACTGTCGGCTCTGTTTCTGTAGCCGGCTTTCCCGTTCCAATACCCGCAAGCTCTGCGACACTCAGACACCCCCGATCCTTCTGTGACCCTGCGGGACCTGAGGCCACGCTGACCCCGCGTGGGCTTCGCCCCGGTTTAGCCTCTGGACTGATGTCCCTCAGCGGAACAGACTTTTAAAAGTCCTGATTTTGTGCACGGTTGCTCCGCCGCTTGCCGGGAGCCGGCCCCTCCCCCCGGGGTCTATCTTCCCGTCGCTTTGGATTCACTTCTCCGCCGGTCCTACCTTTCAGAAAGTGGTTGTTTTTCTGTTTCCAGAATTGCTGTTCTTCTTCTCTTCGGTCTGCCGATGGATTTTCAGGTGTTTGCAGTCTTTAGATAAGCTATCTAGCTGATCTCCGGCTAGCTGAAGCAGTCTCAGCTTGCTACTTCTCCGCCATCTTGACTCCTCCCCTTTTTCTTCTGTCAGGTTTTTAGGGTACTCTCCATATTCGATTTTTGATTCAAGTTATCAATAGACAGGTGACGAATGGATGGGTGGATGGACAGACGGATGTATAGATACAAAGATAGGTATCTGTCTATATTTAAGAAAAGACCATGATATTACTCAGCTGTCAGAAAGTATGAATACCTACATTTGCATCGACATGGATGGAACTGGAAGGGATTATGCTATGTGAAATAAGTCAAGCAGAGAAAGACAATTATCATACGGTTTCACTCATATGTAGAACATAAGGAATAGCATGGAGGACCACAGGGGAAGGGAATGAAAACTGAATGGGAAGAAATCAGAGAGGGAGACAAACCATGAGAGACAGTCAACTCTGGGAAACAAACTGAGGGTTACAGAAGGGAGAGGGTTGGGGGGAATAGAATAAACGGGTGATGGGTATTAAGGAGGACAAGTGTTGTGATGAGCACTGGGTGTTACACACAACAAATGAATTGTTGAAAACTATTTCAAAAACTGATGATGCGGAGCACCTGGGTGGCTCAGTGGGTTGAGCCTTTGCCTTCAGCTCGGTCATGATCTCAGGGTCCTGGGATCAAGCCCCATGTCGGATTCTCTGCTTGGCGGGGAGCCTGCTTCCCTCTCTCTCTGCCTTCCTCTCTGCCTATTTGTGATCTCTGTCTGTCAAATAACATCTTTTAAAAACCTGAAGATGTACTCTATATTGGCTAATTGAACATAATAATTAAAAATTAAAAATTAAAAAAAAAGACCACATACATACAACTATATTTTATGCCAGTTTTTAATGCATAGGAGACAAATAAATGCATTAACTTGCCAAATGATACTAATTAGGTTTTGTACAGACCTCAGTGGAAAGTGTTCCTACCATTTCAAACTGCAAGATGAACTATTTAAAAGTATGTATATCATTTGAACTACCTATCTTTGTGATTCAGGGATTTGTTGATAGAGGAGTGAATAGGTCACTTGGGCAAAAAGGTAAATATTATGCATAAATGCTGATGTATAATAATTAAAGTACCCTTATTTTTCTAATTGAACTTTGTTAAGTATTCCTCAATTTTAAAATAGAAGATGATTTATAATAACAAAATACAACTTCTGTTTATTTTTTTTTCTTTTCCATTGGGGTCCTTTTCTTACCTTTTATTTGTTGTTGTTATTGTTTTACATTTTTACTGAAATGAAACAAACATAATACAGAAAGATCATAAATCTTAAGCTTGATGACATGTCATAAAAAGAACACATTCATGTAACCATCCCTAGAACAAAAATAGAACATTAGCAGCATTTCAGAAGTCCTTCATCCAACTATTAATCACTTGTCCCTTCCTCCTCCCCAAAGTTAAATACTATTCTGACTTGCTAATCTGACATCATAAATTTATAGTGCCTATTTTTAAACTTCATATAAATGAAAATAATACAGTCTGAAACATTATGAGACTGGATTCTTTTGATAGCATTGTATTTATAAGGTTTCTATGTTTTGTTCTGTATAATAATATTTTATTCATTTTCAGAATATTTAGATTTGTAGTACATGAGTATACCAAATTTATCTATTTCACTCTTCATGGACATTTTGGCTTTCTCTATTTTTTTATTATTGTAAGGGCAATTTTGATCATTCTTTAGATGTATTATAATACATAAGAAATTTGTGTTTATAAAGTATACAGATATTTAACTTGAGTGGATAATGACAATTTTTCAAAGTGGTTGTATGGGCTACCCAAAGCCAGCTATAGATGCAGTATAATCCCTATCAAAAAGATACAAATGTAGTGATCCAAAGGGGCACATGCACCCGAATGTTTATAGCAGCAATGTCCACAATAGCCAAACTATGGAAAGAACCTAGATGTCCATCAACAGATGAATGGATCAAGAAGATGTGGTATATATACACAATGGAATACTATGCAGCCATCAAAAGAAATGAAATCTTGCCATTTGCGACAACATGGATGGAACTAGAGCGTATCATGCTTAGCGAAATAAGTCAAGCAGAGAAATACAACTATCATATGATCTCCCTGATATGAGGAAGTGGTGATGCAACATGGAGGCTTAAGTGGGTAGGAGAAGAATAAATGAAACAAGATGGGATTGGGAGGGAGACAAACCATAAGTGACTCTTAATCTCACAAAACAAACTGAGGGTTGCTGGGGGGAGGGGGTTTGGGAGAAGGGGGTGGGATTATGGACATTGGGGAGGGTATGTGCTTGGGTGAGTGCTGTGAAGTGTGTAAACCTGGTGATTCACAGACCTGTACCCCTGGGGATAAAAATATATGTTTATAAAAAATAAAAAAAATAATAAAAAAAATTCCAATGGCATTTTTCACATAAATAGAGAAAAAATCCTAAAATCCATGTGAAACCACAAAAGACTCTATATAGCCAAAACAATCTTGAGAAAAGAACAAAGCCGGAGGCATCATGCTTTCTTATTTCAAACTTTATTACACAGCTATAATAAAACAGTATGGTACTGGCATAAAAATATACACACAGACCAATGGAACAGAATCAAGAGCCCAGAAATCAACCCACACCTACACAGTCAACTAATATTAGACAAGAGAGCCAAGAATACTCAATGGGGAAGGGATAGTCGCTTTCAGAAATGGTGCCAAAAAAACTGGATATTTGTATGCAAAAGAATAAAATTGGACCTCTATTTTACACCACTCACAAAAATTAACTTGAAATGTATTAAAGACTTAAGTGCAAGACCCGGAACCATATAACTCTTAGAAGAAAACACAGGGAAAAGCTCCTTGGCATTGGTCTTCACAACATTTTTTGGATGTGATACCAAAAGCACAAGCAAGCAACAAAAGCAAAAATAAAGAAGTTGGACTACATCAAACTAGAAAGCTTCTGCACAGCAAAAGAAACAATCAATACAATGAAGAGGCAACTTATAGAATGGGAGAAAAATATTTACAAACTATATATCTATAAGGGTTGATAACAAAATATGTAAGAAACTCATATGCCTCAATAACAAAAAAAAATCTGATTTTGAAATGGGCACAGGACCTGAATAGACATTTTTTTTCCCCAAAGACGTACAAATGGCCAACACGTACATGAAAAGATTCTCAGCATCGCTAATCATCAAGGAAATGCAAAACCACAGTAAGATATCATCTCAGCTAGTAGAATGGCTATTGTCAAAAAACAAAATAATACATGCTGGTGGAGAAAAGGAAACACTTGCGCATTGCTAGTGGGAATGTAAATTGGTCTGGCCACTATGGAAAATGTATGTGAGCTCCCCCAAAATTTAAAAACAGAATTACCGTATGATCCAGCAATAATACTTCTGTGTGTGTATATACAAAGAAAATAAAACCACTATCTCAAAGAGATATCTGTACCCCCATGTTTATCACATTCACAACAGCTATGACGTGAAAACAATCTAAGTGCCTACTAATGGATGAATGGATAAAGAAAATATGATATATACATGTATATATAAAATCATATACACATTATGATTTTAATTTTCATTTCTCTGATGACTAATTAGTTGAAGCTTCTTTTCATATGTTTTAGTGACCACTTGTTAAGTACCTGGTGAAGACTATTGCCCGCTTTTCTATTGGACATTTGGCTCCTTTTTATTGGTTTCTAGGAGTTTTATAGAGACAGAGATATAGAGTCCAGATATGAGTTCTTTTTTGGCTACTGTATGTTTCATATACCTTCTATTCTATGGCTTACCTTTTTACTCTCTTATTGGTGACTTTTGATGACCAGTAGTCCCTAATCTTACTGTAGTCCAACTTACCAAATATTTCCTCTAAAACAAATTATTTTTGTGCCCTTTAAAAAAACCTTTGCCTATCCCAGGGATAAAGATAATTATCCTATGTTATCCTCTCAAAGCCTATTACATTACCTTTTGCATTTATATCTAAAATTTACCTACAATCAATTTTTGTGTGTGGTGTGAGATAGACTTTCATTTTAGGTTTTTTTTTTCTTTTGTGGGGAGGGTATGGGGAGAGGATAAAAATATTCCCAAACTCCCAAACTCTTACAAGAGTTTGAAAATCACATGACTATAATATATATCATCATTTAATGGGTGCCAAAGTGAAATCCAAAAAGATGAAGTGATTTTTCTAGAGTCACGTATCTTTGACTAGACCCTGGTAGCTATTGACCCAACTTTTAATTTTAAATCTCTTCTCCCTCCTCTTTTCTCTTTTCTGTCTTCTTCAACAGCTGGTGTCCTAATATTTTCCCACTACTTCTCTGCTTAAAAATATTCTGTATTTATGTAAGATATCAATGGTCATAGCTTAGTGTTATCATTCCCATAAATATCTACATTTCATACAATCATTAAGTGAAAAAGTCTAAGGTAAACGTTTAAGAAGTCATTGTAATGTGTGGAAGAATTAGGCAGGGGTAACGAGATTTTGAAAGGTCTTTCCTTTCAACTAATAATTACTGATCTAATAATTAGTGAGAACTCACTATGTATTAAAAACTACACTAAGCTCCATAAAAATTTATCTCATTTAATTAACGCAATACTCCTGTGAGGTGGACACCCATGCCTTCCTGACCCTAAAAGTGAGTACCTCTGTAAATTTCATGTTGTAGTTGCCTCTCTTACTTCACCCTGGTCCTGACCCTTGGCCAGAGAAACATGAATGCTATGAACAAAAACAATATCCTACTTTCCACATTTCCTCAGAGTCTGTGTACAATTTAGGTTCTACCAATTGGATCACTTGAATGATACTTAGAAGATGGAAGTGAGCAGAGGTCATCTTTCTGTTGCTGTTTGTGCTGACAGTTGAAGCCTTGAACATATGAGAATCAAGATGCAGTCATGGCATCCAAATGCGGCAGCTGTGAGTGTCAAGAGGTATTTGTGACAAAGACAGTAGCTTTCTGATCTCTGGATTGCAGCTCTAGTATTGTGTCCTTGAGCTCAATGATTTCAACCTTTGACTCTATTGATGCAGCAATTCCAATTATTTTGAAGCACCTAATTTTCCATATTAAGTAGTCCCCTTCCGCTTAAGATACCCAGAGTGGTTTCTGTTTCATGCATTGAACTCTGACAATAGCAATGGATTTTAAAATGACACCAGTGTTTTATTTTTTTGCTTTGCCCTAATAGACTTATCAAATCCAGTATCTAGAGAGAGTCAAGCCTTCCCCATCTGGAACTCACTCTGTTATCATGAGCCAAGATAGCTATGGAGTGAGGGGCCAGGTGCTACACATGTCCAGGCAGCAAGAGCTGGCACGTGCTTAGCTCTTTTCATTAAAAGCAGCTCTGGGGAAAGATGCCATTCTCTTGCTCTAGGATAACCCTGGAAACTATTCATTTTGCTATCATCACCAGTGCTACACATGCTTTCCCAAACTACCAATCTTCAGCTTCCTTGCTTGCTTTCTTTTTCTTTCTTTCTTTTTCAGGTTTCTTTCTTGGTCATGTTCCTGATCCTCCCAGGGTCAGCTCCCAACGCTCCCTACTCCTCTGTACTTGACCTTGAATGTCCCCTATAACTCTACTTCCTGAGCATTCATTCATTGCTTCTATAACACCCAGCTCTGCATTTCCTACCCTTTACCATGCCAACCTTCATGTTGAGGCAGAATACTTCCTATTGCTATTTTTGACTTGAGAAGAAAAATCACTAGAAATGTGTAGTAAGTAACAAAGCAGTGATGTTTTTGGCAGGACTTTGGCCTTCTCTCAGCAGGATAATTTTTTCCCTGAAAGGCAGTTTAATCATAACCTTAATGATGTCTCCCCACTGCTTAATATGGTGCTGCTCTTGTCTCCAGAGTGAGGCGCAGTGTGGGCACGTAAGCACCCTAGGGCTCCTACATGTTTGAGTTGTCAAGCTCAGCTCTTGGAAAGCTGTTAATTTCCTCTGAGGTGATTTGAGTATGATTAAGTTAAGCAGCCACCAGGTGGACATTGGAGCCTTAGTTAAGCCATTTTAATCTCAGTAGCTAGATTCCCTATAGAAATGATAAAATGGAGAAAGGATATAGTTTGATTTCCACTTAATTTTGTTTTAAAAAATAAACAAAAAAGAAAGAATAGTAGTTTAGCATACTACTTAACAACAATTAAAATAGAGTAGTGTAAAGTGTTTAACCAATATTTATTGAGTATTTACTATATGACAAATATGTCTCTTGAATCAGGAATGGGACAAAGAACATGACAAATCAAGCACCTGACTTCAAGAGCTTACAGCCTGAGTGGGACAACAAATAAAAATACACATTAACCCTATATCACATTATGACATATAGTGATATATTATGATATAATGTTACATATTATGATATAGTATAATATATATAGTATATATCCAAGCACACCTACCTATAAAGTTAGATTAAATCACAGTAATAATCACCTAGATATTCCTGACCCTCCCCCCACTCCACCAATCCAGCCATGAAGGACTACATTACTCTATAGCATCTCCTCTCTTCCCAACCCCAAAGCATTTCTGGAACTGTTTAGGACATATCTTACATATTCTTATAAATAAGTCTTATCAGCAATTTCAGTCAGTTACTGTGTGGTTCATACCAGCAACATTAATGTTTATTCTGAGTACCCATCACCTACCAGATACCATTGTCTCTGCCACACATATCTGCTTTCATCTTCTCCTATTTATGGTCAAACAAACATTTATTAAACACTTACTTTGATCCAGCAGGCAATAAGACAGTTATGTCTTTATCCTCATAGAGCTTATAAACTTGCAGTGAAGAAAGACAAAGAAAAGAAATATAATTGTGAGTAAGTATGGCTGAAGGAGAAGTATGAAGTACCATGGGATCACTTAGAAAAAGAATGGTTTTTTAAAAATATTTTATTTATTTATTTCACAGAGAGAGAGACTCCGTGAGAGAGCGAAAACGAGCAGGGAGACTGGGAGAGGGAGAAGCAGGATTCCGGCTGAGCAGGGAGCCTGATGTGGGACTCCATCCCAGGGCCATGGGATCATGACTGAGTCAAAGGCAGCCACTTAAACAATTGAGTCACATAGGAGCCCCTCTACTCCCATTTTAGAATAGATTTTGTCATAGTGATACTGAAGCCATGCCTCTAGTGCTTCCAAGTCATGAAGAATTTTAAGTGAAATAGCTTTCTGTTTTTACTTCTGCACACTCACTCCTCTTTCAAGGACCCAGTGCAGGAATTGGGGACATGGAGAGTGTGCCTTGTGCTTTCTAAAAACCCAAGTGGCAGTCACTACATTGTTCTCAGAACTATTCTCCTTTCAGACCCTGAGACTACCTTTCACAATAGGTCAAGTTTATAGGCCAGACTCCCTTTCCTTAAGGATGAGCACCCTCCTGGAAATCCCTAGAGTTTCTCACTCCAAGCTATATCTGGTCGATTCTTTTTTTTTTTTTTTTTTTTTTTTTAAGAATTTATTTATTTATTTGACAGAGAGAGATCACAAGTAGGCAGAGAGGCAGTCAGAGAGAGGAGGAAGCAGGCTCCCTGCTGAGCAGAGAGCCCGATGCGGGACTCGATCCCAGGACCCTGAGATCATGACCTGAGCTGAAGGCAGCGGCTTAACCCACTGAGCCACCCAGGCGCCCCAATATCTGGTCGATTCTTGACCAGTTTGCCAAACATCAAATGACTCTTCTGAACTCAGAATATCCTAAGACTTCTACCATACATATTTAAAGGAAAATGTAATTAAAGCCAAATTTTTTAAAAAATAGAAATAATTATCCACTTAATTTATCAATCATTGCTTAATGTACCCCTGGTTTTCCCTGCTGATTTGAGCTGAATAATTTGTTCAGCTCAGCTAAATTTGTGTACTTCTGTGAAAGCCCCTCTGTGGAGAGATGAACAATTTTTCAGTTTCAGCATTTTTATCAGTTTCGTCTCTGCCATCTTTCTTCTACCAAGCCTTCAATTGTCCTGACAAGACAGGCTTTTGTTAAGGATGCTTGCCTACGTGCTCTGAGACCTTGGTTATGGTAGGTGGGGATGCAATCCTGACAAACAATGAAGATGGCCCTTTGAGTGTAAAAGGGAGAGAGCAAGAAGATAGGCCACAGTGAGCCTTGTCTCCAAACACTTCTCTCTTCTTCCAACATCCTAATAAAGTGAATAAAGACATATTCACTCCCATGGGAAATCTCACCTTGCCTCAAGAACACAAAGGTATATGTAACAAGCGGATAGCGCGGATTCATTGCTCTAGTTAACCACTTGTTAATTCTCCAGTTTCAGCTAAGCCAGGAGGGGAACATAGACTCTTAATCATGGGCTGTAATTCTTTCTTATAATCTCAAAGTCTGCCATTAGTTTTTCTATTATAAAATTCTGAATATATACAGATATAAATAATATCAATTACATACCAACAAATAACCATAACCTTTTATAGAATTGAATGTGCTACTCATTACAGAAAACATCTTGGGCCCACTAAAATTCTGTTTTCATCTGTGTGAATCTTTTATTCTTTTCCATAATTTTTTCACCCAGGGATCCCATGGGCTTCAAGATCTAATATAAATCTACTGCGTCATGAAATGGTCTGAAGTATATAAAGTGCTCTCTCAGTTAATCCTGTCACCTGTGGCAATTTGATTTCACTGTTTTCCCTGGGTGCTTGTGTCTTCCCCAAGCAAACACAGACTCACAACCTTATCCTAATTCCTCTTTTCTTCTTCTCTTCATCCTACTAACACTTCTAATGGCTTGACCAGTCAAAGCAATGGATCACCCAATGGATAAAAGATAAATATGTCATAATATAACACCATAGCAATCCCCTCTTGTGGGTATTTCTTTGGACAGAGGGGAAGTCAGCCTTTTGTTCTTCCCTATAATCCACACCCCACGTGGTTCCTATCAGATATGGGAAATTTCTATATGTTGCTTAAGTTTGTGTTTTAAACATTACCATTACAGATACCTGGCAGTGTTTATGTTTCAGCTTCTTTTAAAAAGCTAGTTATAAGTTCAAGCTTCTATGACTTTTAAAACAGATTTAAACTGAGCATGAATGTATTATGAAACTAACATAAACCTCAGGAAGGTGAGAGAACTTCAGAACCTTTTCTTATGAAACCTCAGAATTAACCCACTGTTAACAGGTAAGTAGGACATAAAGCTGTGAGCTCTTCCGATCTTGGGTGTCCTGAACACTGTGGAATAAGCAGCCTTGCCTTGTTCTGGTACCATAAAGACTCAGGTTCCAAGATTCTATACTTAGAATCCTGGGATTCAAGAAAATTTCTTGACAATATAGATGTTGAAAGTTGAATTGAATTTTCCTTTTAGAGTCCTAGAGTCCTAGAGCCAAGTTTGAATAATTACTGTCATCAAATACACAAGAATCAGAGTGTCCAGGCTAAATTTTGAATTTGAACCCACTGGAATTTGTTGCCATAATTGACTTATTTAACATGTTGATCTTATGCAGAGAAAGATAAAATACATATATACTCTACTTTTTAAGAGTATTTTGGGGTGCTTGGATGGCTCAGTTGGTTAAGTGTCTGACTCTTGATTTCAGCTCAGGTTATGATCTCAGGGTCCTGGGATCAAGTCTCAGGTCAGACTCCAGGCTTAACTGGGAATCTGCTTGAGATTCTCTCCCTTCTCTCTCACACACGCACGCGCGTATACACACACACACACACACACAAATAATAAATAAATCTTTAAAAATAAATTAATTAATAAAAATATTTGGATTTAAGTCTCTCCTCCTCCAGGATGTTTTTAAAGCAGATATTCTTTCCAAAGTCCCACTAGTCTCCTGCTATAGGTTTTTGGGTTGCTTTATGGTTTAACAAAGCTACCAGGTATGTGTAACACCAAGGTGCAAATTGTTATAACTGAAGAACATGACTGCTTTTAGTCAGAGTAAGTTGAGAGGTAATTTCCACATGGGAAATAAAAACTACTTCTTACCTCTGAAAACTGGAGACATTTTAATGGGATTTTTTTGTGGAAACTTCTTCAATTAGTGCCTCAGGGTTTGACAGAATGCATTCATGGCAGCCATTCAACAGACTGCACATTCTCCCCTAGGTCTCTGAAAGGTGTATAGTACGTTTCCCCTGAACTCAGGTGATCCTGAGGTGGCCTGCATTGAAGAGCTCTACTCAGAAATAGTGATAGGAATTAGGGAAACTGATCAGCCTATCTTTCTCTAAAGTTTGCACTGAAGGGTATGGATCATTTTGGTTGATCAGTAGTGTGAATCAAAGAAATAAGACAAAGATACCATGGAGTCTGTGAGATTAAGATGGATAGAGTAACCAGTCCCCAAAGCGCCTCCCTATCCTGATGCATTCCCACTGCCAATGTCCTTGTATCTACACAATTAATTCTCTTTTTCTTAGAGTCACCTGAATGAGCCTCTTTTCACCATAGCATAAACATAAAAAAAAAAAGATAGTGATAGCATAATAATAAAGGTTGGTGTTTATTGAGAGCTTACTATATGCCAAGAAATATTCTTCATGTTTCCTTTATAATAACTTAGTCATTTTTAAATTAACCCCATTAGATAAGTACTTTTAATGTCAATCCTACTTATGGATGAGGAAATTGAGGCACAGAGAAGTTTAGGAGCTTCCCCGTGGTCATGTAGATGGGCAACAGAAGAGCTGAGATTGAAATGCAAACAATCTTGCTACAAAGCCCACATTATTTCACATTTAAACTCTATACTGAACAATGTGATGACCAAAGTTTTAATGGTATAGACAAGAATCAAAAAGGGAGAAGGAAGGAAGAAAAGAAGATAAGAGAGAGGAAGGAAGTCCAATTTGGGGTTGAAAGTCTTCATGGATTTAGAAGAATTTGTAAGTTTAGGAGTAAACATCAGAAATTAGATATGAGAAACCAACACCATCCAGGGATAGAGGAACAATACACAAAGACATAAAAGCTAAGGGTAGACAGGGTATGTCTTGGAGACAGACTAGAACCACTGAATTAATGTGACACACTCACTAGACCTTGTGGTCCAGGCTGAAGAATCCATGATTTATCTTATCTTGTCCCCTGTGATCCCTCTACCATGGCCTAGAATGTGCACACCTAATTTTTCATGGAAGCTGTCCCACCATGTCACAGCTCACTAGTAAAGAGAATACCAATAATCAGTAAAGACTGCTGTGCAAGTCTAGGTAAGCAGGATCTAACAGAGAAGGAGAACTAACTCATAACTCTCTCTTATGTTAGCAGAGAAGCTAGACTTTGTCACCCATATTTTTAGAAAACTAGTAGATTTAAGTCTCTTTTCTCTCTTCCCAATCTTTATCAATGTTTAGCTTGCAAATAACAGCCAACAGCCCTTGATATCATGTCATCACTGGGTCTAGAGCACATATAAACAAAATTGTGAAAGAGCGGGATTATTCTGGTCTGTTCACTGAATATTAGGATATAGAAAACTTAAACCAGATGAAGATTAAGTAAAATGAAATATTAAAGTGATTGGTATAATGGCAGGCACATAATAAGAGCTCAAAACTGATGACTGCTATTAGCAACAGTAGCTCTATAATGAAATTCAATTCATGAAATCAACATACTATCAACATTTTAACATCTATCCTATAGAGCACTGAAGTTCTTAAAGAAAAATAACACTCAGACCACCCCTGGGCAGAGACGTAACTGCTCTACCTTGGACACTCAATTCCTAGCCTTTAGGATCTGTTCTGATGTATACACTGAGGGTAGTACTCAAGACAGCTGCTTTTGCATCCCCCTAAAATTATGCCTTGATGCTCTGGCTCACACCCCAGGACTACCTAGCTCAGATGAATGATTGCAAAAAATCTATTTAGTCTCAAACTTAGAGAGTTCTGTCTTTCCTACCTGTTCTTCCTCTAACCACAGGATTCAATTCTTGATTTCCTTCTAATAAAGGATAGTATGAAAAAGGCATGAGCTTTCTAGTAAGGCAAACATAGGTAAAGGAATTGCACTGAGAAGGATCAGGATGAGTATAGCAGGAGAGGGCTCAACTTGGGTACAGGTACAGTTATTGCTTTAATTTTATCTACAATGCTATCAGACATTACACACTACCATTAAGATTCTAGAGCTTCTGTAAGAAACTAGTGCAACAATGAGATACCATCTTACACCAGTTAAAATGGCTAAAATTCACAAGATAGGAAACAACAAATGTTGGCAAGGATGTGGAGAACCCTCTTACACTGTTTATGGGAATGCAAGCTGGTAAAGCCACTCTGGAAAACAGTATAGACGTTCCTCAAGAAGCTAAAAATAGAGCTACACAATGACGCAGCAATTGCACTACTGCGTATTTACCCCAAAGATAGAGATGTAACAAAAATAAGGGGCACCTGCACTCCCAAGGTTCATGGCAGCAGTATCCACAATAGCCAAACTGTGGAAGGAAATGAGAAGTCCTTCAACAGATGAATGGGTAAAGAAGATGTGGTTCATACATACAATGGAATATTAATTAGCTATCAAAAAGGATGAATACTTACCATTTACCTTGACATGGATGGAGCTGGAAGGTATTAGGCTAAGTGAAATTAAGTCAAGCATAGAAAGATAATTATCATATGGTTTCACTCACATTTGGAGCATAAGAAATAGTGGAGAGGGTCATAGGGAAAGGAGGGAAAATTAAAGGGGAAGAAATGAGAGATGGAGACAAAACATGAGAAACTCTCGACTTTGGGAAACAAATGGAGGGTTGCAATAAGGGAGGTGAGTGGGGGGATGGGGTAACATGGTGATGGGCATTAAGGAGGGCACATGAGGTGATGATCCCTGGGTTTTACATGAAACTAATGGATCATTGAACACTACATCAAATACTAACGATGTACTACTATATGTTGGTCAACTGAATTTATATATATATTTATAAATGTATATATAAAACCAATGCAAATTCTGTTGGGGGACTGAGGTGAGGTCATCTAAGAAAGAGCTTTTCTTAAGTAAACTGGACACACCCACAAGTATATGAGCATCTGCTCATATGCTCTTTGGAGCCCTATGACTGCAGAAGACTCCTCTCAAGCCTTGTGGAAGAAGGGGTCCCAGGAGTCCTGGGCTATGTTGTGCTTGAATGGTCAGGGCCAAATTCCATCTCCAACATAGACTTGGCTCCCAGGGTCTTTCCCTGCTGGCCTGCTGTCATAGCTCAAACTTTGAAGTAGCCAGAAATGCCTACGAGTGTTACACATATAGCGGCATGGATTACCACTCTCTGCCAGGGATTCCAGCTGGGGAGTGGGAGAATAAAGGCATGTGATGCTGAGGAGACATGAAGAAGACATTTGTGATTTCCATATGAACAATGTCAAGGCTCAGGAGGCCTTTCATCAGGGTTTTATAAATTAATGATCAGGGTTAAGTCAATAGGGTTTAATAGAGTGGCTGTTCTCCAGTGTAGAACTGGGTAAGTTATAATTCATGAAATCTGATAGATATGCAGGCCTCTGACAAGTTCAAGAAAAAAAGGTAAGAAGATGCAGTGATCAAGGACTTTAAGACAGGAAGGGATGGTAGCAAAAGAATGAGCAGCTTTGTCCCATTTCCTCTGATGACACCATAAGAAAGATCAGGCTGACTCACAACAGGAGTGCCCAGGTGAGCCTAGCCCAGCAACCCCAGCTAGCCAGCAGTGTCCATATGCCTCACTGTGTTCATGGTTTCATTGAACACCACATACACTGCATCTCTCCTTGCAGTGATTCCTGATGGTAAGGAGGTGAAAGGCATCCAGTAGTGAAGAAATGTCAAGAAATTTTTCATTTTCATGTGAACAGTTTTCAGAGCTTTGGCAAACTGTCCTTCAGACCTCATACGTCCATCCATAGCATCGATTATTTCTCTTTGGAAATGTCCAGCACCCTGTGTGCAGGTTCAGATTGGCAGGTGCTATAGCTCAACCCGTCAAGATGCTCGGTTCTCATGCCATCTCCCCCTCCTACCAGTTTCCTTCCACCTGACAATTCTATGATCATGCAGGTAATAACCAGCTGTCAGATTGGGTTTTATCCTGGTTATAAATTAATCTGTTTTAATTGGTTTTATTTCCAGTCAAATGTGGAGAATGCAGCAAGAGATGGATCCCAGTAGGATTTCAGAAAAGCATTTTATTTTACTCTATCACAGCTTCTTAGAAGAGATACAGTAAAATAAAATGTGGGTGCCCCCTCTCTCCTACCCGCCTGTGTCTCAGAGTAATAAACTTTCCATTTCAGTGGGGGAATGAAGCTATTTGTCAGTTCCAATGTCAAGAATGAATGCAATTTGAATTCTCCAGCCATTTATTTCAACAATTCTCTATTCTACAGCTGAAATAACTTAACATAAGAAATAGCTGTTCACTCTATGTAAAACTTGCAAACCTGGTTCCACAAGGCATATTTCTAAAAAATAATGAATCTAGAAGGGCTGTTGAGTAAGACGCTCCATCCATCGTGGTGTGACGGTAATACCCGAGTCCACTGGAGCACTCTCCTCCATCGTCCTTAGGCTTAGGAGAAACCTCCCAGTGGGCCAATCTCTTCACTTCCCTCTTCATTACCATCATCATAATTGCTGCCATTTTCTCATAAACATTCACGATTCATCATCTTTCCTCTTTAAACCTGATGCGTTGATGACACCCAAATGGCCCTGAATGTGAAACCTTCAATGACTGAGACATGGAGAAAAATTAGAAATAATGATAAATTTTTTCATTTCACCCCTGACAAGTCCCTACTGCAGACAGCTACAGAAGACAAACCTGAGCTGCGGCTTGATGACACCATTGTCTGGACAGTAATGCGAAGAGAAGACTCGTGGGAAACCTGTTGATAGCAGCACAAGCCTCCCGTGTTCACTCTCTGTCCTGGGGCTGAGCGCCAAACTTGATGCTTGGAAAGACTTTCACTTAAACTTTGCTCCCCTCAGCCACACACCTCCCTAATCAGGATGAATATGAAAATGTATAGATTGACAAGAACCTAAAGAATGTGGTCTAGTTAAAAAAATATATATTTAAGCTTCTCATTAAAAGTAATAACAAACATTTATATATTGTATAGTACTCGCTCTGTACTAGATTCTGAAGTATTTTACGTATACGGCTTAGCCCTTATTACAATCCTAGGAAGTGAATGCTAACACTGTCTTCATGTGAGGAACCTGAGATTCAGTGGCCTTGTCAAAGGCAGAGAGTTTTCAAATTGTGGCACTGAAATCAGATCTAGGTACCATACCCAGAACCTGTGCTCTTAATCAGAACACTGTGTGTTATCTCTTAAAACTGCATGTTATTGAAATTTCCACAGGGCATTTTTTTGAGAATTTGGTGTTCCTGGCAATGATCTCAGTGGGGTTCTGCCTAAAGTTAGAGGACAACAAATTCCCAGTTCCTCTTGCAGCATCAGTGTACCTATATAGGTTTAAACAAATTCTACAAAAGAGGAAAAGACCAGTCCTTCTTTTTCTAGTATGCTTGTTTTCTTTATTTCCCTTTGGATAAAATGACAGGGAAGAAAGTGGCAACCAGGGAGGAGAGTTAAAGCCCAACAGGGACAGAAGAAGCCAGAAAGGGAAGCATCGTGCATGTTAGGAAGACAGTGGGGAAGAAAGCCCCTGCAGGATAGAATTCACACAGGAAAAATATAAGAAAATACAGTCAGGCAGAAAGATGAACTGGAACAAGTTATAAGGGCCTTGAATATCAGAGTAGAGTTAGTTAGGCAAGGTTTACTGTGGGACCAGTGGAGCAAGGGGAGGAATGGATAGGAGTACACCAGCGTGACACTTCATGACACTTCCCTGACACTCAGAATCTGTTCTCCCAAGGCCCTTTCCCTGTACTCTCAGAGACTTTGTCATCTCTTCTGCTTCCCAGAGAAATCCAGAGACATAACCTAGGTCTCCATGGTCCTCTCTTACAAGACCGGTCGACTGCTTGTTAAGGAAATTTCCCACTGCTATCTGCTCTGTTTACAGACCAGAACAGAGCCAATATCCACAGCTTCTTGCCTGTCATTCATCAAAGGCTCCTGTCCTTCACAAATTTACTTCTCTGGATCCCCTTTCACCTCCCGAGGAGTCCCAGGTGTAAACACTGGGCACATTCACAAATCTCTCTCTCTCTAACTTTAAGCTGCAAAGAAATCATTGATCCACTGGGTGATTAGTTAATAGACTGCTAGGGAGGAAAATACAGTGCAACTTGTCTCTTAGCTGAGTGAAGTCTAGCTCTCTATTTCTGTCTGTTTAATTCCTTTTCAGAGGTAATTGATCACCATGGAAGTCTAGAGTATTGTGGGAGAGAAGAGGGAGGGACCTCATTGTCACTCCTATTCTCCCAGAATTTGGGCCATTGATAGTTGGACCAGGTAAGGGGAGATTAAATGAGATCAAGCACAAAGGTGGAGTGGTATGAGGGTATCATAGTCTTTTTGTTTTATCTACACTTAAAGGATGAAGAAATCATGGGCATGTCACTCCCTGACAAAACTAAAGATAATAAAGCCTCAATCAATCAGGACAATATTAACCTAAATCCTCAATTAACTAGACCTTTTCTCCCCCTCCATTTTTGGAATAAAGGGCAAATAATAAAATTTCAGGTTGATGTCAAAGATCCATTTTTAGAAATCTGTCATGAGATTGAGAAGACAAGCTGAAGACTGGAAGAAAATATTTTAAAAGATGTATCTGAAAAAGACTACTATTTAAAATATACAAAACCCATAAAACTCAACAATAAGGAAATGAACAACCGATTAAAAACATGAGCAAAAGAACGGAACAGATGCCTTACCAATGAAGAGCTATAGATGACAAATAATGGATATGAAAAGATAACCCACATCATATATCATTAGGGAAAAGCAAATCAGAACAACCATGAGATACGTAACTATTAGAATGACCAGACTCACTATTTGGTGAGTGTTGTGAAATGTGCAGGCCTAATGATTCACAGACCTGTACTCCTGGGGCAAATAATACATTCTATGTATACATGGTTAATAAAAATAATTTAAAAAAAAAAGAATGACCAAACTCCAGCACACTAACAATACCAAATGCTGAGGAGGATGTGGAGCAATAAGAACTCTCATTCATTGCTGGTAAGACTGCAAAATGGTATAGCCACTTTGGAAGGCAGGTTGGCTTAATAAACATACTCTTACAACATGATCCAGCAATCACATTCCTTTGTGTTTACCCAAAAGAGTAAAAAGCTTATGTTCACACAAAAACTTGCACACAGATGTTTATAGGACCTTTGTTAATAATTGCCAAAGCTTGGAAGCAGTGAAGATGCCTTTGACTAGGTGATGGGTAAGTTGTGGTACATTCAGAAAATAGAATATTATCCAATATTAAAAAGAAATGAGCTATCGAGCCATAAAAAGACATAGATGAACATTAGCTGTATATTACTATGTGAAAAAAGATCAGTCTGAATATAGGCAATCTCTGACTTACATTGGTTGACTTATGAATGTTTTACTTCATGGTGGTGCAAAAATAATGATACTGTTATGCTGAAAATAAATGAAAAAAAAAGTTTTAAAAAAATTATATGATTTCAGTAGAAGCCATACTCCAAACTTTTAATTTGGATCTTTTCCTGGGTTAGTAATATGTGATATATGCCTATCTCAGGATGCTGGGCAGCAACAGTGAGCTGCAGCTCCCAGACAACCACACAATCATGAGATGAAACAGCCCATTCATGTACAACCATTCCATACCCATAAACTATTCTGTTTTTCACTTTCAGTATAGTACTCAGTGAATTATATGAGACATTTAACACTTTGTCATAAAATAAGCTTTGTGTGAGATGATTTTTGCCCAACTATAGACTAATGTAAATGTTCTGAGCATGTTTAAGGTAGGGTAGACCAAGTTATGATATTCAATAGGTTAGGTGTATTAAATACAATTTCATCTTAAAATATTTTTGATTTATAATGAGTTTATTAGGCATAACCCCATTGTAAGTTGAGAAAAACCCATATATGACATTTTGGAAAATATAAAACTATGAAGACAATGCAAAGATCTGTGGTCTCCAGGAGGCATAAATGGGTACAGCACAGAGAATTTTTAGGGCAGGGAAACTATTCTGTATGATATTATCATAGTGGGTATATGTCATTATACATTTGTCAAACCCATCAAAAGCACAACAGAAAGAGTAAGCCCTAGATCAAACTATGACCTTTGGGTGATAATAATGTGTCAGTATAGTTTCACCAGTTACAACAAATGTACTGTTCTGATGCAGGATACCAATAGAGGAAGGTTGTGCATGTGTGCAGCCAGAGAGCATATGGGAACACTCTATACTTTCCACTCAATTTTTCTGTGGTTATAAAACCACTCTAAAATATTAGGTCTATTTTCTGCAGAACTTGAATAGCAAATCTCTCCAGACTAATGTTTCTGAAGTCCTGACTCCTGAATAATCAAATTATGACCAGGACTGTAGTAGCAAAAGGTCATAATACATTGTAGATTTTTTTTTCAAAAATCGTTTTTCTGCTACTTCACTAAATAGTTATTGAAGCACTGAGCTAATCTCTGAGGGTCTAAAAATAATACAAAACCCTGACCCTGGTCTTTGAGGAACTCACAGTGCAGTGGGAGAGACAGACCTGCAAACAATCATTTGTACCAAGTAGTAGAGCCTTAATGCAATAAATTTTTGAATTGCTGCAGGAGCCCTTAAGAGAGATGACAGTTGGTTTGGAGGAAACTTTTGATTAATGCTCAGTGAATCATTATTCATTGACACCTTCCTACATGCAGTAAGTGACAACTCTGCTGGGCACTGTACCAGACAATAGGGAAACAACAGTAAGCCAGATGACACAGCTCCTATTGGCCAGGAAGATCACAGTTTAAAGATCCCTATTTTAATTACCAAGGAACATAATATTTAAGCTGAAGCAGGAAACCCCTCCCAAAATGTCTGGTTATTAAGAAAATTTTTTTTGTATGTTCCAATCACAGACAATTAGAATTAAGAGGGACATTAGAGGTGTTCTATTACAGTGGTTCTCAAACCTAGTTATACATTAGCCTTATATGGTGCTCTTTCAGGAAACACCAATACCTGATTTTCCACCTAGTCCAATTAATTCAGATCTGGTGATCGGTAGTAAGTATTGATTGGTGCTTTTTAAATTTCCTTAAGTATGGGGCAACTGGGTGGCTCAGTCATGATCTCAGGGTCCTGAGATTGAGCCCAGCCTTGGGCTCTCTGCTCAGCAGGGAGCCTGCTTCCCCCTCTCTCCCTCTGCCTGCCTCTCTGCCTACTTGGATCTCTGTCTGTCAAATAAAATCTTTAAAAAAAATAAGAAAAGAAAAGAAATGTAGAATCTAGGGCACTAACACAAATCCACTACATGAGAATCTTCATTTTAACAAGATGCCCACACATTAAAATTTGATAAGCACTGCTCTAAAGACTAATTTTATCACCAGATTTATCCAAGTTGTTATATATAGGTATAGTTCTGTGAATGAGTATTTTGGATATTTCCAGGTATTTTTTATATTATGGAAAATATTGCTATGAATAATCTTCTATGTCTCCTACTATACAGGTGAAGAGGTTTTGTAGGATACATACCTAGGATTGATGGAAAATAAAATACATAAATATTCAAATTCACAATGCCAAATTGCTTTCCAAAGTACTTTTAGATTCATGTACCTACTGAAGTATGTAAGAGTTTCTATTAACTCACATTTTCTCTCACATTGAGCATTGTCAGGTTTCTTGATTTTTGCCTATTTAGTGAATGTACTTACTGTAGTCTTGATTTATATTTCTCTGATTTATTAATGAGTTCAAAAATAAATTTAAATGCTTTCTCACAATTTGTGTTTTCTCTTCTGTGTATTTTGCCAGTTTATTTATTGCATTATTGGTTTTTGTTTTCTTGTTGGTCTGGGGTTTTTATTTATAGATACAGATGTGTTTTCAATCACATGTTTTGCAAATAATTTTTTCTAGTATATAGGTTCTCTTTCCACTTTCTCCAATGTGACTTATGATGAACCAATTCTAAGTTCTACCATAATAAAATTTATTTCTATCTTGGTTAGTAATTTTTGCCTTTTTTAAGAGATATTTCTCTATCCCAAGGTCTAAAATATATTCTCACACATTTTCTTCTCACATTTTTAAAGATTGAGTTTCATATTTAAGTCCTTAATCTATCTGGAATTAATTTTCATGCTCTTGGTACAGTAGAGATGAATGTCTTTTTTTCTTTTTCTTTCTTTTCTTTTCTCTCTTTTTCTTTTTTTTTTTTTTTTTTTTTTAGTATGGAGAATCAATTGTCCCAGAACCATTATAGAATAGTCTCTCCTTTCTTCCAGTTGATCTGCAAGGCTCTCGTGTGCTGCATATTCATCAGTCTGTTTCAGGACTCTGTCTTATATCATTGGATAATTTCTCTATTCTGGCAACAATACCCCAGAGTGTTAATCACAGTTTTATAGTAAAACTCGATATCTACTAAGGCAAATCCTTCCAACCTCTTTTTGTCCTTTAATATTTTGTTTATTCTTAACCCTTACAATTTCCATATAAGTTATAAAATCAGTCTGTCCTATTCCACTCAAAATATTGTTAGGATTTGTATTTAGACTATATTATAAATCAATTTGAGAAGAACTGGCATCTTTTATGATATTGTGGATTTCTTTTCATGAACATTGAACACTAATATCTTTCAATCAAGTTTTCTAATACTCTCCATGGTGTTTTTACATATGTTTGGTTAGATTTATATCTAAATATCTTTTTAAATTTTTGTTATTGTAAGATTTTTTTAATATTATTTTCCAATGTTTTGCTGATAAAGTGCAGAAATGAAAATAATTTTTATGCACTATTCTTTAACCATTTAGTCACTTAGCTAAACCATCTCATTATTTTTAATTATACATCTATTAATTATCTGAAATTTATTTTTTATATTTCTTTTTTCATTTTTTAAAATCATGATAATTGTATTCTTTAATCCCCATCATCTAGTTCCCCTATTTGCATCCCCCACCTCCCCTCTGGTGACCATCAGTGTGTTCTCTGTAGTTGAGAGTCTGTTTCTTGGTTTCTCTCTCTCTTTTTATTTTCCCTTTGCTTGTTTGTTTTATTTCTTAAAGTCCACATATGAATGAGGTCATATGGTATTTGTCTTTCTCTGACTAATTTATTTCACATAGCATTGTACTCTCCAGCTTCATCCATGTCATTGCAAGTGGTAAGATTTTATTATTTTTATGCCTGAATAATATTCCATTGTATATAAACCACATCTTTATCTATTCATCTATCAATGGATACTTGGGCTGCTTCCACATATATAATGCTACCATAAACATAGGAGGGCATGTATCCCTTTGAATTAGTGTTATTATATTTTGGGGGGTAAATACCCAGTAGTATGATTCCTGGGTCATAGGGTAGTTCTATTTTTAATTTTTGAAGGAACCTTTATATGGTTTCCACAGTGGCTGCAACAGTTTGCATTCTAGACAAGTCACCGTCTCTGAAAATAATAATAGATTTGTTTCTTATTCTAACCTGCATATGTGCCAAGGACTGCTTACTATATATATATATATATATATTCTCTTCTTTTTAGTAATATAACACTGTGAATCTCAGCTGGGATAATTGCTACCTTGCAGCTAGGTATGAGTAAATGACCCAGTTCAGGGCAGTAAATAAGCTGTGAGCAGAAATGATATGTGAAACTTCCATATCATAACCATAAGGACGGAGCATTGACTAAGACTAGGATTTGGTATTTGGCTGTTATAGAAAACTCAACTGATTCCATATCCCCAAACAGCAGGCAGAAGATTGATACTCAGAGACTTTCTCAAGAATCTCCCATTAATTGTTCCCAAGGACTGGAGAGTGGGAGATAATCTAGTGGCAAAAATCAGATTAAGAATGGTGCCTCCTTTAAAATGAACAGTCAGGATACAACAAGTGTTGGTGAGGATACAGAGAAAGGAGAACCCTCCTGCACCGTTGGTGGGAATACAAGCTGGTGCAGCCACTCTGGAAAATAGTATGGAGCTTCCTCAAAAAGTTTAAAATAGAGCTTCCTACAACACAGCAATCACACTACTGGGTATTTACCCCAAAGATACAAATGTAATGATCTGAAGGGTCACGCACACCCCAATGTTTATAGGGGCAATGTCCACAATAGCCAAACTATGGAAAGAACCTAGATGTCCACCAACAGAGGAATGTGTGAAGAAGTTGAGATATATATGGGGGGGGGGTGATGGAAAATTACGCAGCCTTAAAAAATGAAATCTTGCCATTTGCAATGACATGGATGGAACTACAGGGTATTATTCTAAGTGAAATAAATCAATCAGAGAAAGACAATTTCATATAACCTCTCTGATATGAGGAATTTGATAAACAAGACAGAGGATCATAGGGGAATGGAGGGGAAAATGAAACAAAATGAAACCAGAGAGGGAGATGAACTGTAAGAGACTCTTAATCTCAGGAAACAAACTGAGGGTTGCTGGGCGGGGGGGCACGGTGGGAAGGATAGAGTGGCTGAGTGATGGACATTGGGGAGGGTATGTGCTATGGTGAGTGCTGTGAATTGTGTAAGACTGATGAATCACAGACCTGTACTCCTGAAACAAATAATACATTATATGTTAATTAAAAAATTAAATTAAATTAAAAAGAGAAAGAATGGTGCCTCTCTACACCAGTCTTTGCAAATGGCCTCAATACAGCTATCATTAAATTGACTGAATTATGAGTTAAGCACAAAAGATAAAACCTAAAAGAGTTTTGGAAGATATAAAAACTACAATCTGGAGAGATCATTGGGTGTGTGAACTTTTAATGGAATTGATTAGAAACTCAAAAATTGAAAGCTATTTAGTATGTGGGACATTATATTAACACAAAAACAAAAGTCTTGCCTGTAGAAGTATAAAACTGTTCAATCCTTAAAGCCACAATTGGGCCCCAAACTTGGACTAATAGGAATTGGACTGCAAAGATTTTGCAGTTCCAAAAAAGGCACAATTTCTGATGCTGACTCTAAATATGTGTATAAAGACCTATGGAAAGGGAGGGGGGGACACCCAAAGGGCAAAACAAGGAAAAATGAACACTGAACTTACTTCCAGAAGGCAAAAGCAAGGGCAGCCAACTGTGCTAAACCAGGAACCTGCTCTGCTCCCAGGACAGGAGTCTCATAATTCATGCCCACCAAGATTTGATGACCTTTAGTATTTTTCATTATTTGCTTTCCAAGTGAGAGTTTTCATTCTAATTGTATTTTTCTTACTTGCATTAGTAAAGCTATAGGCTGAGCTGTTATAGAAAAAGATTTCAAAATAGAAATTTATTTTGTTCTAAGCTAATAATCCAAATAAAGTGGACTCTAAGAAGCAACTTCAGGTATTAAGCTGACCAGCTAGAACTGTTGTCCTTAATACATGATTGCAACCTCTTTTTCAGTGTCCAAGTTGTTATGAATTCCTTACTAGCTACAGGTCCAGAGTAAGCATGCTGTCTTTAAGGGCGTATCACAGAAGGTACACACATTACTTTTACATATATTTTATTGACCCAAATTTTGTCACTTGTCAGCACCAAGCCCCAGGGGAATTTAGAAAATGTGGTCTCTAGCTGACCAGTTATATCCACCCTGTAAAACTACTACTGAGAAAGGAAAAGGATAATGCCTTCCTTGAGACAATCAACCATCACATTATTTTATGTGTGTGACGTACTGGCATGAAGTTACTTCTCCCTTTATTTTGTTCGTCAGTAAACTATAAGAAGCTAAGGCTTCATGGAGAAAAATAAGCATCATCCAGATAACCAGAATTTCGAACAAGATACATTAGCTGAATGGGACTTTGGGTTATTAGAGAACAGTTTTACTCCATGTGTGGGGAGAGAGAACACATGAAAACTTAGATGCCATAAGGTGAAAATTGTGGTAGTTATCTCACTCAAGTCTATGAGAGAAAATGTATAAGGATATTCATCACAGCATTATTCAGTGAAAGGATGTAGAAGTAAGTCTAAGTGTTAATCTCTGGGAGAATAAATACATAAATGTGGTAGATACATACAAGGTTCACTATTCAGCAGAGAGCAGCAGTAGATTAGATGCATACGTGAGAATATTGAGGCATCTTAAAGGCATAACACTAAGTTTAAAAAGTGATTTATACCTTAACACCATTTATATAAGTGTAAAATACACTTTAAAATCTAACAATACATATATTGCACAAAGTCTGACAAAAATATACAAACTAACCCTGTTAAAATGGCTGCCTATGGTGAGGAAAAGAACTAATAGTAAGGATTGAAAGAGAAATGTGGAAATTAAAATAAGAGAAGATCCTATATATATACCAATATTATTTCCTGACATTAACTGTAAAGAAGGATTAAACACCCTCTGAATCTGAGTTCTGAAAAGAAAAAAAGAATGACTTATGAAAGAGGAGTAGAGAGCAAGTAGGAGTCCCACTACTGAAAAAGACCAAGCAGTGCAACATAACATATATGCTCAATAATATTGTAACAACTCCCTCCGTCCCTCTAAAACAACTATAAACCAGAAAAAATACACAAAACAATGCTAATATGTTGAATATTAGACAACAAAACAAAGGGATCCCTCAGCAACAAGAACAAAGAAGGCTAATTCTACAATTGCCCTGCTAATGGTCTGAAAAGGGATTCTAGGCCACACTGCAGATAAAAATAGGCAGCCTTCCTGAGTTGAAAAGATGGAACTGGAAGTCTGAAGGCTAGGATGGCTAGAGCTTATGGAACAGAGTACTGGAGACAAGAAAGTTGAACAAAGAGAGAACTCCATTATCTGCAAAGGATCCTACTGAAATCTTCAACTGAGTACTGATGAGCACATGTAAAGGAGGACACTACTAAAAGCCAGGGGGAGACATACCAGAAATTATTAGAGGACACAGATTCCAGCACTGACAGAGGATGGGAATAGTACCAGACTAGAAAACCTAGTGTACATGAGGCAGAGTACCCAGAAGGGCATTACCTAAGCAGTAGGACAAAATTAGTCCTAAGCAAAACACTGCTCTGATCCCACCTAGCAATGCTGTAAGATTAACCCTCAAAAGAATCAATTGTTTCCAAATGACTTAGCTGTGTTCTAGAACATCTCAAGGATATTTATAGGAATTAAAAATAGTTAGCATACAGCAAGGTAAATTTTTTCACTTATGATAACCAATACAAATGTACATTAATTTGAAAAGGCATATACTCCCCTATGTTTATTGCAGCATTATTTAAAATAGCCAAGATATAGAAGCAGCCTACGTGTCCATTGATAGATTGATAGATGTGGGATGTGCATATACACACATACACACACACACACACACATATACATATATATTAATATATATATATGAATATTATTCAGCCATAAAAAAGAATGAGATCTTGACATTTGCAAAAACATGCATGGACCTAGAGAGTATTAACTGAAATAAGTCAGATGGAGAAAGAGAGACACCATATAATTTCACCTACATGTGGAATCTAAAAATCAAAACAAATAAACAAACAAACAAAAAACATAAATAGACTCACAAATACAGAGAACAGAAGGAAGGGAGTGGGAAGATGAGCAAAATAGGTGAAAGGGATAAAGAGGTACAAACTTCTAGTTATAAAATAAGTAAGTCACAAGAGTGAAAGGTGCAGCATAACATTTATAGTCAATAATATTGTAATAACTCTGTATGATGACAGGTGGTGACTATACTTATCATGGTGACCATTGCATGTTATGCACATGAAGCTAATAAAATATTTTATTATGTCAATTATAGTTCAATAAAAAAATTAAAAATAAAAAATTATCAGACATACAAAGTAGGTAAATATGCTAAATAATAAAAAATAAAATAAAAATATTAATTGGATAAATTATAAAACTTATTTTATAAATTATAAATTTATAAAAAACTGAAAAAAACCAACCCGTACAAATCACATCAAAACCACAATGAGATACCACTTCACCCTAGTCAGAATGGCTAAAATTAACAAGTCAGGAAATAATAGATGATGGCAAAGATACAAAGAAAGGGAAACTTCTTACACTATTGGTGGGAATGCGAGCTGGTACAGACATTCTGGAAAACAGTATGGAGTTTCCTCAAAAAGTTAAAAATACAGCTACCCTATGACCCTGCAATTACACTACTAGGTATTTACCCAGAAGATTCAAAGATAGTAATCCAAAGGGGCACCTGCGCCCCAGTGTTTATAGCAGAAATGTCCACAATAGCTAAAACTATGGAAAGAGCCCAGATGACTATAAATAGATAATGAATAAAGAAGTTGTAATTCATACACACACACACACACACACACACACACACACACACACACACACAACGGAATATGACTCGGCCATCAAAAAAAAAGGAAATTTCGCCATTTGCAACAATGTTGATGGAATTAGAGAGTATTATGCTAAGCCAAATAAGTCAATCAAAGATAATTATCATATGATTAGAATTTAAAAACCACAAAACAGGATCATAGGGGAAGAGAGGGAAAAATAAAATAAGATGAAATCAGAGAAGGGACTCTTAACTATGGGAAACAAACTGGGGGTTACTGGAGAAGGGGGTACTGAGTGATGGACATTAAGGAGGGCACTTGATGTAATGGGCACTGGGTGTTATATGCAACTGATGAATCACTAAACTCTACCTCTGAAACTAGTAACACATATATGTTAATTAATTGAATTTAAATAAAATTTAAGTCAAATTTAAAAAATAAAATAAAACTGATTTTGTACCCCCCCACCAAAAAAACAACCCATAAATGATATGGATGATAGGATTAGTAGACAAGGACATTATCATAACTACATTCTATATATTCCACAAACTAGAGAAAGAGTTAACATGTCAGAGATAGGGAAAACTTTTTAAAATTCTCAGCCTTCAAGTGATGATAACTACAATGTCTGAGATAGAAAATATAATTGGTGGAATTAACAGTATATTAGACATTGCAAAAGAAAATATTAGTGAATTTGAAGAAATTATCCAGCATAAAACATGGAAAGGAAAAAGATTTTCTGAAGGCACATCATAATCAAATTACTTAAAGCCAGAATTTAAGAGAAAATTTTAAAGCAGCAAGAGATAAAAGGCATATTTCATACAGAGCAACAAGATAAAGATGATAGCAAACCCCTTATCGGAAACAATGAAAGTCAAAAGAAAGTGAAGCAATATTTTTGAAGTACTGAGGAAAAGAAAAAAACCGTCAAACATCCTTGAATTCCATACCTAGAAAATACATCTTGCAAAGGTGAAATAAAGACATTTTCAGGCATAAACAGGTTTGAAAGTTTTTATTACTAACAGAATGTCACCAAACGGACACGGAAAAAAAGTTAAGGGAAGTCCTTTGGGCAGAAAGAAAGTCATATCAAAAGGAAATGCATGTACACAAAGAAAGAAGAGCACCAGATTCGAAAACTATACAAGTAAATATAAAATTCATTGTTATTACTTATATGTCTTCAAAAAACAGTTCATTCTTTAAAGCAACAGCAAAAATACTTAAATATATGTTGGGATTTACAAAATATGCTGAAATCAAAAGTATGAAAATACTGCAATGTTCAGAAATTGAAAAACTCTATTATAATATTCTTAAATTATGTATAAAGTGATATAATACTTTTTAAGATTTTATTTATTTATTTGAGAGAAAGGGAGAAAGCTTGAGTTGGGGAGAGGGGCAGAGGGAGAAGCAGTCTCCTTATAGTGCAGGGACCCCAATGTGGGCCTCAATCCCAGGACCCTGAGATTATGACCTGAGCCAAAGGCAGATGTTTAATCGACTGAGCCACCCAGGCACCCCAAGTGATATAATATTTTTTAATATTTTTTATTTTAAATCCAGTAAAGTTAACAGACTTATATTTGATTCAGGTATACAATATAGTGATTCAACAATTTTACACATTATAAAGTGGTATATTACCTGAGGGTAGACTATACTGCTTTAAAGATGTGTATATAAACCTTAAATGAGAGGTTCCTGGGGGCTCAGTTGGTTAAACAGCCACCTCTTAGTTTCAGCTCATTATATACATACATAAATTTAAACAAAACCTTAAATGAAACACAAAAAATATTGCAAATGAGGCAACAAAGAAGAAAATATGGACTTGGCCCTATGGTATACCAAGGCAGTTCTGGCATGTCAATTTCATTTAGTGTTGGCCAGTTTTTGGTCCATGTTTCAGCTAACAAACCAAACAAACTATTAGGGCCCCTTTCAAGTCTTGGAGCTGTACTATTAAAATGAGAATCTCTGCAAGAGGACCATATCAAGAAATTTTCTCTAACCCAATTTTATGTGCCTTCCATCATTCTTCCACACCCTTCATATCTATTCCCACACATATTCCTCAGATTTCTCTCTGTATAAATTGGAAATGCATTCTGTTATTTTAGAATGCATACACTTCCTTTTATCTCACCCTTAAGGGCCTGCTGAGACTTGAATCTTGCTGTAGATCTAGAAGCAATGAGGGGTCACATGGGGGTAGACCCTGAGAAGAGTTAGTAGTATCTTGCAAGGCAACTACCTCAGGAAAGTGTATTACAGTTCCCTTAGACAAAGCAGATTAATCTCTTCAAACAGGGGCAAGGGCAGCAAAGAAGTCGGCTTGCAGAGAAGACTCAGCAGAACTTAAGGGTTCACTATCACCAGCTTCATCAGGATCTGTCCACATGTCCCCATCCTAGCTTTCAGGATCCTATTCCTTCCTAGACAATGTCCTTAGTTTAACAGAATATACCCTATAAGATTGAGAATTCAATTTGCTTTGTAATTCAGCTACTTGGAGGATGAGACTCTGAGTCTGGCTTTAAGAAAGTATCCAAAAGCTTAGGGAGATTATAATGTTATAGTGATTTTACCAGGTAAGATCTACTTGGGCTCTATGGGAGGATCCAAGGGACATCCCTTTAAACACAACTATGAGAAATAAATAATGAGGTGAGCCCCAGCATTCTTATCTTGAGTAATTCTTCTCTGTAGGCCAGGGATTACAGTAGGATGCGTTGCCTCTAAATGAGGATATTAAATGAAGGGAAATAATTGGATCCCAAGGTAGCAGGGTGTTCAGCAGTGGCACTTAATCATCACAGACAAGGTGGGTAGACAGCATGTTCAAGGCAGTAATCAGAATAACCTGACACAGAGACTACACCATTGGTTCTTTGATCATTGTCCCTAGAAGAGATATAGATGGGCAATCTACTAAGTCAATCAGAAGAATTTTAGGCCAAGTGAACAGAAGTCTAACTTGAATCACCAAAACAGAAAATATTGTCTCTTCAATCAATTTTCAGACTTAATCAAGTTTTACCAGAGTGACTGTACATTGGAGAAAAGGAAAATAATTAGACTTTGGGGGATTATTGAAACATTGACTCTGAACTGTCACTGATTTTAGGAGACCCAAAATGTCACTGTGGCCCACAAGTCATAGTAGGAGCTATGCAGGTCAGATTATCAATAAGGTTCTAATTCAAGTCTATCCAACAGTGGGTACAGTGGATCACCAAACACAACCCATGGTTATTTTCACAGTTCCAGAATGCATAATTGGAGTAGACATACTGAGCAACTGGCAGAATCCCCCCAGTTTCCCTAACCTGCAGAAGAAAGTGAAAAGCCACTAAAACTGATTCTACCTGGGGAGAGAGTAAACCAAAAACAATACCACATTCCTACATGGATTTTGGAGACTGAGGCCATCATCAAAGAGTTGAAGGATATAGGGGCAGTGGTCGTTCCACATATTTCCATTCAAATCCCTAGTTGGTCTGTGCAGAGAACAGATGGATCTTGGAGATTGACAATGGATTATCATAAATTTAATCAGGTAATGATTCCAATTACACCTGCTGTTCCAGATGTTATTTCATTGCTTGAACAAATTAACACATCCCTGATACCTAGTATGTAGCTATTGATCTGGAAAAATGCACCTTTTCTTGATACCTGTTAATAAAGCCCACCAGAAGCAATTTATGTTCAGTTGGAAATAAACCTTCACTGTCCTAATTTAGGAGTATATCAATGCTCCAGCCTTACGTGATCATTCAGTCCACAGAAACTTGATTGCCTTTCCCTTCCACAAAGTATCACTCTGCCCCATTACACTGATGACATTGATGTGTTAGAAAGCTAAAACTAGCCACTATTCTAGATTTACTGGTAAGAAATTTGCATGTCAGAGGTTGAGAAATAAATATTAAAAAATTCAGATGCCTTCCGCCTCAGTGAAATTTCTAGAAGTCCAGTATTGACATCTATGTCAAGATATTCCTATATCTTCTAGGTACAATACCTAGTGACCCTCTAGATTTTAGAGGCAACATATTCCTCATTTGGGCATATAACTCCGGCTCATATACCAAGTGATCCAAAAAGCTGTTTTGAGTAGGACCCAGAATAAGAAAAGTCTCCGTAACACATCCAGGCTGGCATGCAAACTGCTCTGCTGGTTGAGCTGTATAATCCATCAGATCAATGGTGCCTGAAGGATCAGTGGCAGACAGGAACGCTACTTAGAGCCTTTGGCAGACACAGGTATTTTCTTAATAGAAATAAAAGGTATCTCTATACAAAGAATTGCACACAAAAATTCACACCAGCTTTACCTGGTATCGTTATAAACATTAAAAAATCCAATGTCGGGCACCTGGGTGGCTCAGTGGGTTAAGCCTCTGCCTTTGGCTCAGGTCATGATCTCAGGGTCCTGGGATCGAGCCCCACATTGGGCTCTCTGCTAGGCAGGGAACCTGCTTCTCCCTTTCTCTTTGCCTGCCTTTCTGCCTACTTGTGATCTCTGTCTGTCAAATAAATGAATAAAATCTTTTTAAAAATAAATAAATATAAAAAATCCAATGCCCATTAACTGCTAAATGAATAAAAATATTATGACATATCCACTCAATGGAACATTACTTAGCTATAAGAAGAATGGATCAATGAACAACGGATCTGTGCTACAATGTGAGTGAAACTCAAAACAGTTATGCTGAGTAACAGAAGCCAGACACAAAAATATTTAGGGTAAATGATTTCATTTGTATGCAATTCTAGAAAATGCAAACTAATCTAAAGTGGAAAGAGAACAGATCAGTGGTTGCCTGAGGGGAGAGGGCAGAGCAATGCTGAGTGGGCAGGAGGAACGTTTTGAAGATGACACATATGTTATTACTGTGGTAGTGGTTTCATGGGCATATATATGTCAAAACTTAATCAACTTGCACACTTTAAGTATGTGAAATTCATTTAAGATCAACTATACCTTAATCAACTTATAAGAAAATAATTGCATGGGGAAAATGGTTTTCTGTTTCCCAATCAAAATGATACTGTAGGCTAAATGTCTCTTATTATATTATATTATATTATTATATTGTTATGAGATTTGTTTTTTCCTTTTATCTTTATCTTCTTAAGAACTTTATACAATATTATATAAATTTGGAATGACCATATTACATTTGGACTTTATTTGGGAGAATTAGCTGGTAAAACTCTCCAGTGTTTTATTTGTGACAAACTTTAAAAATATTATTTAATTTCTTAATAGATTAGATTTATCCAGACATCCTTTTTCTTCTTGAAATTATATTTAATTTACATTTTTCTAAAATTTTTTCCATTTTGTCTCAGAGTTTGCTGTCATAATTTTTTTATCTTTAATATCTATTATACCTGTAATTATGTCTCTTTTTTCTGACTTAATATTGTTATTGTGTTTCTCTCTTTTAGTCCCACTTTACTTCACTGTATTTTTTCTTCTTTCTATTGCAATCAACTTTCGAATTTCTTACCATCAACTTTTGGCTTTGTTGATCTACTTTTTATTAATAATACTGCCTGAATCTGTGTATATATGTCTTCATTCCAGTTCCAGAAAATTCTCAGCCAGTAGCTCTTTAAATGATTCCTCTTCTCCAGTCTATCGATGTATTATCATATATCTTATCTCCTTGCTCTCTGTGAGGCAGTCTGAGTAATTTATTTAAACATATATTCCAGATCATTAATTTTCTCTTCAACTATGTATAATCAACTATCAAAGACATCTATTAAGATTTTTATGTCGGTAGTGTGATGGAGGAAAACCTTTTCCTCTACCTTCCTGGGTTCTGTGACTAATTTAAGAATTACATTGTAATTGGGGCACCTGGCTCAGTTGGCTAAGTGGCAGACTCTTGATTTTGACTCAGGTCATGATCTCGGGGTCCTGGAATGGGGCCCACTTCATGCTCCACACTCAATGGGGAGTCTGTTCAAAGATTCTCTCTCTCCCTCTTCCTCTGCCTTTACCCCTGCTCGCATGCTCTTTCATGCTCTCTATCTCTTTGAAATAAATAAACCTTAAAAAAAGAATTACATTGACATAAAAGGGATTAACGGGGAAAAACATTTTAATTACGTGTGTGTGCATGGGAGTTTCATAAAAACATGAGATTCAAGGAGGCAGCCAGATGATTGGGACTTACACACCATCCTGAGCTAAGGAAGAGAGAGAAGTGTTTCAGGCTTCTGCAGGTGGGGAGGCAAATTATGGGAAGGAGAGGGAAGGAAATGGATGATAAGTCAAGTTTGCCATATTACAGAGTTAACTGCATAACTACTCTGGGAGTAGCTCTCTTTCTGGTACAGGTACATTTACTAATGGAAATTTCATTTTTAAAGTGTAAATTTCCTTTATAAAAGGGGAAAATTAAACTTTATTTTAGGCTTTTTTTTCATTTAGCTCAAAATAATCCATATGCCAAAGTGGAATATTTTAGGGTAGCATGTTCTGAACTCCACCAGCAGTTTTTTTTTTTTTTTTCATTTATAGAAATTCTCTTTGGCTATTTTTTAAAATCTGTGTGGCCATATTTGATCATCTGTCATTGTTAGTATTTATGTTTCATTTCTTTGAGTTCATACACAGATAAGCATCAGTTAATTTCCATTTCTACAGTCCTGGTGGTCTAAAGCTGATCTGTTTGTTATTTCTTCGGATTCTCACCCAAGGTGGTTTGCCTTCCCTTATAGTTGATGACTTTGGAATTCATATTCAGTTTATATTAAATGTGAGGTAATTTGGGGAGCTTAAAATGAGAATATTTTCTCCCAGGAAGGATTTTCATATATGTCTTCCAGGAGCTAGGGAAAGTCACTGGTCTGGAATGTCTTCAAACTTCCCTCAAGGACTATGATGGCTAAGACAGGAGTCAGGGCTCTGTTCCACCTCCTTCTGCTGGAACAAGGCCCATAACCTGGATTACTGTTCTGCTGCCCACTACTCCCATTCTGCCGTTATCTCAGAATTTGTTTTCTGTTCTCTCCAGTTTGGGGAGAGGAACAAGATAGTGTACTGTGAACTCACCTACCTCTCCTCTCTCTCTCTCTCTCTCTTTTTTTAAAGAAGATTTTACTTACTTATTTGACAGAGAGAGATTACAAGTAGGCAGGGAGGCAGGCAGAGAGAGAGAGAGAGAGAGAGGAAGGTGTAAAGTTTTTTCCGGCGAGATAAACACAACCCCAGGCAAAGTGGGTGCAAGGCACAATTAATTAAAAATGCTCTCCGGCGAAATTTCAGGGCTCAGGAGAAGGGGAGCCAGGAAAGTTGTGCCGGGAGGAGGTGGGCACCCTCGGGCGAGGTTCCGCGACTCTGGAAAGCAGAGTGGAAGGCAGGGAGGAGGGGGCTTTTAAGAGGTCTTGAGGGGAGAGCTCAGGGGTCTTTTGGCAAGTTTCCCTTATTTGGATATTTTGCCTGCTCATCGGGGTCCCATTGGTCCACTGGAGCCCAGGGCAGGGGTCTCAGATTCCTGCTTGGGCCTTTGTTCTCCTGTCCGAGGCAGGAACTTTCGCCATCTTAAGTAGCCCTTTCTGCCAGCCCAACAGAAGGAAAGCAGGCTCCCTGCTAAGCAGGGAGCCTGATGCGGGGCTAGATCCCAGGACTCTGGGATCATGACCTGAGCTGAAGGTAGAGGCTTTAACTCACTGAGCCACCTGTAAGGGCCTATTTAGCCAGGGCAATTCCATCCAGTTAAACAGGGATTTTGTTTAGGCAGTAAAACTTAAACTGACCCTGCCTGCCCCCCAAGGGAACTTACTTAAAAGCCAGTCTGGGAAACCAGTCCTAGGTAATAAAGCCCAAATACAAGGGTGGGTCAGGTCAGGTGGAGATAACGGCCTGGAATGCGGGGATGAGTCGGGCCAGGTAGAGACATCCAATCAGTCGAGTGCACATACTGTCTCCCTAGCTACCAAGGAGTGTGGGCCCCACCTTTTGGGCGCCTTTTGGGTGCCAGTTCTGACCAAGGTGATAGGCTGGTTCAAATAGCTACTATAGGGTAAATTGTAATTCAATTGGCCACCCGTGTGTGTGACCTAGCATGACTGTGAGGCTTTCTCTGTGTGTTACAATCTCATTGGCCACCTGTGTGTGGCCAGGCCCAACCACATGGCCTTTGCTCTATAAGTTAGTCTGTAAGGCAGGGAGGGGTCGCCCTCTCTTTAAGAGGTGGCTGGCCCTGAATGGTCGGTTTGATTCTCGATGCTTGGTGAGAAATAAAGCTTTGCTTGACCTTCACTTTGTATCAGTCTCGCTCCTTTAATCATGGACCCATTATTGGGGGACCTTTCACCACCCAGGTGCCCCCTTACCTCTCTTCTTATGAGCCTATAAATTCACCAAAAAGTGTTTTCATTCAGGATCCAGTTGTTCTATTGTGGGAGGGCCTAGTAGAGCACTTGGTACCATGTGTTGTCAGTTGTGAAACTTAAGTCTATATCTCTTTGACTTGTTCAATGTTATTTTTAATTTTTATGCCATGAAAGCTAATGTTGGCAGATCGTAGGACTTCTCAGACTCACTGGCACAATCCAGTTCCTCACAATGAATTTACATATACCTATGTGTGTGTGTGCGCATACATACTGGTTCTGTTTCTCTGTAGGATCCTAAGAGAAATTTAAAGCTGTGATTGAAGTTAAGTGAGGTTATATTGGTGGGCCTTAATCCTATATGAGTGGTGTCTTTAAAAGAGAGACATACCAGGGAGGCACAGACAAAAAGGAAAGACCATGTGAAGACACAACAAGATGTCAGTCATCTGCAAGCCAATCAGAGGAGCTTCAGGAGAAACCAACCCTGCCAACATCTTAATCTTGGACTTTCGACCTCTAGAACTGTGAGAAAATGAGTTTCTATTTTATTAGAAATAAAATATTAGAAAATTAGACACCACTCAGTCTGTGATATGTTATTATAAGAGTTTCTAGCAAACTAATATGGGAGATTTCTTGGCGTTCCTCATGTTTTCTTTATTCCTAGAATTGCCCATTCCTCTTGTCGTCATAAGAAATTTAACCCATCCTTCAAGGCTAACTCAATTGTCACCTCTTCTGTGAAACTTTCCCAGATTCTCTGTGTTCCCATATTTTGACATATTTCTTTTATAGCATTTTTAATATTGTGTTGGTGCCTGCCTCTTGTACAAGACTGTGAACCCTTTAAGAATAGCAGCCATACGAAGTCCGTCTCTGAATTCCCAATACCTAGTTTAAATGCCTGTTGGATGAAGATATATGAATGGATGAATGAAAGAATACAGGAGACGCAATTTCCCCTTAAGATGCCATACTCCCAGGCACGTGGGTGGCTCAGTGGGTTAAAGCCTCTGCCTTCCGCTCAGGTCATGATCTCAGGGTCCTGGAATCGAGTCCCGCATCAGACTCTCTGCTTAGCGGTGAGCCTGCTTCCTTCTCTCTCTCTCTCTGCCTGCCTCGCTGCCTACTTGTGATCTCTCTCTCTCTCTCTCTGCCAAATAAATAAATAAATAAAGACCTTAAAAATAAATAGATTTTTTAAAAATGCCATACTCCCTGCTGCCCTCTGGTGGCTATTTATTCTACAACACTGAATCTTAAGGCAGTTTCCCCATAGCCTATTTTCCAACTTAGGAAAAATTCTCTGCTCCTATTTTGGTATTACCACAATCTACTCTCCTCATTACATCATCCACCCACTTCCGATCATCCCCCTCATTTACTGAGAACATTTGTACCAAGATCCCAGTCCTCACTCCCCTAACATCCGTGACTTCCAACGACATGTAGATCATCCTTCTCAAAGACTATTTCAAAATTTCTTCCTCAGCCCTAGCATGTTATCTACATTCTACTTCAGTAACTCATTACTTGGCCACACCCAGACTTCACTGTCATAATAAGATTTTCATATCTGGATATCTTGACTCTGTAGTAAGTTGAATAACGACCCCCAAAGATGTCCACATTCTAATCCCCAGAACCTGCCACTGTGTTACCTTTTATGACAAAAGAGACTTTGCAGACGTGATTAAGGTAAGAATGTTGAGATCAGAAGATAACCTTGGGTTACCAGGAAGGGGGGGCTCAATATAATGACAAGGGTCTTTATAGGAAATACACAGAAGGGTCAGAGTGAGAAAAGTGACCACAGGAGCAGAAACCTAAGTAATGTGAGGCCATGACCAACAGAAGACAGGCAGCCTCTCAAAGCAGGAAAGAGCAAGAAAGCAAGGTCTCCCTTAGAACCTCCAGAAAGAACACACCCCTGCCAACTGGGTTTAGATTTATGACTTTCAGAACTGTGAGAGAAAAAAAAAAAAAACATATGTTGTTGTAATCACTGTTTATGGTAATCTGACAGAGCAGCAATAGGAAACTAGGACAGGCTCTAACAGACCAATCTCTTAACCACAAGTTTTTAATCATCTGGTTCACTCCATTTCTTTCAGCACAACTAACCTTATTCTCACAATTGATATTCTCTCTCTGGCTACATTTTCTTTCTTAGACACCCAGACACCATGATTTAAAATATTAATATCTCTTCTCTCAAGACATCAAGGTCCTAACCCGAGCTAGGTCCTCAGTCCCTCTTTATTCTTTATATGAACTTTATTCTTTATATTCTTTATATGAACACGTCTACCACTCCTTCTGTTTCTCAGAGCAATAATTACAAACCAGGTCACCTGCCCCATCACTACTGCTCTCTTTAGGAAGCTACTTGACTCCTGCCTTTGAAAGAAAATCGAGGTGTGGCATGAGCTGCCTCCAGCATGCCCCCTTGCTGGAGTGCCTCCCCTTGCTCTCACTGTCCTGCTTACTTCTCTCTTCGGCCTCTCCTAACAGACCTTCCTGCTCTCTTCCCCTTGCTCTCTCTATCCTCCATTCACCTAAAATAACTCACTTACTTCTTTATTTTTTTCCAGTGTTTTCCAACTTTCTATGAAGACTTTATTGACACCACCCAACTCCCTGGTTGACCACCCCTCCTTCATGTTCCCATTTTATTATACATTCTTCTACTGCAACTGTCATACCAACCATGATAATGTTTTGTTACACTGATTTATGTGTCTTTCTCTTTCAACTAGACTGCGAGTCCCTTGAGGTGAATTACTGTGTCTTATTTGTCTCATTATCTCTAACACGTCTACCACTCTGCCTATAATGTTTTAAGAAATGGTAAGAAGGAAAGTAGGAAGGACTTAGTGAGATGGTGAGTGATACAGCCAGACAACAAGCTTCCTCCCACCACATATACATACCATGACCATAACCAAACATCAGTTCTGCCTCTCCCCTCCTCCCTGTGATTAATCTGTTTGGAGACTCAGGCTGGTCCCAGATCTCTAGGCAGAAACTCATTCCAGTCAAAATGACAAGTGCACTGGCATGTTCATCTGAGAGTCCTATTTCATCAAATCTACTTCAGAATCAGGAAGGCACTCTTGGCTACCTACGTACTCCAGACCATCTGGTCAGGTGGCACAGCGCCCACTTACAAGGTCAGTTTCTTGCTGCCCTGAACACTCCAGATTATATTGCAGAGTAAACTTTCTCTCTGAACTATCACAGGAAAATCTTCAGAATCACACTAGACTCCCTCTCATCCATTTCTTTTAGTTCTTGGTTAAATGGCAGGGATATTTCTCCAGAGCATCATTGCAATGTAACTGTCCCTCTGACTGAGGACAATGAAATGGTCTGGGAGGACAAAGGACCAGCTCCCAGTTCTTATATTCCTTTTTTGTGGGAAGGAGACACCAGTGAAGTGGTCTGTTCCATGGAAACACTGGACCACATTCTTTCATCTCAGGGATGTGTCCAGTCAGCTTCGTGGACATTCTGATCCTAAATCAAACTCTTCGTATTAGAATTGGTAGGCATTAACTATGCTTCACGTCTAAATGATGGTTCCTTTTGTATTCAAAAGAAATCATTGCCCCAACAGTAGGCATGAGAGAAGCTACGATATGTTTGCCTCTTGTTGGCACAGTTTTTGGTTGGAGTTTGCCTGAAGGTTACTTTAAACTTCTGGGAACTGATGCTATAATGATAAATGCTAACATCATAGAGAAAGCTGAAGACGAGTAATCATAAATAGTTTTATACAAATTATATGCATCCTGTGCCAAAATAAAAAAGATAGCTACCTTGCTAGCAGAGCTCCTGGGGACCAAGATGGGGAAGAAAGCTGGCTTCACAGAACACCGGCACATTCTAACACACTATCAGTTCTACTGTCAGGTATTCAATCTTCCTGTAGGTATTTCTGTCTGGGTAGATTTCAAAGCAAATATATTTGAGGACTGTCTGAAAATACATCTCTGCTTCTGCCTTCTTTTCCTATTTATTTGAGAAATGGGGAAGATGGCATGAAAGGGGTTAGAAACCAACTCTCACCCTTGAAAATCCAACATAAAGGCTACTTGCTCTGTGAGGTTCCCTCTAAACCACTGGAAGCCCCAGTGATCTGTCCTTCCCCTGAATACCTGTAAGATTTTGCATTTTACTATATACCATACTGACTTGCATTATTAGTTACCCATTCATGATCCAGGAAATTGTCTCCCCAATGAGCTACCAGGTCCTGTGTTGTTGTTGTTGTGGTTTGTTTTGTTTTAGGATTTTATTTATTTATTTGGCAAAGAAATAGAGATCACAAGTAGGCAGAGCAGCAGGCAGAGGAAAAAGGAGAAGCAGGCTGTCCGAGAGCAGGTAGCCGAATGCGGGGACTGGATCCCAAGACCCTGGGATCATGACCTGAGCCGAAGGCAGCTGCTCAACCCACTGAGCCACCTAGGCGCCCCTATCTGCCAGGTCCTTGAGAACAAGGACTGTTCTATTCATCCACATTACCTATTCACAGTGATTGAATATAGCAGATGTTCAAGGTATCTGATTGCTTGGGTAATGCCACCAGTAAATAACCTCCAAGTCCCAAATATGATTTTGTTACAGAGTATGTGAAATATAAGGAAAAAATCTATCTCTGTATTAACTTTGTACGCCTTGTGTTCTGCAATTCCTGAGAACAAGGTACACGAGCTGTGTACTGGGGGCTGCAGGGGGGCGCCAGGAGGGAGTGGGGTAAATGTTAAAATGTATCAAGTCAATTAAAAAATGCCCGCATGGGATTAAAACAAACTGGGTTACTGAGAGTTTGCCTAAGCAGTAAAAAATGCTGGCCGACTCCATTTAATAAAGCTAGAAGTCTCAGTCTTCGAGGGTTACCGCCTGCAAGGCGGCTCTGTGCTCCACCCGGCTTTGGGAACTTAGCTCACCCTTCAGCCAGGCAAGAGTTTGGGAGACCACTTTCCGCTGGTGTTGTCACGGCCGATCCTTACCACCAGGGGGAGCCGCGCGCAGCGCCGCTCCTCAGGACGCGCGGCCGTTCTCCCAGCATACCCCGCCCTGCCGACGTCGACCCGGAAGTTGTCGCCGGCAGCCGCCGGCCGGCAGCCGTGACAGAAACCGGGCGGCTGATTGCAGTCGCCCGGGGAACCGAGCCCGGGGGAGAGTTCCTCCGAGGGCGGCGGCGAAGACACTGTTGTGTCCCCCACAAATCGGGGTTCGGTCTGGGCGCGCCCCCCCCAGCGGTGTATGACCCGGTGTTCGGCGTCTGTAAGTGTTGGGTGAGGGGCGCCGAGGCCCTGCCCCGCCCTCCCCAGGCAGCGCGGAGCCTCTCCGACCTCTGCATTATGAAGGCCTCGGAGTCTCCGAGAGCGGCGTCTCCGCTGGAAGGGGCTGGAGCGAGGGGGAGAAGCGCCTCTGTGGCTTTGCGGTGCGTGTAGGACTCCGAGGACCCAGAGTACTGCCCCGGTCCCTGAATAGCAACCCAGATAGCCTTGTCTCCGTACAGTTAACGCCCCATTCCCGAACTCAGGTGAAGTAGAGAGAGGGCGATCGATCGACTGGGTAGCCATCTGCCCCTTTCAGCCATGAAGGCGGAGACAGCGTCCTCGTTACAAGAGGCTCCAGCTGGGTCGAGCTGGAACCTCAATAACCTGCTGAGTAGCCGGAAGCTGATGGCTGTGGGGATTGTGCTCGGCTGGCTCCTGGTCATCCACTTTCTGGTCAATGTGTGGCTCCTGTGCCTTTTGTCTGCATTACTGGCGGTGCTGGGAGGATGGCTGGGCTCCAACGCCATTGTGGGGGCTTCAGGTCGGTTGCACCTGGAACGCTTCATCCCAGTGGCCACCTGCCCTCCAAACCCTGAGGCAGAGAGGCAACTGGAACAGGAGATCGACCGCACCATCCAGATGATTATGCGGGACTTTGTGTCATCGTGGTATCGCACTGTGAGCCAGGAGCCAGCCTTTGAGGAAGAAATGGAGGCTGCCATGAGAGGGTTGGTCCAGGAGCTCCGGAGGAGGATGGGCATGGTGGACAGTCATGCTCTTGCACAGAGGGTTCTGACTCTCTGCGGTTGTCACCTGCAGAGCTATATTCAGGCGAAGGAAGCCCTGGCTGGGAAGCAGAGTGGTACCATTGATCCCTCCCAGCTCTGGGAGGCTTACTGCCGAGCTGCTGCCCCACATCCTGCTGTACAGAGCGTCACCACTGAGGTCACCTATACACGTGGCATTGTAAATTTATTGCTTCAAGGACTAGTGCCAAAGCCCCACTTGGAGACCCGGACCGGTCGCCATGTCGTGGTGGAACTCATTACTTGCAATGTAATCTTACCACTGATCAGCAGGCTGTCAGATCCTGACTGGATCCACCTTGTACTTGTGGGCATCTTTTCCAAGGCCAGAAATAATCCGACAGCGGTGGTTAAATCGACTTCCCCAGCCAGTGCCCTGGAAAAGCCCTCAGTGCCCACATCTCTGCCACTGATTGTTGAGGTACAGAGCCTCCCGGAAGTGAGAGCCCCTTCTCCAGCAGCAGCGCCAGTTCTACTAAACTGTAGTGAGCCAGACGGGCCTTCCCACCACTCCCCAGAAGTTGAAGAAGGCCATGAAGCAATAGAGGGAGAACTGGGTGGCCTGCCAGAAGAGAGAAAAATAGGAAACAACTCATCTCATTTCCTGCAGCCAGATATTCGAGGCCCTTTGTTTTTATGTGAAGACACAGAGCTGGAGTCTCCATTGTCTGAGCTGAGCAAGGAAACCATCATGCTCATGACCCCAGGCAACTTCCTCTCTGACAGGATCCAGGATGCCCTGTGTGCCCTGGAGGGTCCCCAGTCTCTGGAGTCTAAGGATATTGAGGGATCCGAAGGAATTGAGGGAGCAGAGCCCGAGGAGGGTCCAAGAACAGAAACAGAGACAGGGCTGCTAGTCTCCATGCTGACTTCCTGCCCAGAGATCCACATTGACACAGCAGACAAGGAAGTGGAACAAGGAGATGTCACCTCTCTTACAGCTTTGCTGACAGATCCAGAAAAGACCTGCCTCCCACGACCCTCAGGCTTAGAGAAGGATCTCACCAATGACGTGAGCTCTGTAGATCCTAGTCTGCCACAGGTTCTGCTTTCCTCTTCTCCAACTGGTCCTCTCACCTCAGCCACCTTCAGCTTTGAGCCCCTGAGCAGTCCAGATGGCCCAGTTGTCATCCAGAACCTTCGTATCACTGGTACCATTACTGCTCGAGAGCACAGTGGCACTGGATTCCACCCATACACACTCTACACAGTGAAGGTAACAGGATTAGAATTACAGTCACCCACTCTGTACTGGGAATGGGTTTGGAGAGCAGAGCCAATGAAGCTAGTGTTCTAAAGGAGAGAGGCTACTCTTCATTTACTATGTTCAATTCAGCAGTCTATATGTGAATGGTCTGAAGATAATTTGTAAAGCAGAGCTGGCTTTTCTTCAGTATCTATGCAAACAATCCTAGAATCTCAGAGTTCTTAGGATACTGAGGGTCATATATTTTTCAGTGGTTCCAATATAGAGGCTTGTCCAGAAATTCTCTTTCCAAACCTCCTTGTTAATTTCTTTCCTTTTTTAATTACTAGTATCTTTTGTACTTTGTTTAGGAAATATATATATATATATATATATCATCTCAAAAAGTTTAATAGCTTCCTCATTCCTAGAGGTATTTAAGCACAGAAGTAGGAACTACTTGGCAGAGATGATATGAAGGGGTTCATGTATTACATGGTGAATTCAGTTACAGCAGTGGCTCCCTGAAACTGGCATTAGGGTAGACTGCCTCCCATTCACCAGAAGAGGGTATTTTTATAAATTTTCATTCAGCTCTATCAGAGCCTATCAGAATCTTTTTAAAAAGAAGCCCAACTGATTTTTGAGGAGTAGCCAGGTTTGGAAATATATGTGTGCTGTTAGTGTCACTCAGGGAGCAGACCTTTCCACAGAAACTCCCAGGTGCTCTAGGATTAAGAGCCCCACCTTGAATTCTGTCTGGGTCTCTTACGCAGGCCTTTCCTTCACAGTGCTGGTCTGAGGGACTCTTACTTTGCTTATGTCAGTTCGTGATGAATACTTCACTCTGGCTCTAGAAAATTTTAATACAGCCTTAAACCCACCAACAAAGAGATTATGTGTTCCATCACTTGCCCCACAATATAATGCCTCCTCCAAACAAAAATGGTAACCTACCCCTAATGAGAACAAGTACATACATAGTTCTTGCACATTATTTCATTATATCTTAACTACTCTGTCCAAAAGTCTACCCTGCACTGAGTTGCAGCTTTCATGCTGCTCAGGGTGTTTGCTCTGGGGGAACATTCAGTACAAGTTTTCTTTTCCCACATACTGGCCCTCCACACATATGAAGACAGGGAACTTTGACCCCTTACAACATCTCCAGTATTCATGTGACTTACATACAGATGATATGTGCTTAGGGAAAAAAAAAATTTAGCTCCAAGAATAATAATTAATCTGCCCAAAGCAAAATAAAAACACATGTTCCTCTAATGCATTCCAGGCAAACAAATGATTTTATTCATCAGCTGTTTTGGATTATTTGTTCTTCCCCCTAAATAACATAAATAATCACTGGTCAAGTATAATGGCAAATGGTTATCCTTTTATAATGTCCAACCTATAATTAAGGAGTGAAAGAGGTGCTCTTGTACCTTCTGTTTTATACTCTTCAAGATTTGAAAAATATTAATATAGCCATTTTTTGAAAAGATTTATTTATTTCAGAGAGAGAATGATAAGTGGGTGGAGCAGAGGGAGAGGGAGAGACCATCACAAGCAGAATTCACTCCAAGTGTGGAGCCTGACGCAGGACTCGATCCCTCATGGCTGTGAGGTCAAAACCTGAGCTGAAACCAAGAGTTGGACCCTTAACTGACTGTGCCACCCAGGAGCCCTATAGCTGTTTTATAAGTAAAGAAAGTGTTTGCAGGAAGGGGTTTTGAGGGAGAAGGAGGAAATGGAGAATAGCAAAACTCATTTCTCTTTCTGGGCCACATATGTTGGGGAGCACATCTCATTCCTTAATTCAGCTATCCTTGGAATTCAAGTTATTTATTGCAACTCAGAGCAGCAGTTGGATCTAGTAGGTTCAGAAGTGGGACACTTGGGTGGCTCAGTAACAGTTAAGCTTCTGCCTTTGGCTCAGGTCATGATCCCAGGGTTCTGGGATTGAGCCCCACATCAGACTCCCTTCCCAGTGGGATTCTGCTTCTCCCTCTCCCTCTGCCTGACACTGCCTACTTGTGTATGTGTCGCTCTGTCAAATAAATTTTAAAAAAGAAAAGGAAGAAATAAAGAGAATAGAAACTTTTCCCTCCCTTTACCTCTGCTGTGCTCTTACTTTGTGGCCATTGAGCTGATGCCCTAAACAAATGTGTTCATTCAACAGTATGAGACGGCCCTGGATGGTGAGAACAGCAGTGGCCTGCAGCAGGTGGCCTACCACACTGTGAATCGCCGCTACCGCGAGTTCCTGAATCTACAGACTCGTCTGGAGGAGAAGTCAGATCTCCGAAAGTTCATCAAAAGTCAGGAGTTTCCCCAGCCCAGACTGCCTGCTTGCTTTACGCATCTAGCCCCCTGATCTGAGAGGCTAGAGGCCTAGTAGTTTGTGGGGAGGGATAGAGGAGGAGAACACAGCAACATGGGGCCCGTGTTCTGCCAGTTTGCTTTCATATGTTTTGGGTTTTAGTGCTGGATAGCACTGACCCCATTCTTTCTGAGGTACTTCTTTGCCATTTAATGCTTTGTTCTGTGGCCCATCTAGTTTAAGCTTAAGAAACTTTCACATTTCCACCTGTGTCCGTGAGGTAGTGTAAGGAGTTAAATCAACTTTTCCACATGCATGCAGACATGGATTGCTCTTAAATATTAAAATAGTATCCAGAAATACTTGCCATCCTTCCTTTAACAACCAGGCTTTTTGTGTGTTTGCTATTTGACACCCATAAGGCACAGGAACAGTAAGAAAATGTAATAAAATTTAACTCTAAAAATAAGCTAGTAAGCAAGCTACTAGCTTTTTTTTTTTTTAAAAAAAAAAAAAAAACCTACAAAACTGATGATTACCCAAATAAACCTTTTAATAAGTTTAGACATAAGTTGGGGATTTCAGTAATGCATTTTCTTTCTTTCATTTTGCTTTTTTTAAGATTTTATTTATTTGATAGACAGAGATCACAAGTAGGCAGAGAGGCACGCAGAGAGAGGAAGGGAAGCAGGCTCCCTGCTGAGCAGAGAGCCTGATGCGGGCTCAATCCCAGGACCCCAGGATCATGACTGGATCCAAAGGCAGAGGCTTTAACCCTTTGAGCCACCCAGGCGTTCCTGCATTTTCTTTCTTAATAATAATAGTTACCACTGAACTGAGCTTGAAAACTTTTGCCAGGTTCTCTTCTAAGTACTTTACACATATTAGCTCACTTAATTCTCTGAACAGCTTATGGATTAGATAACTGTCATTATCCCCACTTTATCGAGAGAAACGTCAAAGAAGGATTAGGCAACTTGCTGAAGGTCATTCTCATAGTAGGGATTGGAGCTAAAATTTAAACTTGGGCAGCTGGACTTTAGAGCCCTCATTTGTAACTCCTGAGGCATAAGGCTTCCTCTACCTTATCCTGAATACTGATAACAAGAGTAGAGTGTATGTACTATATCCTTGGGATATATTTGGAACTCCCTAAATAAAAAAAAATAAAATAAGATTTTAGGAATATATTCAACCATTCTGTTCTCTTTGCATATATGATGTATCTTATATGGAATATCTCTCAGTAAATGTTAAGTAAATGAGTTTGTGTTTCGTTTTTTTAAGACGTGAAGGGTCCTAAAAAGCTCTTTCCGGATCTTCCATTTGGCAACATGGATAGTGACAGAGTAGAAGCCCGAAAGAGCCTCCTGGAATCCTTTCTAAAGGTCAGCATCCTTCTGTTTTGGCTGTGTTCTCATTCTAATTATCAGATACCCGAGCCAACCTGGAAAGACCTGGGGACCAGAATTTCTCTTTGAAATCCTTCTTGTATCTTTTTCAGCAACTCTGTGCCATTCCAGAGATCGCTAACAGTGAGGAGATGCAGGAGTTCCTTGCTCTGAACACAGATGCTCGTATTGCCTTTGTCAAGAAACCATTCATGGTGTCCAGAATAGACAAGGTACCAGCAGGGCCACTGTGCTCAGCTTTAGTTTCTCACCAGAGTGTATGCAAGGATTAAAAAATAAAGGAGTTTGGGGGTGGGGAGAGACAGCAGAGAGGAGCCCATGGAACGTGGATGAGAATGTTCAATACCTGTTGCAAATACTGGTTGGACCATCACTTTACTGAATTACAGTGGGCAACTATGACACTATATGTGTTCACACATCTCCTAGACAATATTATGACATTGTTATTCAGTGGAGGAAAGTAGGGATAGATCTGTACCTCCATAGATCGGTGGTGGCAGAAAAGTCTCCTGGAGGTAAAGATCCTTCCTGGTGTTGGTCACTCAGGAAAAAGAGCCCCAAGACAGGGCACAAAGCTGGATTTAGACTGGTGTGGTGACTCTCTGTTGGAGAACAGAGCATGGAAAGAATTATACTTTTCAAGAGGTTAGCTCAGAACCTTTGGAGATGGTAGAAGAAGGGCATTTGTACAACACATTATATCCTGTAAGCAGGGATTACCAGATGATTTTAGAGTCTCCAGGGCACAAGTCTGAGGTTTATGTTTATTCAAAGATGGCATGTGTTTAAAAAGGTTAGAAACCACTGACTCACTGGAGAAGGTGGGTCTCTCTCTAGATTTCAGGAGATAAAATGAAAAAGTGGAATATCGTGGTAGGAATTAGGAGACATTCATTGCTATGAAGAAAAAGCTGCAAACTGAAAAGGGAGGGATGAAGTAGAATTCCCCAGAATTCCATGTGGATGTGTCCATCTACACAGATGTGTTCACTCACTGACTTACCAGCCACTTACTGCTTCCCTGGTCAAGTATGAGCTTGACCATGAACAGGACTAACTGCTGGTGATATAAGAGTGAACAGAGCAGATAAGAACCCTGTCCGCAACTACAATTTTGTGAGCCTTGAGAACAAGTTAAATTTTCTAAGCTGCATTATCTATTCATGCTGTCCTCTTGTTCTTTCCCTGGTTTGTTACCCCTGTGCTTTATCATCATCTTACCCCATCACTTAAGCCTTGTCTTAGCTGTACTAGCTATGTTCTTTGTAGAGGATAAACACAGACAAGAATTAAGGAAGGCATGATGCTGCTGTCAGCCAGCAGTGTTAATTAGCAAGGAGCACCAAAGGAAAAGTAAAGATTTCTTTTTACTTCTTTGGTATTTTAGGGTTTCATTTGTGAATTTTCCTTTTTAGCCGTTTTTCCATTCCGAAAAATATACACAACTCTTGCTTTTCAGTGAGGATTGTTTTATTTGGTCTTTACGAGTAGTTTATGTCAACTCTTATTAATTATTCCTTAATTTTGACATGAGTAATTTTTGTTACTCTTTCTGTAAAGAAGAGAAATTGTGTGGATTAACTGAAAAAAACAGTTCTTTACTCTGTGAATTACTCTGAGTGTGTTAATATTATATATGCTTCTAGAATATATTTCTTATTTGATAATCTTTACTCTTTCTCTTTTCCATTATTCCTACCTATATCACTTCCATTTATTCATATCTTAGTGAAAGTATTATTGATTTGGAAATGAAAAATCATTCCTTTATATGCAAGAAAAGAAATTGAAAAATGAAAACTATTTCACCAGCCTGCAGAACTCCCAGCTTTTTATTTATCTCATTGTTTGTTTTGCCTTCTTTTCCCATGGCATTGTTTGTCTTAACTCTGTGAGGAAGCAGATTTTTATGGCCACCGAGAAAAGGGGGGATAGTTGCCAGGAAATCTGTCTGGTATCTGACTATGCTGATGAAAAGGCTCCACTAGCTAGCCTGGCTATCTGCTCATCTTCATTGCATAAAGCACCATAAGACAACTGCTCATTTGGTGGTTTCTGTCTGACCCTGCACCTCTGACCCCTGCAGATGGTGGTAAGTGCTATCGTGGATACACTGAAGACAGCATTTCCTCGCTCCGAACCCCAGAGCCCCACAGAAGAGCTGAGTGAGGCCGAGACAGAAACCAAGCCCCAGACAGAAGGCAAGAAGCCCAGCAAGTGAGAAGCCCTTTGGTCACGCGGGGACCCTTTCCAATTCTCAGGATGATTGCCAGTCCTCAACCAAAGTCTATCCCCACTTTCTGGCCCTAGGAGAGAGGAGATAGGACATACATACCAGTTTTTATACAAAGCCAGACCCCACACTCCTCAGTGCTCATCCCAAAGGAGCTTGAGATCCAGCATAGGTATCCCTGCTAAATGTTTGTCTTGCCATGGGAACCCAGGGCTTAAACTGACCATGGAGTTTTGACTAGAGGGAAAACTGTAGAATATGGATACTCTTCTTTTCTATTTTCCTGGAAAATTGAAATGTTTCTTTCCTATTAAGAGCTAAGACTTATAACTGATCTCTGTGATCATTTCTGGAAATCTTAGCTCAGAAGATGCACATACTAGCAATAAACAGGAAAGGGCCAGGATGAACACATATAGGGCCTATTTTATGCTATTCTGTCCTGCGCTAGGGTCCCACATTTACCCTTCCAAAATCAACATGTGGAAGGGAAGGGCATCACACTTACCCCTAACTGCAGACTTCATATCTGTACCTGGACCATTATGAAGATTTCGAAAGAGTAAGTGAGTGAGTGAAAGAGTTAAGAGAATGTGTGTGTGTATGTCTGCGCATGGGTGTGTGTGTGGGTGTGCATGTGTTGGAGGAGGGAGAGGGAAGGGTGGAGAGTTTGTATGTCTGTTTCTGTATGTCTGCCTGACTGTCTTTTTCTATGTTCGTGTCTCAATGGACCAGCAATAACAGTTTTTAGCCTTTTTTAACTGAGCCCATATTTTGAAGGATGACTGTGATAACTGTGCTTATAAGAGCCTCGAAATATGAGGTTAGCACTTGTGGTTCCTTCCCTACTTTTATTTGGAACACTGGGAGAGAAGTGGATGTATGAAAAGGGCACGAACAACAGCAACAAAAACCTTGGTTTATGCCACTTGTCAATTTAATCTCCAGCAAATTTTTAATGAGTAGATAGTATATGCTAGCCATTTTTTAGCTTGTGGGAATACAACCAGGATAGGCTGGCCCCTATTTTACATTAGCAAAAGCCTTTTCACAAATGCATCGTGGACATAGCTTAGTGCAGTGGTTGCGCTATGTATTAAGAACTGTCAGAATGTATATCATTTTGGGAATTTCAGGACCAGGTCTCTCCTGGCAACTCTGATCATAATAAGCTCCCAAGAATAAGTATGGGTGTTCTTGTTTTAAGGTATTAATACTTATCAGCCCTTTGTTTGGAGATCAAAGCCATAAATTATGTTGTTTCTGCTCTTTTGTGTCAATACCAGGTCCAGATTGAGGTTCTCCTCCAGTAAGATTGCTCCAGCACTGAATATCACTGAGGCACCTGAGAAGATTCTCTACGGTCTCCAGGAAGGCAATGTGGTAAGAAGTTCCTAGATAACTCCTGGAATTAATAGCTGGGATGTTGATCCTGCAGTTACATTCTCCAAAGTCAGGAGAGATAAAGGTGCCTTGCTAAAGGACTTAACCAGCATCTAGATCTCTGATTTTTATTCTAAACTCAAGGGTCATGGGCTTACAATAAAAGATGGCAGAATGAGAAGGAAGGCCAGTTCCTGGGAGAGAACAAATGACCCAAATGTATTTGCAGTGAATGAGAATACAAAGACATTGTTTTACTTGGGATTTAGGTAGAAAGTGAGAAGTTTCCAAAGGTGGCCACAGAGTTAGTTGGGTTCAATACTCATGATACTTAGTGCAGGGAAGGAATAGGAAGAAGCTGAAAGGCCATGGTTACTCTATTTTCTTCATTCTTTATGTGATATGACACTGGCACTTTCTTCAGGAGTCAGAAATCCTATCCACATCTGTGATGGAATCCTTTATTGAAAAACAGACAAAGTTATTAGAAATGCAGCCAGCAGAAGCCCCAGGAAAAGATCCAGAACAAATCCCTAAAGGTTGTATGGATGGTTACTTGTCTGATGCAGCTGTGCCCGCCCAAGATCTCCGCAGTGGTGATCCAGGTACGTGACAAGATCTCCATCCCCACAGAGAAGGGAGGCAGGGTGTGACAGTCAGGATTCATTGATGTAATTTCTTTTGTGTTCAGCTAAGCAAGCTATGTGTTAAACACCAGTGTTTGAGGTACTGTGCTGAGTCCTGGGATACAAAGAAGAATTTGACACAGTCCCCAGAGCTGAGTCAAACAGGAGCAAGGGACAAAAACAGGGAGTTCTGGTCCAGCAAAATAAGATCCATGAATATAATATTATCTTATGTTATTTTTGCTGTGGTTTGGCATCTTTGGACTCCCTTGACCTACGAACTTTCTTTTGTGTCTTTGGTACCCCTTTCCTGGTTTTCTCTCTACCTCTCTTGTGATCTCTTCTCAGTCCCCTTTGTTGGTTCCCTTAGTAGCCTTCCAGAACTTTTTTTTTGGCTCTCTGTTCTTACTCTGTATACTCCCCCTGAGTGATCTCATTTGTACTCTTGATTTTAAAGTCTAACATGTGCTGACGATGCCGAAATACTGGATGTCATATTTCCACTTGCTTACCAGAAATCTCCACTTTGATGTACCATAGAGCAACTAAAGCTCAAGATGGAATTCTTCCTTTTTCCTGGATCTTTTCCTTCTGTTTTATTTACTACTGTAACAAATGACACCACCCGGATCCCCAGCATAGAGCAGGAAGGGAGAAGAGGTGAGGGCAGGGAGGTTTGCTTCCCCAAAAAAATACAGTTTTTTTTTGTTGTTGTTGTTTTTTGTTTTGTTTTGTTTTGTTTTGTTTTACAGAGGAAGAATTGGGAGCCCTGGGTATTAGTATGTTTGCTGAGCTAGAACTTATAAAAAAGTTTTCAGTTCCACTAAGACAGTCTCCCTCTGAAAAGAAAAGATCACAAAATCCTGGGGAAAGAGGGGAGAAAAAAACTGATTTTAGCATTGTTTCTCAGGTGTACTTGAACAGTCACCTGACCTCTGCTTTATGGACCTCAGCTTAACTGTGTAAAAAAACCTCACATATCTGATATCTTCCCACATATCTCACTGGTTAAGTAAATGAAGTGTTAAAACAGCAAAAGCATCAGAGAGCTTAGAAGAGAAAGTCAAGCCTGTAAATTTTGAACATCATATCTCTAAGGGTATACTTTATGTGTGAGGTTTTCTTCCAGCCCTGAGAAACAAAATGCTCACATGATGCGAAACTTAGCGTTTTCTTCCAGAGGACTTTCTTCCCTCTGTTTCCTCTTATTTTTTACTGCTATGACAGGCTGTCACCACATGGTGGCAGCTCTAGGTAAATGCTAAACTTGAGAAAATCCTAAAATCCAGAAGGGTGGCTGATGCTCTGCATGGTACTGTTTCCCAAGGAACTGAATATCCTGTCTTTGAGGAAATGACTGGACATAAACATACCAGTTCCCATGCCCCCTTGAAATGCAGTGCAGAAAAAAAAAAAAAAATATATATATATATATATATAGAGAGAGAGAGAGAGAGAGAGAGAGATAAATATATTAGAGGGGACTAAGAAAAAAGTAGGATTTGGTTCTCAAAAATTCATCCAAATCTGAAGTTATTAATGTCCTAAAGAGCCCTTTAGGGAAGAGAGCTTGGGCAAGCTGGCTGAGACAATACCCTTTGGTCCAAGACTAACAAAATTATTGTTGATGATTAAGTATGATATTAATCACAGCATTAGCACCAGATTGCTGAGATTCACTCTGGAACATTATGTATTCCTGGGGACATCTCCTAGGAAGCAAATCACAGATGACATGGGGCCCCTTGAACGGGGTTAAAGAACGGATGTTTCCATCCATAAAGTACATCTGTTCAGGAGATTTCAGCTTAGCATGGGTGTGAAGTCACTTGTGGTCTTACCATTCTTTGATAGAGGAAAGAAATCAGTCATTGTTATGGCATATGTTACCAAAGGTGGAGTGTTCTTCCTCAAAACACATGTTATCTCAAAACCAAAAACTAAAGCCTTCTGGATCCCAACCCAGTAGCTCTGTGTAATGGAGATACTTTCAAAGCAAACTTGTTTACAGGGGAATGAATCCCCAAAATTTCCCCAAATCTGTTGCCCACAACATTTCCATGATGCTTTGTGGAGGCCAGTGGAACATAAGAATGGAAGAGACTGGACTTTGCCAGTTCCAGTTAGTCATTATTTGGGAGCAGTTACTTGGAATAGAATGTATTCAGTTCCTGTGGGGGAAGTACAAAAGAAACAGAAGCTAGATAGGCAAAATAATTATGTGCAAAATCTTTTAGAAAGATAAATATTACTGAGTGACTAAGGAATATAAACAAAGAATTATAAAGAAATACAGAGCCTGTCACTGAACTTCTTAGATATAAAGTAAACCATCTCTTGATTTGAGTACAGAAGAATTACAGAAATCTAAGATGATTGATAAAGTGGTGAATACCTGGTGCGTTGAAATATGTTCCCCAGAATGGGTCTCTTCTGAGTTACTTTTTTTTTTTTTTTAAGATTTTATTTATTTATTTGAGAGACAGAGATCACAAGTAGGCAGAGGCAGGCAGAGAGAAAGAGGAGGAAGCAGGCTCCCTGCCGAGCAGGAGCCCAATGCAGGGCTCGATTCCAGGACCCTGGGATCATGACCCAAGCTGAAGGCAGAGTTTTTAACCCACTGAGCCACCCAAGTATTCCCTGAGTTACTTTTGATGCCTTTTCATTCCCCAGGAGCAGAGACAGAGCTAGCTGACACAGCCCTAGATCTGCTCCTCTTGCTGCTGATGGAACAGTGGAGATGGCTATGTACAGAAAACATTCAGAAAGTTCTTCATCTTGTATTTGGGACCTTAGTTCAGAGGTAAGATGGCATAGTTCTTCATTGTATTAGAGTCTCAGATTGGACAGGGGTTGGATATGATGCTGAATTCTGCACTGGAGAGGGAAAGAGTAGAGTCCAGGAAACCTGCAGTCATGAGGAAAGACAGAGACTCTGTCATAGGTGCAGAGGGATGAAGACTGCCTGAAGAGTACCAAAAGGCTTGTCTTAATCACCTCAACGTCTAAAGTATAAATGGTTCTGCTTCTGTAAGACTTCTGGCATAATCCACTGAGTTATACGGTCTGTGATCTTAAAACACTTCACCTCAACTCTTCCTACTCGAGGATCAATTCTCCACCCAGTTATACCCCCTAGACCTATACCTTCCAACTTGTTGCAATGGACATTGCTCTTCACTGACAGCATATGTTTACTGTGATGATAAACAATGAGACAAGGAGAAAACAGATCAGTTCTTTGAAAATAAAGATTGTTTTCTCCAAAAGGTGTGTAAACATTCACAACTAAAAAAGTATTTACACAGGATGGTAAGGAGTAAAAGTATTCTTGTATATAAAGCGTGGACTGTGATCCCAACACCACTTTCATCTCCTAAAAGATCTGCACATGGGTGGAGTTTTTAGCTGCTGACTTCCTAACCATGAAACTAACACAGACTCTGCTAAACTCAAGATGGTCAGAGACACAGTCTCAGAACCAGACAGGTATACACAATGCTTGTGTTTTGACCATTCTTGTTCTGATTTCTCCCTTTTGAGACGTCCTGGCAGATCCTAAAGGAAGAAGTCAAATTCTGGAGGTCTTCTCTTAGCAAGTGGCTCATGATAATAGGTCACTCCAAAAAGAAAAACTCTTTTTAAAAACAGAATTATGTGTCCATTCTACAAGTAGAAAATCCATTAACAAGGAGCAAGTAAATCTCCCCTCCCACTCTCAGAGTTACTTAAGATCAGAGAAGCTTAAGGAGATTTAATAATAAAAAGACCTAGGGAAGGAAGGCAGTGCACTTTTATATTTGCTGAGTGCTCATCATATGCCAGCACCTGACCTCTGTGTTCATATATTTTCTTGTAGCAGCCAAGTGAGGTAGGCAGTCCCATTTTATAGAAGTAAATAGAGGTTGGCAAGGTCAGCTAGCATTCATAAGGTCATAGTTAATGACACCTGGACTTTGAAGCTAGATGTGTATAACTCCAAAGCCAATGTGCTTTTTCCTACATGTTGTAGCTGACAACTGGTCTCCAGGCGAAACCCACATATAAAATGCTGACTAGTCGCCATGCCTTTTGACTTTCCCCTTGTCCCTCCTCCATATTCAGCTCTGCCACTAGAGTGCTTTTTTCCAAAAAGCAAATATGAATATATAGTCTGCACTTAATATCCTTCAGTTGTGCCCTATTGCCTACAAAAGTGATTTTTCTACTATGTTTCCCAGAGTTCTAGGGGCTCCACAGAGGTGCTTTAGAAGCTAAGGGAAAACTGAGTAGACCATGATCTAATCAAAGAAATTTCATTTTGGTCAGTGTAATAGGCTGGGATCTGGGTTATTTTTTGTTTGAGAAAGGGCTCCACTGTGTTTAAATATATATTTATCATATTACGATTTCTCCTTTCCTCTGTGACATGGCTTGGTCCCAGCCTTATTTCTAATTCTCCCCCATGCAAACCATTCATCGTGGCCCGTACACTCTGTGGTCTCTCTTTCTTCAAGTCTTTATTCATCCTCTTATCTCTACCCGAATGGTCTTTCTCTGTTCATTCTTCTCCTCATTCTATCTCTCTCATTCTTTCTCCTTCCCTATGTTCAAAACTCTCCCTTTTCTTGTCTGCTTGGCCTACTGCTAAATAATTTTCAAAAAATTAAGCATTAAATGTCATTTATTCTGTGACTCCTCTCCCACCTTCCTCCAGAACTAAGGAGCTCTCTTTTTTACTCTCAAAGTTCTGATGATTATACTCATTACAGTACACAGAGAAATGATTTTCTTTACCTAAACTAGAGGTCCTCAAGTTGGGGGCAATTTTCTTCCAGGGCTCTTTGGAACATCTGGAGATATTTTTGTTTGTCACAACTGAGAAGAGAGGCAGAAAGCTATTTCATCTAGAGGGTAGAGGCCTGGGATGCTGCTAAACATTCTACACTACACAGAACAGCATTCTCCCTGCCCCCCACCCCAAACAACAATGAATCATCCTACCCAAAATATCAGTAGTGCAAAGGTGAGAAACTTTGCACTAGACTATCAGTTCTTTAAGGACTAGACATGGCTATATATCCACAGCAACTTACACAGGACCCAGGACATAGAAGGTGTTCATTAAAGGTTAGAGAATACAATAAACATTTCCTTTCTCATTACCTTCATACTTGAAGTCAAGCCTCTGTATTGTATTCAGTCATCTGTGAATATTGCTAACTGACCCTTCATTTCTTTCTTCCTCTATTAAGTTTGCCTTTGCTGGTCTCCTAGTTGCTTTCCAAAAACTGGAAGATTCTAAAACAAGCTAGTATGTGATAATTGATTACCCTCTGTCCTTGAAGTCATTTGCTTGATGAATTGGTTTCAAAACATAAGAAATTATTCAGAGGAATAGAAAAGTATGGATGAGTCAGTAGAAATTTTATAAAAAGATTAAGATTCTTATATTAAATATATGAAGGTTACTAAAGTTTGAACAACTCAGAATATTAAAGGGCTAAGCCAGTTACCACGTAAGGAGAGAGAAATATATTTGAGAATTACAGACAGATCATTGAAAAAGTAGTATCTTACATAGTTAGGGTTCTATGGGAAATTAAATACAAGGAAATTTCAGACTGAGAATTCTAAGCCAGATTGCGTTTACCTCAGTGAGTAATGATTATAAATTCTCTAGGGATAGGGAAGAGACAGAGAGAGAGTGGAGCAGATGAGATGTGCAGAAGTAAATATATCGTGCCCTCTGGTATAAGCATACTGGTAGACCGTTGTCCAGGCTGTTTGTAGCATTCATCCACTTTACCTTGAACTGCTCTTACCTCTCTGTCCAGCTAGAAGATTGTTTTGGTCTGACTCATTTATGCACCAGGCTGGTCAATAGCGAATGAAACTGACTCAGTCCCGACTTTTCACATTTTATACAGTCTCTTGGGGTTTAATACTGAGGGCCTTATCCATGATCATTAGGCTAATGCATTGTGGAGCCAGAAATCAAAACCAGGTAGTCCAAAGCCCAGATTCTTATCTACATCTTATACTACTTCTCAGCTACGATTAATCTCTCTGAGCTTTGGTTTCCTCATCTGGAAAATAAGAATAATAATAGTATCAATCTGTTTAGGTTCATAAAAGGTGTCCAGTAGATGTTACATCTTAATAGTTGCACTTAAGGAAAAGGAAGGAAGGATAAAAAGTATTTTCTCTTTCTAACTTCTCCAGTTAGTGGCCCCAAATTTGCTCTACTTTTATGTCTTCAGGATGCCCACTCTATACTAATCTCCTCCCAGAGCTACGATTGTCCCCGCAGTGCCTATCTCCGAGTTAACACAGAACAGAGTACCCAACCAATAGAGACTTCGTAAGTCCTTTCAAAGTGACTTTGTGCCAATGGGCTCATATGTTAAAGCAATAACCGGAGTGTTCCCGTGTCTTACATTGGGAAGCAGACCACCTACGTCTCTTTATACCACAGACAAGCGTAGATTAAGTACACAGAGTTTAGTAGTATTTTTTTAGGATTACTGGTTACATGGGTGGGGAGAACTGCTGGAATCAAGTAGTGCCTTTCCTCATGAAAAGAACTTTGAATCAGGCTAAGTTTTAACCTTTGTGTCCCCATCTAGTGACACTTCCATGAGAACCATGCTTCTGGTTAGCTGGGTACATAGCTGTCAGGTGAATGAAAATGAGCAAAACCCATAGATATGTAGCTCACACCGTAAATAGTTAGGAAGAGGGCTTACAACTAAATTTCTCTTGACTTTCCTTTTACCATTTTTTTTTTAAATGAGGTGGCATCTCTATTTGAAAGGTGGAAAATTCTGGATATATTTGAATGAAGCCAATATGAATCTTGTGCAAGAACAGAATGTTGTGGCTATTGCTTTTGGAAAAGTCTGTTATAACTTACAAAGATAACTCCGCTATCTTTTGGTCTGTTATCTTTGTTCACCATAGATTTTTCCAGGTGATATTTTATACCTATGCAGTTGTCTAATATTCCTTCCTGTCAAAAAGTTCTTACTTATTTCTAATGAAATTTTATCTTTAAGTCCATTTTGTTTTGTGTTAACTGCAATGGAAATAAGAACACAGCCGGCTGACACCCTTCTCACCCTGAGTCTCCAAAGACTAGAACTAAGAGTCTCATCCTTCCCTGGTCAAGGTCTTTAATCTTTCCCTAGAAATCATTCCACCTTTTTTAATGATATATAAACATGCCCTCTTCTCAGATATCTTCTGCTGGGTTCACAGTGCTCTTGAAGCTTTTTTTAAGATAGGAGTCTAGAAGAAACTGGATATCTGGAAAAAGAACCCCAATTCCCTTTCCAGAAGTTTGAAGGATCTGTGGTGTGTGGTCTCGTACCAGCAAGTTCCCCTGTGTGTGGTAGATACGGAAAAGACAGGATTTATTGCAGGACTCAAAGTGCAGACTTTGGTGACATTGTCACCTTCAGGATATTTAGAATCCAACAAACCTTTGTTGAGAGTTTACTTTGTGCAGACACTGTACTGAACACACAAGCATATTGTGTCACTTAATTCCCCCAAAAGCCTTGCAAAAGAGGTGTTATGATCCCCATTTCAAAGATGAGGAAGCTGAAACTTACAAAGAATTGTGGCTATTTAATCCAGATTACAGAGCTATTAAGTATACCACAGGCAGAATTTGAACCCATGTTTATCTGATTTTCAGCTATAATGACTTTCTCTTTCAGGGATTGCCTTGGGATTTGAAAGGATTAAAAACTAACAAAAATATTTTCCTCAGAGTAGTCTACATTCCTCAAGAGGACAGTATCAGTCACTTTGTAAACTCTAAATCATGTTTCTATGGGTATGCACATTCACATGTAGTACAAAGGGTCCTGCAGCATCCTAAGGTCAGCCCATGTTACTTGTCCCCTGGATAGCTTACGTTTCTTTTTATTTTTAAAAAGAGGTTTATACAGTGCTGTGTTCTTGGGCTTTACTTGCTTTGGTAAGCAAATAAGCTGGAATTTGATATCCCCCCAGAGCTACAGCACCTTCCCTGCCACTTCACCTACTATTGCTGCTTGGGCAAGAGGTATGGTATGGTCCCTGCCTGCTTCCTGCTTTGGCGTTGGCCTCTCTGAGACTGTCCCCCTGACTGCTGCCCAGGGAGAAGCATGTTTGCTGTGTTTCTGAAACCACGAAGATTGGAGCTATATCCTTTTGCAGATTACGTGGGCTCTCCTTTGAGCACTGTCCTTTAAAGAGAAGGAGAGTCGGCATTGGGGCCACTGATAGTTACTGCTACTACTCTAGTCATTGTGAGCTCACTGAGCTGGGATATGAGGGACGGTACAGCTATCTAGATTTACATTCATCTTTAAAATGTTCTAATTTTCCAACCTCCTGCATTATCATCTCTAAGAAGATAAGTTCTGCCCTCAGCTTTGTTTACTCTCCTTGCTCCCTTAAAAGACCTATATATGCGTAACTGTCTTGGACACCAGGGACTCTTGGCAAATCACGAGTGTGTGCTGCCTCACTCTCGAGCTCTCTCTCTAGCCTGCAAAAAAAAAAAAGGAGAGTAAATTCAACCTCATGACCCCGCCTTCTAAGCCAAGGTTGGAAGCGTTCTGAGCTGAGCCAGGCTTCATAAATCTCCCTTGATTGTTGATGGTGTGGAGAGAGTGGGGGAAGGGAGCTGAAGAGAAGTTAGATGCCCAAAAAAGGCATTTTTAAGTCAAAGGGAAGTCTTGCACGCATGCGCGCCTGACCTCATGTGTCAGCTTCTGTGCTGGGAACATCCAATTATGTAAGAAGGAGCACTCCTTGTTTGGAACTAGAGACAAAGGGAGGGGCAGAGAAGTGGGGGTAGCAGACTTAGCCAAGAAGTGAGTCCAGCTTGTGCAGACTGTTCATGTCCGAAAACAGAAGAAACTTACCAGTATCCCTGCAAGCATCAGAATCAGGGTTAGGAAATTGGACAAATACTCAGACATGACTAGGTTGGAGGGAAAGAGGAGAGATGTACCGTGCTCCATTGATGGTAGAAGGTTTGGGGCAGGAAGATCCAGCCAAGGTAAGGGGTGAGATTATTATGGAGTCCTGATGTAGAGCAAAGGAATGAGAAGAAGCTGGATTGGTTCCGTGCCTGGATGCCCAGAGCAATGCCACGATAAAAATATGAAGCAGGCTAGCGGTAGAGTACACGAATGCCACGTCCTGTGGCTCTGCCCTCCCCATGGCCCCAAAGATGGCATCAGACTCTGTGTCAAAAAGGCAGCAGACACATTCTTGGCATCTACATCAGGATTTCTTAAAGAGTGAGTGAGTGAGTGTGTTTTTGTGTGTATGTGTGTGTGGGTTAGGGGGGCACGTGAGAATAGAATAGAGTGGGAAAAAGAGGAAGGAAAAAGAGGAGAAGGTTCTGTAACCTGTGGGCAAAGGAGAGTAGAAAAGTATGTGGAGTCAGGAATTCTATAGAGATGAAGGAGAAAAGAAAGGATGTGTCCAGTTTAAGGAATCCAACAAGCATTGGACCCAGGAGAAAATGAGATGGCAAGCTCTGGACTTTATGCCAGGCCATGGACTTGTTTTCTTAGAAATTCTGTCTCTACAAACCATCTCTCAGGAAAGGTCAGGAGCAGGCGTGTGGAAAAAGAGGAGGGGGATTCTTGCAGAGGGCTGCACTGCCAGGCACACTTGTTCACCTTACTGAAAGACAATTATGAATGATTGACCACATACTCTGCTTGCACCGGTTCTTATATGTCACTTCAGAATCTCACGTGTTCCTTAAGTGGAGCCCATTCAAGGGCCTCTTTCTCCATGGGCATGTCTAAGTAGCAAATGGTTAAAGGGTCTTTCTGACCTCAATTAGATCTTAAGGGAAACTCCAGGCCTCCCACCAAAGGGTACAAGCAAGTGGCACAGGAAAAGAGCTGACATTTATTTAGTACTAACTGTACCAACTAAGCAATTCTGTGCTTCATGGACTGATGTGCAGTGCAGTTCTGTGAGATAGACCTGTATTTACACATATTACAAGTGAGGAAAAGGATATTCATATTAAGCTTCCCAGAATCATAGAGCTAGTAAGTACCAGCCCTGAGATTCCACTATAGTCCTCCTGGCCTCAAAGCCCATGCAATTTCTGCTATTCTGTACTGCCTCCCCACTCTGCAGGGTTTCTTCCCAGGCCATGGCCACTAGAACTGTCCTCACTTGCAAGTCCCTCTGCCTTATTTACATGTAATCTCTTTTGCTTTCATCTGTGTGGACTTAGGAAAACAAAAACTCAGGAAAACGAAGGTAGTAAATAAATTGATTTCCGTCAGCATATTTCTGATTTTTATTCTTAAAACACTCTTGGATCAGAGATAATCTCCCTTAGGTATCCCTATTCTGCATCCTGTTCTCAGAAAAAGATTTTCAGAGTTAAGACTTAGCGTTTCTCAAGGAACATAGACGACAGCTTTTCTCCTTTGCTCCATAAACTTCTCTTTCTTGTAATTCAGTTCTGGCGCCTTGTGGTTTCTTATACCTGATCTCTTTCTTTGAAGTTTCTGTAGGAAAGTAGCATACTTTTCAAAAGCCCCAGATACAAACTAAATCTCAAAATTACCTCAAACTAAGTCTCTAGATTTTCCTGTCAGATTATTTTCTTGCCCTCTCATTATTGACTCAAGTAGTTTTTAGAGGTCCTGAAAATAATTTTTTGCTCATGTTGTATTGTGCTTCCTTGAAGGAAAAGGGACACTGCTTGTCTCGTGCCTTTCTCACTAGATCTTGACAAAAGGGAGGTTCTCAACTTCTGTATACTGGGCCTGGGTAGGCCTCAGGAGTCTTATTATGAGTGGTCTCCCTGTCATTTTTCTTAGGTGTTACTTATTCTACACCTACCTTCAGATGAAAATACCGTGTCTTTTCTATCATATTCTGACAGTTTCTACTTGAGTACATCTTTAAGGACATAACAGATAAGTGCCTGTGTGTTTTTGCAGTTCTGCCTGTAAATTCTCATACACTCAGAGGCAGAACTGGTCATTGTATCAGTTAAAAATAAAGCGGAATCTCATGAGGTATTTAAACCTAGCACCTTTCTTCAAGTCAAGTTACTGGTATCCCTCCCATCTGTAACTAAACAAATAGGAACCCAGCACAGTTTGAGACTGTCGGGATCCTGAGCTGGGGCCCTTGCCTTATTCATCTTTCTGTCGTAAGCACCTAATCATATACATGGAAGGCATGTAACAAATTTGGTCCAATGAACATCACATGCCATTCCATTCAAATCAGTCCCTTTGTTTATCACTAGTGAGGATCCCAGGATTCCTCAGTCATGGGGAGACAAGAAACACCAATGTAAACAGAGTTTCTGTTTTATCCCTCCCCAACAGCTCTTTAAGTGAGCACCTCAAATTCGCAAAGCCATAGTTAAGCCTAAGAGGAGTTTTTTCCTTTGCGCCCTTCAGGCCCTCTCCTATCCTAGTGGCACTCTTCTTTCCAAAAGAACATAGTGTCCTCTATGCCATGGGCCTCCTACTGTGAGACCCATCTAAGCTGGTCCTCTCTGGAAGCATGTCCTGCTAGTGTGCTTCTCAGCCTCTTTCCTTCCACACAGGGAAATAAGAATATGGACTTTGAAGTCAGACAAATCTGAATTCAAATTATACTTTGCATTTTACTATCTGTGTGACTTAAAACAAGTCTCTTAACCTCCCTCTGCCTCAGTTACTCTCTACGTGGAAATAACAGTGCCTGGCTCATAAAGTTAGTTGGAAGATAAGCGATGATAACGAATGCCTCCTGAGGCATGCCTGGTACATGGAAGCACTCAGTAACTTTGGTGAGTTACTGACCTATGACACATCCATATGGATAAGTTCTCATCCCATCTTTACAGGCTCCATGTTCCATTTCCTTGGAGATTCTAAATTGCCAGGGCAGTAACATACCTGATGTAAAGAATATGTTTACATTTTAATGTGGGGTTTGTTTTTTGTTTTTTGTGTGTTTTTTTGGAAAAGTTCTTTATAGTGTTCTTGCTTTTGGGATCTGTTAGTAGCAAAAGACCCTGGAAGACAGAAATTCTTTTCTGCACCCTTCAAGTCAGGATCCCTTTCTTCATATGATCTCTATCTCTTCACTCTTCCATCCTGTCTTACATACTTAAAGTCTTCCCTGGTCATATCCAGAGCAGAACCTCAGAGTTTCTTCAGAACCAGGGAACTGCCCCTAACCCAGGTGTCCCTAACCTTCTTCATTTGCTTCCTAGGAAACTAACTTTATGCAGTTCTTGTTATGGTGACCTCTTTACAAATAATTTTTGAAAAGTCTGTATAAGATTTGATGCCTGTGTGTACTTATTAAGTAGCAGCTCCCTGCTAGCTCTTCAGATCTAATGTGTGACTGTTTCTACTTCAGGGGACTTGCAGCCTAAGAGAATAGAGAACCCTTATGAATCAATTAGAAGTATTGAACAATGTGAGGTTAAATGACATGGCATAGGCTGTAAATGCAGTAAAAAAAAAATTGGGATTCTTGTTTACATAAACGTTAGGGAGGCTTTATAGAGCAAATTAATTATTTAGAGCTAGATGTAAGATAGGTATCATTTAGACAATTTTAGTGTAAATATTCCAGACACCAAGCATTTTAAAGAGGGGGGAGGGCATTATTTCTGTTTTTAAATAAAAAGTAATCTTTAAAAAAGTTTTTAGTATATTCATCCAGTCCCCCTCTGAGAGAGACAGAGGCAGAGTATGTGTGTGTGAGAGACAGTGTTCATGAGCACAGAAGACAGAGGGAGAACATTTTGTCAAATACATCTTGGAAAGTGCTGCAAGGTTTTGCTCCTTGTGGGAGTAAGAACAGGAATTCTCCCTTTGGGCACCAGGTGGCGCTGCAGGTTAAACTATACCCATTTGCCTTCTTCAAGGGAGTATTCTTTTTGTGATTACAGGTCTTGTCTCGGTGGTGATAGTAATGAAACCATTCTCTGTCTTATTCCATGATTCAGAAGCTACTTATCTGCCCTCTGCTCTGGGCCAGTGACTTTTAAATGAGCCCAATTTCTTTATCTTTCACCCTCCTCCCCTCTGTTCTGATCAGTCTTCAGTGGACACTAGCTTCTTTGAGCAGTATGTACTGCCAGAAGTTGCCCCTTTGAGTGCATTCCACTCCTCAAGGAGTCAGTGCTGGAGCTGATTCACTTAAGAACATTTTTGACTCAGAAACCCAGAGTAAACCAGAGAGTCTATGGTGATTAAAGCAGCTGAACATCCAGAAAAAATTTGTTGGTATTCTCTGTAAGCTACTTGGTCCTATACTCAAGTCCTTTTTGGATACCAGAATCCTAGATCTCCATCTCACTGAGGTGGACACTGTCAGGGCTAGATTGCACTGGTGCTGGGAATCTTATCTACCTCTCAAATGATCAAGGGTGTTTCCACTGCTTTCAGCCATGAGTGGAGATCATTTGGCTCTTTCCTGTTAAGTTGGTGCTGGCAACACAGCCATATGTTAATTCTTGAGGTTCTATCTTTACCTCTGTCCTTATATATAGATTCAGCAAGTGCCCTGTGGAGGAGTAGGCCTGTATGGTACTAGCACAGCGAGGGAGTAGGGGGTGAACTAGTAGGAAATACACCTTAATCTAGTGCTGATGTAATTATGCTGCCACAGATTTTCTTGGGGGGAATTTAGCCCTTCCCCAATAAATATATAATCTCTATAAACATGGTATGCTTGCTATACAAATTCAGCTTCAAGATAAGTCCCATGTCCACCTCCTCCCCTGCCCCCCTTGTTTTTTAACCACAGGTGGTGCCCCCAAAATCCCTCCTACTATGTGGAGATTCTGGAGTTGTCGCCACAGCTGTGTTCCATATCCTAACTATCAGAGTGTATAACCTTCTCTTTGGAAAGGTTTTAAAATTCAGGCTATAGACAAGAAATGGGTAACAAATACTTTTAGGTACCTCTTCTTCCCCAGGATGCTTCTGTCCATTATATTTCCTTTTCCCCATTCTCCTTCCAGTATTTTCCCTGTTTCCTTAACTTTGACATCTGCTTCTGTCTAAACCTTGTTCTCTTTGAGGATGGTCTGTTCCAGCTTCCTCTAGCCATTTTCACAGCATAATTTGGAACACTATCATGTCTGCTTATTTAAACCCAGTCCCTAATTCTCTCCCAGATCATGGCTGAGCATACTCTAACCTGTAATCTAGTAGAAGTTGGGAGCCAGTCCCATCATGTACAGCAGAGTTACCACCTTTCCATCCTACACTTCTCCCTCCTCCCTCTTTTGCAGTGGTGGGGATTGCCCAGAGCAGAGTCTAGACATCTCGCTGTGAGGTAAACTCACCAGGAACAATAGGGGTTTGGTTGTCAAGACAACAGTGAAATCCCTGCCTTCTGCCCTCCTTTTTGTCTTGCCTTTCTTTCCAGTGCCCCAGTTCTAAGTGTTTCTCTTCCTCTCCCTGCCATTTCCCCCTCCATGGACTCAATATTCCCTTGAATGAGTGGCCATTTTAATCAGTCTTGTCCCTCTTCCCCCACCTTCCAGCCCTAGGTGCTGAGAAAGAAAGTCTCAGGATAGCTGCCTGATGACTGTGAATGACCCAAGCTTGCTGTTCACATGGGAGTGAGGAAAGAAAGGGAAAGAGATTATGGATCCTGAAGTCCAGTCCTTGCAGTAGAAGTCTCACAGTTATAGTATATAGAGGGCTTGTTTTAGGAAAGATTCCAAAATAAAATTTTCACATTACTCGTAATCCCCTGGGGTTTCTCCCTAATATTCCTAAACATACAAGACAGAAATGGTTCACTGTTCTAATATTTATACCCCTAAGCCTGCCAGGAGGGGATTCCATTTTGCAAAAGGGGCAACTCAGGCATGAAATGCAGAGCTCACTCGGGATTTTTTCATTTCTAGGACATGGTACAGTTTTTTAAAGAGGATCCAAAGGAGTCTTCAATTCGGGCACAAACACACAAGCACTTTCAAAAATGCTTTGTTTTTCTCGTTTGATCTTGATATAACTTTGTTAAGAAGGCAAGGCAGGAATTAGTCCATTATATTAAGAAGGAAGCCAGACCTCAGTTCATTCAAGCGGTCAAGCCAGGCTCAAAACTGTGGCTTTACAGTGTTATTTCCATTCATTGCCAGACACTGCCTGTGTGAGGCCTTTCTGGCCTTTCTGACCACTGAGTCTGCCTTTCCCTAGAAGAGTATGAGCTACTTTTATACTCAGTCTTGCCTTGAAAAGTGTGGTGACAGAGGAATCTCTTGGCTTTGGAGCAGAAACATGGACTGTTCCAGAGACTCTAAGGGGTTTTCTGGTTGTGAGACAGATGTCCTACTGCTTCTTTTGCATGGATCAAACAAGGAGCACAGGCAGTCATCCAAGAAACATGACTTTGATTTTGCCTAGCTTTCAAGTCCATCAGCTGTGATGTTTCAGAGTTGGATTATGGTGCATTAGCAACATAGTAAGGAGCCGAAAAAAGTTGATCTGAAGGTCTTCAGAGGTACGCTACAATTTGTGTAAGAAGCTTTTGAATTAGAATCCTAAGGGTATCACAATACTCAAATCCAGAAAAAATTTCTAGAGCTTCTCCCTTTGCAACTAGTCTCATTTATCCCATGAATACAGAGCTTCTCAAATGTGTTTGTCTCCTTCTGTGTTTGTTAGAAAGGTAACCTGACCCTTGCTTTTGGTCACTTTTCACCCAAACATTCTGCTACCTTCTTTTCTTCTTACTAGTTTCAAGTAATGGGCTGGAATTAGTTTGATGCTGTTCCACCCACCAGGGGCACTTCCCAAAATACAAGTATGACTCACAGTCCTTTGCTTTTTCTTGACTTTCAGTTTCTTCTGTCCTCTGGACCTATTTGCCAGGAAAAGTGACAAAAACATAGACTGCTGGCAGGTATCTCTCTTCTTTAGGATTTAAAGAATGTGCCAGAAACAGAGGATGGCTGACCCATTCCCTTCCTTCAACCTCCCTTGCCTGCCAGGGGAATGCATAACCAGGTGTGAATTGCATGGATTATTCATGATGAATTCTTAATTCTAGCTCAGCTGACTTAATGCCCACAATACTGATAACATTTACCCTACAGCTTCTATGTTCGCACACAGTTTAGTTTTAATGGTATCGAAACAAAAGGTTATTAGGAAAATAAATATGCTAGTTGTTTACATAAAACCTACGAAATGCCCAATACAAAGGATTTCTAGATTGTCCACTATTTTTTAAATCTCTTACTGCCTTCCTCCATAAGCACAAATAATGAAAAGCTTGCTGTTCTTTTGCTGCTTGAAGTATGAGGATGTTTGCCTTTTGTAAAGCTTATTTTGAGGTGCATGTCATCCATTAAAACCATTGTTTGTCCCACAGAGAGCATTAATTCCCTTAGTAACTAATATTTATTGATTTCCCATTCTGTGCCAGACACTATGTTGAATGATCAAAATACAGAACAAGACCCCACATTCCTACCCTAGGAATTTAATATCCAGTTGGAGGAGCTATCTTATAAAGAGTTAGAATATAAGGTTTAGTATTTTTAAAAAGACTCTATAGGTGATGAATAAAAGGCATGAAGTAATGGATGATGAGAGGCCCAGAAAAGGCTCACGGGAGAGATGACTTTTGAGACAGGATTGAAAGGATGAAGGGAAGTTGTGAGCAGACGCTGGAGAACAGAGTGTTGGTGGCAGAGCAGTGAACAGCCTGGCAGATTTGTGCTATTCGAAGAAGACAGGTATGATTAGAAAAAGATGTGCAACAGGAGGGACCAGATTACCCTGAAGAAGGTGCCAACTCATAGAGAGCCTGTGAGCCATTCAGAGATCAAGTTTGCCCCCATTTGCGGGGAAGCCTTTTTTTACAAAATGCAAACAGGTGATGACAGGACCACCTTTGTAACTTAGAAAATCACTTAAATAATGCCTTGGAGGACTAATAGAAGGAGGCAAAGTTAGAACCAGGGAGACAAGTTAGGGAAAGGGTTGTACCGGTAGAAATGGAAGGTGATGAGGAATTGCTATAAAAATGGGAAAGGGTGAGGAGTGCCTGAGATGGAGGAGGTAGCATCACCTAGATTTAGTGATTTTTTTCAGTAATTCTGTAGTGTTACAGGAGGGTAGGTAGATTCGGAACAGGGAAATGGAGGAACCAAGGATGACTCCCGTTTTCTACCATGTAGCTTGAGACGCATAGCTAAGAGGATGATAGAGCATCTTTCTGCCCAGCATATCTGACATGTGATTAAAAGTCTGTGGCTGCTCATCAAATCAGTACATTATAATCTCCTTTTGTGTAAAAATAAATGACAACACATGAGGAAGTAGGGATTGTAGTCCTAGTAACTTTGAGATTTATTGATATAAGGCTTAAGGACCCATGAGCCCAGATTGTATTTTTCATCTTTTCTTTTATCTACAAGTTCTTTTGTCTTTGGAAGAAAAAGGAAAATGTAAAATGGTATAAGCTGGTACAAAGGGAAATTTTTCAGAGTTTCTGTTCTTTGGCACATGATACTCACAAGGCAGATTCCCAACTCAAATAGAGCATACTCAAGGATAGTAGAATATACGTGGCCGAAGACCTGTCAATTCAGTGAAGAGCAAGAAGCCTAAAAAAAGAAAAAAAAATTTTTTGAGATAAAGCTAACTCTGGATATTATGAAAAACAGCTGACAGGAAAGTGGAGGTAGTTGAAAGGTTAATAAAATTCACAGGAGAACAGAACAGAGCATGAGAAAAAATAATACCATTTTGTAGGCTGTAATAATGAGTTAGCTTCAAATTCTAACACTCAAAGTTATCACTGGGAATTGCGGATTGATTCATTCAGTACTTGATAGCTTATTGTATGACTCGCACTATTATGGTAAATGCTGAGGAAAATATCAAAATGAATTAAGTAAGATCCTCTCCCACAAAACCTTAGAATCTTAGTCTTTTGGCACTTACATGAAGCTCCACCAGTATGTGTGGAGTAAATGAAATAAACTAATTAAACACAGAATTCCAGTGAGGAAAGGAAAGAATCAAGATCAGATGAAACCAGTATAGTTAACTGATTCTAGACGTATGCACATACTTTTAAAAAGAGGCAAAGGAGAGGACACACACTGAGTAATGCAAAATAGTAGTGATAGAACTAATGAGAACGGTGTTTGGTAAGCTTAAACTCAGAGTTGAAGTTGTGAATAAATGTTAGGAAAAAAGACTTAAAAACAGCAAAGAAAATACAGGTAAATCTTTTGAAACAGGTGCTATAGTAGTCACTGGCTACATTGAGAAAGCATTTATTCATTTAATTTAACAGTGAATTAGTCTGTTTGCTAAGCTGTCTAATTTCTAGGTTTTTTTCTGTCAAGGAAAATGGTTTGACAAGAATTAGACAGACACGATTATAAAATAGGAATGCAAATAAGAGAGCACTTAGCCTATTTTTAAGTTCCTATACCTGATCCAGATGAATTATATTCTACAGAACTTAAAATTTATATTTATCATTGAAGACCTAAGATCATTGAAAAAGTTGGAGATGGTCAAATATCTTGCCTTTTAAAAAATGGATACAGGTCATTGACCCTGACATTTACCTCTAGAAATTTCTGAAGCCGATCATTAAATAGATGTTTTGTGAACATGTGCAGAGAGGGAAATGGCGAGCCCCAGAAATCAGTATGCATTCAGTTAGAATGTGCCCAACCTGATTAGCATAGTTTCTTTCTTTCTTTAGCAGGATTATTAAACCATTAAGGTAAAGGAATGCATTGGTTATTAAACTGTAGGTAGAGTCCAACAAACTTTTGCCATATTCTCATAAAATCCATGTGGACAAAATGGACATACATGGCCTGGACTGTAGTACTTTAAAAAAAAAAAAAAAGGTTTTATTTAGAGAGAGAGCATGTGTGTGAGTGGGACAGGGGGCAGAAGGAGACAGAGAATTCCAAGCAGACTCTGCGCTGAGCACAGAGTCCAGCATGGGGTTTGCTCCCACAACCCTGAGGTCATGACCTGCGCCAAAATCAAGAGTTCAACGTTCAACTGACTGAGCCACCCAGGTGCCCCAACAGACTGTATATAGGACTTTTAAGTGATCCATGGTTAGTTGGGTTTCTTTAGCCCAAGAGTATCTGTCTAACAAATTTATGTCATCTTGCAGGGAGATTTCTAGTGATAGAGCATTTTTCTTGTTCTTATCCTGGTTAATTTTTTCATCAGTAAATTTGCCAGTAACAATAACATTAGAAGTATGATTAATACTCTGGGTGACAAAAATCAGGATTTGAAAGGTTAGAATAATAGGTGAAAACCAACATGATGGAGTTAATAGAAAGAACTGTAGTCAGAATTTAGATTTTTTTAAAAATTGCACAAGTGCAGAAGGGCAAGACCAGGCTTAACAGAGGAGCATGTGATTTTCTTGTTAAAGTACATATGTGGAACTAGGGTCCTAGTTGACTGCAAAACTCAGTATGAGTCAGTGCTTTGAAGTGTGTGCCCAAAAAGCCAACACAGTCTTCGACTGTATTAATAGAAGTATAGTGTATGGAACAAGGAAGGCACTAATCCTCTGCATTCTTTCATCTTTTGCTGGTCAGGGCACATCTGGAGGTTGTGTTTGGTTCTGGGTACTCCATTTTAAGAGAGAATAAAAAGTAGCACACACCCAGGGGATGGAACCAGGATGAGGAATGGTTCATTTCTCTTCAGTACTTTATTGAGTGTATTCTGTGTGTTCAACTTTGACATTGCCAGAATCAAGGATGTGTATCTTATAAAAGAGACTTAGGGGAGAAATAACAGTTGAATTTAAAACTGCAAAATGTTTTTTCAGGAACTCTGCCCATTTTTAATTGGGTTATTTAGGGTTTTTTGGTGTTGCGTTGTGGGAGTTCTTTATATATTCTGGATATTAACCCCTTATCGGGTATATCATTTGCACATATCTTCTCTCGTTCAGTTGGTATCCTTATCCTTTTATTGATAGTTTCCTTCTCTGTGCACAAGGTTTTTATTCCAGTGTGTTACTAATAGGTTAATTTGCTTTCATTTCCCTTGCCTGAGGAGACGTATATAGAAAAAGGTTTTTATGGCCAACATCAAAGAAATAACTGACTGTGTTTTCTTCTAGGGTTTTATAGAGTCAGGTCTCACATTTAGGTCTTTGGTCCATTTTGAAAGAGATTTGACCTAGTAACTTTAGTACTTCCTATTTAACTCCAGAGGGTAGAAGTAAGAACAATGACCAGAAGTTACAACGAGGCTGATTTTGGTTGTCAGTATTTAAGGAGAATCTCTAATAAATTGTCATTCTCCTTTTCAGGAATTTAAGCAACTTCCCCACAGTCACATTCCTAATTGGTGGCAGAGCTAAGATAAAAGCCCAACTTTTTCTGCATTCATGGACCAGAACCCTTGGCTCTGCCATGATGCTACTCAGGAGATTTAGACTCTGGGAGGAGGTGAAGTAGGGATCACCTGTTTCCTTCCAGCTGTGAAGTTGTATGTTCCTATAAGCCTTTTGCTAAGCAGTGCTTGTTTTTGGTTCTCTGTTTTCATGTGTTAATAGGTGAGATTATTGGAATAGATAACCTCTAAAATTAGACAGATGATTTCTTTAATTTCCTTCCTCGATTCAAAATGCTTCAATTCTTAACACTTATTAATTTTGTAGCTGTAACTTGTACGTTACTAATCAAAAACAAAACCTGTGGCTAGATACAGAAGTGTGGAACTCAGATTCTTAAAGCAGGGTGTTTAGGCAGTATGTAGTTTTCCCTTGAAGCACATGTTTTAAAGATGTGGATCTATGATTTAAAACATGAAAGCAAAAATCAAAGAAGAAATTGTGTAGACTCTGAGACATTTTAGATTTCACAGTAGTTATTGGGAAAAAGAAGCAGGGGTTTCTTGTCCTTGAAGTTCATTTCCTCCCTATTCTTCTCCCCACACAAGGCAGGAAAGGATGGTGACCTAGATACACAGTCAGAGGGCAACAATGCTGAACTTTCTCAGACACAGCTGAGTAACCTGGGCATGGCCAGTTCTAGGACTGAGAAGGCTAGAGCCGAGAGCTGACAAGGAGGAACTGTCTGTAAACACAAGAAGAGGCCATGGCAGGAAGGCAGAGGCCTGGGAAAGGAATCAGAGGGACTGGAAGTGTTACTTTTATCAGGTGTGACATTGGCAAAAACAGCTTGTTTAATGGGAAATGCCCTGGATCCACAACATCACCCTCAAGATCTCTCTGTCCACCCTCTGCGTTGGGGTTACTGATTTAATGAGCAAATACTTGTAGTACTGTGCTAGGACTGTGGGACAGAACACAATGTTCACGATCTATGCCATTGTAAACATTTTACAGGGTACTTGGGGGTGGGTGGAGGTGGGGAGTGTTTCCAGGAGGCTAAAAATGTAGCTTGGGCTTTTTCCCCCTTTTTTTGGAACTCCTAATTCCTTATACTATATCAGTGTTTTTCTTGCTATTTTTAAACTTCAATCCACAGTAGGAAATACATTTACATCATGACCCACTGTGACACACATAGTACATGCAGGCACACACAAATATATCTGATAGATCCATATAAACATCCATATATGAAACAGAGGGTCCCGAAACATGAGATACACATTCATGTTTTCTCATCTGTTTCTGCTTAGCTGTTTTTAAATGTCACAGACTACAGTGTTGAGTGCATAGCCACCTCTAATGCTGTTGAGCCCACAGTTTGAGAAATGGTGTGCTACAGTGACCAGAGTTGAAGTGAATGGAAATGGCCCAACACATGGCTTCCAACATCCTAAGTCTAAGGCAGTGATTCCCAACTGGGGATGATGTTGCCTCAATAGGACGCGCAGCAACATCTGAAAACATTTTTGACTGTTACACAAGAGGTACCTGGGAGGGCAGGAATTCTGCTAAACATTTGACGGTGCACAGGACAGCCCCCCACAACAAGGAATTAGCAGTCCAAAATATCAGTAGTGCCAGGGTTGGAAAACTCTACTCTAAGGGTAATAAAATGAGTTGACACCTCTACTGTAAAACTGTTTAGAATGGTAGTACCTTTAACCTGATCTTGTTTTACCCTCTCTTTTTTCTTTGAACCATATTTCGTACATGAAAATGAGGTGGAAGTGTAATCACCCTTGGGTTGCCTACAGAGGTAGCCAGATGGATAAAAAGGGTACAAGGAATAAGTCTGTTGTTTTCTTTCGTTTGTACTGCACCAGGCATTTTTGTTAGATTGTTACTGCTGTTAGGAATATTTTCTGTGTTATGACTTCATGATCCTCCCCATGGACCCCTCGTCACTCAGCCACAGTAGCTCTTAGCAAAGAAGTGAAGGGACGGTGGGTAATTAGATTAAACATCATCCCTATAAAGCTTTTTCTCCTTAATCGTGAGATTTGATTCTGTTGTTTTGATGGGAAATGACCTTCCGCTAACCTTGAGGTACCATCTTAAGCCCTAGCATTAAACTGTCTCCTTTTTAGCTATTGCTTCATTCCTCTATCTGTAGCTATTTCAGATCAGGTTCCTGTGAACATGGACTGGACATGCACTCCCAGTGTAGTAGAAAGCCCTCATCTCCACATCCTCCCTCCTTCCATGTCTGGCATCAGAGAAGATCTTGAATATCTCCGTGTCAATCTGTTGTTGCTTTTTTCTCATTTTATTGGCTATTTCTAGGCCCACTAGGAAGGCTGCCTTGTGCTCAGAATCATCCAGGGACATCCTGACAGAACAGACCTGGTTTGGCTTTTTTTTCTTCTTCTTTTAATGGTGAAAAAAGGTAGGATGGTAGGCAGAGAGATAGCTATAAATCTAATATCAGAACTGGAATAGTAGTAGAAACTAAAACCAATGCTATTTGTGGCTAGTCTCTACCATATTTATTTTAGCGTATTTACCTCATGAGTCTTGAATTACATAAACAATAACATTTGTATTTAGTAAATGAATTCTTATAAATAATTTACAATAAATAAACCAAGGGATATGTGTGTGTATCCACCTTGAAACTTTAGATTTCTGTGAGCAGTACCAACAGATTCCAGAAACTGATACTGGAAAAGCTCCTGTGGTACGTTGGACGTCAGACACACACATTCCATTCCTTTTGCTTCAAGAGAGGCTATAGGGACACAGATTTCTTTTTAACTTTCCCACTTGTAGGTTAAGAATAGAAAGACAACATGTGGAATAGAGAGATGAAGGGAATTAATAAGAAGATAAGGCGTCAGTCTGTTTTTTAATTTTCCAGTGTTAATCTCTTCACCTTATCTGCTCTAACCCATTTTCAGAATGAACTGAGCAGGATGAAGGGAATTAATAAGGCTAGATAAAGCACTGTGGTGGGATGTGTGGCATTACACTCTGGAGGAGGATGATAGAATAAGAGGAAAGGAAATGGGGATGGAAGGGGTAGAAGAGCTCATTGGATGAAGAAACCCCTGCCCTCTTCACTGTCATCAGTTGTTGATTCTATGCTAGGTGTTAGGCAAGGCAAATAATACCGGATCCCCGAATCTGGCCATTTACAACTTAAAAAAGGTATTTTGTGGAATAATAAAACATGCCTTGGAAATTGTTCTAAAGCTCACAGACTTGTTTCTATTTTGTCTGAGGGGCAGGTAATTTGGGTGGTGGAAGTAGTTGGCACTGGTCATTTTCTTGGTTTCAGCTATATCCTTTTTTTCTTCCACTTTGGGATGCTCATCACCCATGACGAGAGAGTATACCTCAGAAGTTCTGTGAGGCAAAGCAGAAAGCTTTGCTGCCCTGCCTCTTTTCCATAGGCTGCCTGGGGCTAGGAAATAAAACCTGGCTAACCCCAGATATCCAGGAGAAAGGCTCCTGTTCTTGGAGGAGGAGAGGTGAGAGGCACCTGGGCAAGAGGAGAATCCTGAAAAGAGTGGATGTTTAAATCTTCACGGTACCAGGGTGTGTGGTTGACATCTTTCGCCTTCGGAGTATGGAAAATAGTAAGACTAACAGAAACCATAGTACTTCATAGGTAGAAGCCACATTCTACATTATATGCCTCTTTCTAGACATGCAGTTTGTTTCTTTTCTGCCAGTTTGCACAAGTCTTATATTTTCTTATGTTCATTACATTCCTGGGACAGACTCTTCTAGAGCCTTCTGTTGATCAGTTCTGTGCCTCAGGGTTTATAGCTTGACAGTTCCTTTACCAGCAGCTGACATTCACTTGGAGACTTGAGTTCTCTCTGTCAGTTCTGCTTAATGCCCGCAACTTGTCTTGACTCACTGACTCATCCTCATCATCAAAGGGTTTATTTTTACTTTTTCCTACTTTGGTTCTTCTTCCCAACATTCCCATTTAGAGTTTAATAAGCTTTTGTTCTGTAGATTTATATACATTTATACATTCATATTTTGCCACGTGCTAAAATTTGTTGTGCACCCCGCTGGTGTGCTTGAGTCACTGAGTTACGATGGAAGAAAACAAAGAGGACATCCTTGCCATGGTGCAGCACAGGGGCCTGTTCCTGTCAGGTGAATTAACAGTAGTTCAAAAGAGTCAGTCTCCTCTCTTGTAACACAAGCCCAGAAGGTGACCGAGGTACCCAGATTTACTGGTGAATATTCTGTTCTGAGAAGGATTGAGTGGATATTGAGGTGCCTCTGTAGAGTGGGGTCACAGGCATCAGGGGCCCCAGAGGACAAGAGTCAGGGCACACTGTGCAAATGTGAATGAGAACTGAGCTAGAACTAATTACAGCTGAAGGCCTCTGGCTTAAGACTCTCCTGACTTTTCGAAGGACTTCAAGATTTTGGTTTTCAGGTGTTCACCCCCGCCCTCCAGTCACTCAGATGAGACCCTGGTGCATGTCATTCACCTTAGCAGAAGTCATACTCAAGGTGAAGAACGAGAGTTGGGTCACCTGATCCCCTGCAGAGAATCTGATCAGGCCATCGTATCCATCTCCCTTTGCTGACCCTCTTCTATAAACAGGAACAGAAATTCTTGCTACTGGATCCCTTTCATCAAGCGTCTTAGGCTCGCTGAATGAAAAGCCCTATAAAAAGGAGATGCAGCCCTAATAATAACAAATACGATCGTGATGGCTATTTTGGGCAGGAGCAGCTTTGTGCCGCTCTTGATCTCCATCAGTGTCTGCCATTCCTGCCCTGCCATTACCTTTCAGACTTCCTATTCTTAGAATCGTTTGTTAGCCTTCAGCCTGGGGGATCGCAGCCCCCAAGGCTGGAATGCCTAGCTTGAGAGGAATGCAGACTGTCTGGCAGAGTTGAGGTTAAATAAAGTTTGCCTTGGCAGCCCCCTCTGCTCTTGGATGGACGACAAGTAACTCGGGTATAGGAGCAGTGGCATGAGCTGCCACGTGGTGCAGTACCAGCAGAGGAAGCGTGGCTGCTGGTCCGTACGTTCCAGGCAGAGCCCGGGCAGTCTCAGCCCTGCTATGTACTAAGGAGACCTTGGCAGCCTCGAACCTCAACTAGTAACCGTATTGCTCTGAAAACATGGAGGAACAAATAAAGAATGAGAGAGAGAATGCCCTGCAGGAGCTGCAGATTTGATGTTTGCCCCCCCTCCAAGTTATTGCCTCATTTTTTTAATGTGAGACAAAGGAGGAAGGTTTCATCATAACAAGAATAATTGCAATCAGTCAACAAACATTTCTTGAGCACCAAGGCACTGTGGGGAACTTTTTAAAAGTGTAAGACCTAGAACTCTTGTGATGCTTATAATTTAGTCGGAAAAGTAGAGCTGTAAACACATGAGGAAATAATTTCTGCTCCAATGTAAAATATGAGTTCCAAACCTATGCTGTAGAACTAAGTGCCACAGGGGGTCTGAGGGGACAAAGAGGAGCACTTCTGGCTGGAATGATCAAGAAGAATTTTGTGGAGGAGGTGGGATTCAACAGATCTTTCGAGAATAGCTGACTTCTGGAAAGAAGAGCGCCTTGTCAGTGAGAGGACTTCCATGAGCAAAGGACAGATGAAGGGTACTCTCAGAACCGCTCATAGGGACATGAAGAGCAGCTAGAAGTGGACGGGTGGCAAAGCAGAGAAATTTGTGTAAAATCACCAAACCCTTAACTGTGAAGGCTGTGTGTGCACATCGCTGAGAGGACAGTGCTTCCCAAGAAGACAGTTGGCAAGCTCCAGTCCTGCCCAGGGACAGGGGCCCTTCTAGTGCTCTGTTCTGTGAAACCCCTAATACAACATGGAGCTCCTAGTAGACACTCAGTAAATAACAAGATTATTGTTATTACTCCTCTTCAAATTCTGTGGCCCAAAGTTGTTGAATTGGCTTGATGTCACTTGTGATAATTGGTACTCCCTTCGCTTTGCCCTATTCTGATTGCTCACCTGCCTTGCCGTGGTGTTTCCTTCAGATTTATCAGACCTTTCTCCTCTCTTCCACCACAGGTGGCTAGAGGTGCAAGTGGCTAATCTAACATGTCCACAGCGCTGGGTGCAGTACCTCCAGCTTCTTCAGGAGTCCATCTGGCCTGGTGGGGTTTTACCGAAGTGTCCACGGCCTGTGAGGACCCAGGAGCAGAAAGTGGCTGCTGAAGAACAGGCTTTGCAGAGCCTGATGGGAATCCTGCCAGGTAATTGAACAATGAGATTATACTGATAATTATTCCTTTCCCATCCTGCCTTGCCACCATTACCCCACACCCCTCAGAAACCTAGACTCAAAAATCTGTTGGCCCACCATTTCTCAGACTGATAGGTAAATGCTCAGAGCTGTGATTCTTCTACCCCTCATTCAAGTGATGCTGAGGGAATGGAAAGGATCACTGTGACCACACCATAAATAGTAGGTGAGAATCCTGCAGCTCTGAGGTAATAACAGCTCTGCCTACACCACAGAGGCAGGTCTCAGAACTATTCCCAGCAGATGAAGATTTCAGGTTCTCTGCCAACTCATGGTATTTGGACCAGGGAAGAAAATGATATGTCACACAGAAGCTCGGCCTTGATAAATTGGGGTCGTTGAATAAGGCATATGGTCCTTAGCAGTAGATAAAAACCAACTCTGAAGAGGATTTTTTTTTCTTTACTTTCTATAGGGTCTTAGAAGGTTGGAAAGGCAGTTTGTTACTAATGGCTGTGCTGTGGTAATGAGGGTATAGTAGTGAATGGCTAGCTCTTAGGACAATGTTATATACTCTTGTTTTTCTGTTGTATTTATTTTTTATTTAAATTCAATTAATTAACATGTAGTGTATTATTAGTTTCAAAGGTAGAGTTCAGGGATTCATCAGTTGCATATAAAACCCAGTGCTCATTATATCCCGTGTCTTCCTTAATGTGTATCAGCCAGTTACCCCATCCCCCAACTCCTACCCCTCCAGCAACCCTCAGTTTGTTTCCTATGATTAAGAGTCTTATGGTTTATCTCCCTGTCTGATTTTGTCTTGTTTTGTTTTTTCCCCTCCCTTCCCCTGTGCTTCTCTGTTCTTAAATTCTACATATGAGTGAGATCATATGATAATTGTTTTTTTCTCATTGACTTATTTCACTTAGCATAATACCCTCCAGTTCCATCCATGTTATTAGATACTCTTACCAATCTCTGTTCTCCACCCTAAACTGTTACATCAGACGTACCTACAGTGACAGGTTACAGAATTATTTCTTCACGTCCATCCTTTTTTAAACACTTAAACGCTTTTCTTAGCTTTTCCCTGTTTTAGTTTGGTTGTGTGGTTCAGAAGTTTGCCAGAAGTTCCCAGTTTGGATAAAGATAGTAGATATCATGAGATAATCTCCTTCGAATCTCAGGTTTCAGTGTTACTGCTGAAACCACATCTGTTTTTTCCTCTTCAGATATTGTGGTAGAAATCCTTGGGGCGAACAGATGCCGGCTGAGCTGGAGTCTAGTCTTGGAGTCACTGCAGCAACCCCTTATCAACAGGTAGGGTGGAAGGCATGTATGCAGCATTTCTACCGCTGAAGCCATCTGTGATCTCAGGTATCCATGGATTCTAAGTGAGCAGCCCACATGGAGTGGTGGATAGAACTGCAGTCTTTCTCTGCCCTAGGCCCTGACTGCTAATTGTGATGTCCAGGTCCATACACACTAAGGAAAACCCACACTGCCTGCTTCTGAGCAGGTTGTCATGCTGCTGTGGGCCATTGTTGGGCCAGCCACTGTTTCCATGTGGAAGAACTCGATGCAGACCCCCATGTGAGCTACTGAAAATGCCCTGTCACCCTCCAGGCTTATTCAGTGTGCTTAGCAATTTTTTCAACACCTGCCTGTGAACACTGTAAGAACATCCCATAGCCTGTGTATGACAGGCTGGATGATTATTTTCAGTTCTGTGTTCAAGGCCTCACCGCAAAGCTGATTCTGTGTTAGAATCAAGAATTGTCTTTGCTTAATAGCAAGGAGACAAGATAATGAGGTTGAGCTCTGATAAAAGGACCCAGAAATACTGAGTGAACACCCCTAGAATAACCCAGAAGAGGTAGGTAATTTCCTTGCTGTTACTTGGGATACCAGTGCTTCTGAGAAGTATTCAGGACTTCCAGTCATTTCTCAAACTCTGTCCCAAAGCAGACTATACCTATTAACTGTCACTACACAAGGGTGCTAGCTTTCGCTTCATTGCCTGTAAGGTCACTGGAGATTTATAATGATTAACTATGAGAAACAGCCATAGTCAGAAGCTCTGAAATTTCTTAATAAGTTGATATCACAGGGATTTTTCCCCTCCCTCACAGTCTTCAGGGCAGTGCTAAGGGAGCTATATAAATAAATGTGGAGTTTCCTGAAATTTAGTCTCAAGTTCTGTTTTCAGCTTCACTGGGGTCATAATCTTTATTCACAAAACTTTTATTTCATGGCAGAGGCTTCATCAGGCTATTGAAATTTAGAGTTCACTAAGGATATCAGTAATGGGCAAGTGGGGGAAGGGAAAATAAATGTCATAAACAGGATCTGGTATCTGTTGACTGAGCCAGACCCTCTAAGTTGTTTTGTCCATTTGTTTCAGGCACTTGATTTACTGCCTCTGGGACATCATCCTGGAATTCTTGGATCTCAGTGCCTCTATTGAGGAGTCAGCCATAACCACCTCTGCCTCAGATACACCAGGCAACCCCAAGAGAATGGGTGTCTCCCCTTAGCCATAGGTTATTCACCCATTCTTTGAAGGCTGGGAAAGGAGGGTTGTTGTGCCACCCCACGACCAGTCAGGAACCTGTGCCCTCTGCAACTGGACTGTAGCTCAGAAGACCTAGGGTCCCAGGGACACAGTTCTTCCCCAGCTCTAGTCCACAGGGCAGGTGACATAGCAGATGATGGGGAAAATATGTACCAATCATATGCATATCCATTTCCGTACTTTTTTGTGGTGTTCAGATTGTTGCTGGTGGGTAGATCCTGAAAAAGGAATCTGTGAGGTAGAAGAATGAGCCCCTTTTGCCTCTCCTTTGCCCTCCTCCCTAAGATTGTTTGCCAGGAGCCTGGCCCTGTGTATACATGTTCCTAATCCACCAACACACAAGCTATAGATGGACCAAGCGAAAATTGATAGCCAAATTTCATGGAGGAACAGATAATTTTCTAGAGCTCTCTATTCCGACCAGGAAACTGCAGTTTCTTTTAGGACCACTCCTAAAACCAGACCCCCCAAGTTCTGTCTAGTTTCCCAACAGTTCCAGAAGACAGAGGGAAAACATTTCTCAAGGGACTTTTTGGTGATTGACTATTCTCCAATACATCAGCCCTATGGAGGATGTCACTGAAGGCTGCTTCCCTGGGTGGCTACACTTTTTTCTGCTCAGAAGCAGACTGCCAAAGCTTCTTGGTAGATCCACCCCACTCTCCACACCCTTTTCTAAAAGAGAGTTGCAGCAAAGATGTTATTTATTAGCTTTACTCCTAAGCCCTCTCAAAGAGCAGTTGAGTTTTGGTCTCTGTGACCTTCTCTCTGTCTTCCTTCAGCAGAATTGCATGGCAGATTGCTTATTCAGCCCAGTGCTTCCAAAGGGAAAGGAGACACTGGGAATGCCCAAAGAGTAGGAAACCCAGGGGGCTATGGGCTTCGGTCTTCACAAGTCTCCAGTGAGGGACTTTTAAACTGAACCGATAATATTAGCAAACCTGCAGGGAATTGATTACCCACAAAAAGCTTTTTACTTCTTGTTCTTTAAGGATCTAATTAGTCTTTGAGAACACTTGAAGATGAAGGCAAAGGTGCTATATCATGCTGTAGTGTCTTAGAAGAATGGAAAAATTAGGAGAAATTGTTGGTAGGAAAGGAGGCAGACAACGTGACGTTAAATGCATGTCAGTAGCTGACAGAAAAGTTTTAAGGAGGTCATGGGAGACCTCTGCCCCCTCATCCCATTAGCTTTGCGCCTGCCTGTTCGTGTCCTGCTGTCACTGAATTATGGATCCTCCCATTTGGAGGGGGATCTTGGGATTAGATTGATGAGAATGGGATGGGTCTAGAATGGGCATCAGGTTATCTTAGACTCTGAAGTAGATGATGTGCACACAATTAAAGTGGTTTATGGGAGAAAGTTGTGCCAATCTTACACTCTTTTTTCCCCCCTCTGGCGGCTTTTAGCCATAAAATGAGTCCTGCTATGGTTGGAAGGCTTTAGGTCGAATATTACTGCCTAAGGACGAGGAGATGAATGAGATCATATCTCATGGCACCTTCTAGCCTTAAAATTTGATTGTTGCAATGACTTTATGGCTCCAGAGCTCTCCCACCCCGGACATTCACAGGCAGAAGGAGCTCAGCATTTCTAGCTTTAGTAAGTATTTGCAGGAGTGTGGGATTGCAGGGAGTTCAGCCTCACTTACGGAAGCCGATCCTTCACCTTTTTCAGCTCAGGCCAGGTTGCCCTTTGGGAGAAATGCGGTAGCTGGCTCATTCCCACTCACCTTCTCTCCTCATACGTACTCAGCCACCTACATTGCTTTGAATCTCTGTTGTTAGTTCTGGTTCAGATGTCACACAGAGCCCCAGTATGTAAGCTGACACACCACAAAATCCCTGTGGCTGTAAATTCTAAGTAATTTTTTAACACTTCTACCACAAAGAGAACTTCCTTTTATTTCATGTTACATAAGAGATGCCACTTCTGTTGTCTGTGCCCCAAAACATACACATAAGCTGTCCTCAGGCCCTCCTACCTAGAAGGAAAATCATGGATGTCACCAAGGAAATAATCAAAACCCATTTGTCAAGTTTCGGTAGCAGGCACAGTCAACAAGGGAGATCAGCACTTGGGAGAGAGCCACAGGTATCAAGAAAAGATGCTCCCAGCTGAGAGAGTGATAAAAGGCAATGACGAATTGGGCCTGCATTGACCCAGGACATCGTGATTTTTCTTTGGCTCTACCCAGCACATTCATTTCCAGTTGTTACTCTTTTCTTTGCAACCAACAACAGTTGTTAGGTCCTGGGTGGAGTAAAAATATGTGTATATGGCTATATGAGTCAGGGTGCTTTGGACTGAAGGAAAACTTGTAGGAAATTTTATTTTCTTCCATAAAACAAGTACCTGAGTAGGTAAGCCCCAGGGGCTGATGGATTCAGCAACTCTGACCTCATAAAGGGCCCAGATTCTTCCCATCTGTTCCCTTGCCATTGTAGACATGCTTGTCCTGTTCTCAGAATGCCTACCTTCATCGTTGCTGCAGTTCAGAGCATCACATCCATATATAACAATATGAAAGAACAGAGTCATCTCTGTTAGTGTCCGTAATCAAAGGAGTGAGACTGATACAAAGCGAAGGTCAAGCAAAGCTTTCACGCCAAGCATCAAGAATCAAACTGACCGGTCAGGGCCATCTCTTGCAAAGAGGTGACCCCTCCCAGCCTCACAAACTAACTTTTATAGAGGTAGTTTAGCCAGGCTATAGGTGGCCAATGAGACTGCAATACACAGAGAAAGCTGCACAGTCATGCTAAGTCTGCCACACACAGAAAAAAAAAAAAACTGCTAGGTAACACATGGGTGGCCAATTGAATTTCAATTTACCCTAGTAGATATATGCGCTCCCCACTGATTGGATGTCTTCACCTGGCCTGACCCGCCCTTGTATCTAGGCTTTGCAAGTAAGTTCCTCTGGGAGGGGCAGGGTCAATCTAAGTTTACTGCATTGGGTCAATCTAAGTTTGCTGCATAAACATAAAATAACTCCCTCTAGCCAACCAGGCCCTTACAATCTCTTCCTTGTTTTTTATTTTAAAGAATGAGGAAACCTTTTTCCAGAAGTCCTTCAACAGTGCTTTTCACATTGGCCAGAACTGTCACCCCTAAGCCAATCCACAGCTACTGAAAATGGCATTACCTGGTTGACTTGCAACAATATCCCCCCCCACCCCCAACCAGAGAGGAGGCCACCCTCCAGGAAAGTTAGATACCTAATAGATGTTAGCAAGGAAGTAGCAGAGAAAGGGTGTTAGTAGATAATGTCTATTATCATAATCATCTGTACAACTTCAACAATTCCCCCATGGTACTCTAAAAATATCTGGAACCAGCTATAAGGGAGAACATTTGCTGAAGCCACCACATGAAGCTCTTCCACTTCACCTGGAGTGACTCACTTAACCCATACACAACCCTGTAAGGTAGGTTCTATTATCTTTTCCCAGTTCATAGATGAGGAGCATAAGGCACAGAGGGATTGTGAGTTGCCCATAGTCACTTGAAAAGAAATGGCAGAGCCTGGGGCACCTGGGTGGCTCAGTAGGTTAAAGCCTCTGCCTTCAGCTCAGGTCATGATCCCAGGGCCCTGCGATCAAGCCCCACATCCGGCTCTCTGCTCAGTGGGGAGCCCGCTTCCCCACACCCTGCCTGCCTCTGCCTACTTGTGATCTCTGTCTGTCAAATAAATAAAATCTTTAAAAAAGAAAGAAATGGCAGAGCCTAGATAACGAATCCTGCCAGTCTACCCTCAAGCCTACATGTGTAATAACCATTATACTAGTCTGTGTTTCTTCTTACAAAGCAAAATAAGACCTGAATCTCATTTTTAAGGAGCTCACGATCTAGTGCAGAAGTTCACAGACCTTTTTGGTAAAGAGGCAGAGAGTAAATATTCCAAGCTTGTGGCCATATGGTGGTCTCTTTTGCAACTGCTCAGCTTTTCCACTGTAGCATGAAAGCAATCATAGACAATACAGGAAGCAGTATCAGTGGCTGTGTTCCAATAAAACTGTATTTACAGGAACAGGCAGCTGACCGGGTTTGGCCCATGAGTTGTCTGCAGGCCTCTTGTCCAACGAGTTAGAACAGTGCTTTTCAAACTTTCATGTATGTGTGATTTACGGGGACCTTGGTAAAGATTATGCAGAATTTCTAACAAGCTCCCAGATGTATGCCAATGAGAATGCAGATCTTCAACCCCATGTTGAATGGGTTAAAACATGGAAAACTCTCAATTGATTGATACACTCCTAAATATATAAGAAGGGCACTTCACTGAGAGTAGAGAGCCATGGAGAGCCTGAGGTGATGATAATATCTGAATTGACTCCTGAAAGATTCCTGAGAATTCACCAGTAAAAACAATGGGGGGGGGGGTGTCCAGAGGAACAATGAATAATGTGTGCAAAGACAAAGTCTAAACAAAAAGACAAAAACTGTGTGATTCCACATATCTGAAGTACCTATCACGGTCAGTCTCACAGAAATAGTAGAACTGTGGTTCTTGGGAATCAGGGGAATGGGGAGCATGTAATGGGTACGGAGTTTGAATTTTGCCGAATGAAAAATTACAGAGATAGGTTTTATCAACCATGTAAGTAGGCATGACACTACAGAGCCATATGCTAAAAATGGTTAAGATGGTAAATTGTAGATTTTGTTTATTTTACTACAACAAAGAAATGTAAAATGAAAAAAAGCTATGGAGAGCTACAAGGCACAGGCTGCAGGGAGGGAATGGTGAGAGGCAAGGGGAGGCGAGGGCCCAGAAAGGGGCCTATCTGGGGCAGTGTGCTAAGGAAGCTGGCACTGCTCTACCTCTATACAGTGGGGAATTGTTGAGGAATCTTCTCGAGGAGGATTTTTCACCAAAGTTAACAGTTCCTTCTCATGGGAAACATGAGAGTTCCACTGCACATGTAAACAGCCCTTGGATTTGACATCTATCTCAGTCATTTTCTGATCCCTCCCCTGTTCCCATTATTTCTAAGATATGAGATGGCTTTAGGGTCTATAGAGTATAATGACTTGGAAGCAATAACAGCCTGATTGAAAACCTCGCTCTGCCACTTAATCAGCTGTGAGGAACTGCTTAACTTCATTGGGACTTAAATTTTTCTATTAGAAAAAGGGACAACTACAACCATTTTGAGAAGTGAATTGTAAGAACAAGGTTTATAAAATAACAAGTGCTGTGCTATAAAAATGTCAATGGCATCATCTCCTACTCATTTGGAGATGCCTTGCTTCAGGAACCATGCAGCTAAGGTGTCCTCTGGCAATCCTCTGTTCCCCAGGCCTCTCAGGAGGAGGAAAGGAAGATAGAGATGGGAAAGGGAACCAACCAAACGAGGAGCAGTAATTGGGGGGGGAAAGGAAATCATGATGTTTGTGTAGTCCAAGACCCAACTGGGCAAGCACTTCCATAACTTGGCATCTCCATTTCCTTTCCACTGAGACTGTCAGAAATCCCAGGGCAGTAGATGCTTCCACTGCCTTTGTGGACAAGAGAATGAAACCACTGCAGGGTGACTTTCTGCTCACAAGCTCCCATTACTCCTTTGTGGTGTAAGGCATGAGAGAGGCAGCTGCGCCCAGAATTGTTTCTCAGAAAAGAACTAGTGAGGGGGAGACTATAACAAATATTACTTGCATATCCTAAGACTCACCCAGTATTTATTACACAAAGACATCACTGGCTCATTTGAAAAAAAAATAAAGGCAAATGTGTCAAGAGAGTGAAAATCATCAGAAGAATGTGTCAAGAGAGTGAAAATCATCAGAGCCCATTTCCTGCTGTGACCCAGCAGCAACAGGGTATGAAGCCAAGGCAGCTCCCAAACAGTGGAGAAAATGTGGGCACCCGCAGCCTTCTTGGCAGATACGCTGTGCTATTCTCAGGTTTGCTGAGCCTTCTTGCCGCCTCCCTACACCTCTCACCTGTCTCTGGTCTGTAAGTGCACTTGAACTCTGCTTTCTTGGAAGTGCATACAAGCATGTGACAGAATCCCCAAGAACTCCTGTCTCTGATGTCTCTTTAACATGACAAAAGCTGGCTTCTCTCCATATCTTGACTCTTCAAAATTCACCTGCAAGTGCTTCTGTAGAAGTCACTAGCACAGTTTCTGAGATGTGGAAGTTTGGGAGAAAAAAAAAAAAATGAAAGGGAAAAATTAATGATACCAAGATCCAAACTTAGAAAACCTATCTTGAAATGACATTATCTGCTCTGTTCAACTCAACATAGACTTTTTTGTCCCCAGAGTTTGTTTAGGAAATGCAAGATAATATTAGAGGGTTATAATGATTAAGAAGGTAGGTCCGTGTCCTTTATCTAAATCCATATTGTGGCATGTTTATTTTTTTTCCCTTCACCCTTTTTCCCTGTCACTGTTGCAGCCTGTCATAAGCAATGGAGAGCTGGCTATAATTACTTTCAGACACTTGGGCTAATCAATGAGGAAAAAAGCCAATCTAGATAAATCAAAAGTCTGTGATTGCAGAAAAGTTTCTGGTCTGTCTGTAGAAGCCATGACTTCACTGTTCTGGGTTGAATTGGATTTAGTGACCTTCAAGGTCATTGGCCCTTTTGCCTGCAGTCCTTAAAGAATCATCCTGCCCCAGTAGCAATGAAAAGATTAACAAAGATTGAGCAAAGTGTCTGCATTTGTATCTTGCCATTTCATATCAATCCTCTAGAAAGGATTGACCTTCTTAAGAAAAAAAATTTTTTAAACCCTTTTGGAGTTTATGTTCTTTACCTGTGCTAACATGGAATCCAAATTCAAAGCAATGGCAAGCCAGTTCCTTCCCACCTTTATGTCCTTGTGTTGGAAGTTTGCTTGTAAACGCAAATGATTCAAGAATACTTAGGGCACATTTCATCTAACTCTGGGAGAGTCACATAGGCTTGGTGGGCAGGGTTCAATAAGATGGTTTCCTATAAATGTATGGGCCCGCATCCTGCTTTTTCCTACTTCTGTCCTTTGACCCATGCTCTTCCAGCTGTGCACACATGGGCACCCTCTGTCAGGGCCAATTCAAGTTTCACGGTCTCCATGGAGCTTTATCTAATGGTGCCAGCCAAAATTCTCTCTCCTTCCTCTGTGTGACTTTACACTGCCTGTCAGTGTGATCAAAATACATGTGCATTTTATGGGGTCCTCAATAAGAGATTCTAATTCGTCAAGAGCAAGGAACATACAATCTGTTTTATTCCCATTATATCCCTATGACTCAACCTTCCCATAGACACACCTAATGCATAGCAGGTACAAAATAAATGTTGAAGCTCATTTAGTTAAAGGAGATTATGCTTATTAACTTTTAGAAGGTAAAATATGTTAACAAGTTCACTGAATTTACTGGGGGCAGAAGATGTGAGAGAGGGACAAGAGGGAAGCACATTTTCATTTTTCTGACCTTATGTCTTTGTTCAACAGCAAATATCAAATGAAAGAAGTTGGTTTTTGTATTTCCTGTGCCAAAATCCACACATTTTATAACAATACTGTTTGCAGTCTAAGTATGTGGGCCATAAGGTGCTAAAACTGTAAGCTTTTTAAAGAAAATTAGTCCTGATTTGAAGTTTTTTTTCTAAATTCTCCAGTCACAAAAATACACAACATACCCTGTCTACTCTCTACTCCTCACCTTTACCTACTGGATCAGAAAAAACAGAAGTCTTCAGGAAATAATCTCAGCTCTTGCCTATCACAGACACAAATTTATAAGAAAGCGATTACCATGAAGAGAAAGACTTGCTTGCTATCCGACTTCTTTACAATCATCTTGGAAATCCTTTGGTCCCAGATTTAAGATTCTTTATTTCCGATATTCTCTAACAGCTTATCTAAGCCATGTCTAAAATCCCACAAGGAAAACTCTTCGAAGACAAAGTAAAAATCTTGAAGAAAAGAAAGGATAACAGAAATTCCCCCATCACTCTTACAGGTGTTTGCTCTCTTTCCCACGTTTCCTACTGCAACTCTTTGCCCAAACACAACAGATCAAAACTAGGCAGCTGCCATAAGAATGAAAGCTAATGAATCAAAGACATTTGAATTCATTACAGGTCAACATGTTGGCCCTGGGGGAATAAAATCACCTGCTGTTTTGGAGCCCCAGAATGAGTCTCCAGACCATGATTTGAAAGAGGGCAAGAGCAGGTAAAGGAGCACAGGAGGAGGAAGTTCAGTCTGAGAATTAAACCAATGATGCATTTTATGAAAAGAAGGAAACTCTAGACAATATAGTGCTTGGGTCATATATTATCTTAGAGTAGGTCTGCATAAGAAGAATCCCATCTGCTGTGGAATGAAGTCCATTCTGATGCCAGTGAACATTTGTACAACACATGATGTGGAATAGTCTCTGGAGCCAAGATTGGTTCTGAATCCACCCCCAGGCAGGTTGGTCAGTCTCCAGTGTAAACCTCCCTGGGATTAACCACTTATTCCAGTGTTGTGCACTGGATAATTAATGCCAGATCTGTTTCAGACAGCTTTGTACATCCTGCATATGGATGAAGATCCAAAAAAAGTTTTTTGGTGATCTGTTTGGGTGGGGTAGAGAAAGCTGAAGCAGAAGTCACCCCCATGTACAGGTGTGTTACCTTGCAGATGTGGGCTTATGGGTGGCAAATGGCATTTACCAGGCAGAAGCTTGCCTGGACAGATAAGGGGGGAGAAAAGTGTGCCTGTGTGGATACAGAAGCAACATCTGTAGCCTTAAGGCAGGAAGAGCAGAGCTATGTATCTTATAGCAGTCTGAAGAGGATTGAGGTAAGAGTTTGTGATTCAGCAAGGTTTGGAAATGAAAGAATGCCCACTGTTGGGGTGGAATGACCCCAGTTCTTTCAATATTAGGGTTTCTATGGATTTTTTTCCCACATGATAGAAATTTTCCTCTTCCAGTCTCATTCATAGTGGGCACTGTTGGACTAATAATTTGCCTAAGCCAATTCCTTCTCTTTTTTTCCCCCTGATTCCTCAATTCCTTCTCTATATTATTTCTGAAACTCCTCCTTTTAAAAAAAAATTTTTTTTAAGAGAAAGAGAGCATGAGTGGAGGGGTGGGGCAGAAGTAGAGGGAGAAGCAGACTCCCCACTGAGCAGGGAACCTGACTCAGGGCTCTATCCCTGGACCCCAGGGAACATGACCTGAGCCTACAGCAGACACTTGACTGACTGAACCACCCAAACACCCCCTGTGAAACCCTTTCCTTAAATACTAAGTAAATAAGAAAAAAAAAACTTTTCAAAAAACTGCATATTTCTGGGTCTCTTTTTAGTGTGTGTAGCACCAAAACCGCTTTTCTTCATCCCTAAATTTTTCTCCTATATCGGCTTACCAATCTTCATGGGTTGACTTGGCTGCCCCACTAGTCTAATTGCCTTTTTGATAAATTAATATGGACAGCAACTTAAGTTTACATGTAAATCTTAAACATGATATTTCTTGTACTTGACTCACATTTGGTATTCTATAAGGAAGATTGCCCTGTCTCCTCCTATGAAATCAGAATAACGACCAATCCTAAGATTAAACATTTTGATAAATTCTTTCCACGTCCCAAACTGTTCACACAATGTTACAGACCAAATGTTTGTGTCTCCAAAATTCATATGTTGGAGCCCTAGCCCCCAGTGTGATGGTATGTAGGAGATGGGGTCTTTGGGAGGTAATGAGATTTAGATGAGGTCAGGAGGGCAGTGCTCTGATGGTGGCATTAGTGCCCTTCTATGAAGAAGAAAAGACAACAGAGCTTCCTCTTTCCTCATGCATGTGAAGAACAGACCATGTGAGCAGTAGTGAGAAGATGGCCACCTACAAGCCAAAAGCAGAGGCTGTAGAAAGAAAACCACCTGCCAGCACCTTGAATTTGGACTTCCATCCTCCAGAACTGTGAGATATAGTTACTGTTTAAACCACCACTCTGGTATTTTGCTACAGAAGCCAGAGCTAAGATACACAACTATAAAGTTTAGCCATATAAATCTCTTCCCTTCATCAGCTTTTATGTAGTAGTGTTCCAAGATTCATTGTTTACATATAACACCCAGTGCTCCATGGGTTTATCTTAAATGGTCTGGACTTAACACAACTTGCTTGAAACATACCAGCTGCCTTCATTGAGAAGCACCTAAGGTAGTCAAGTGTCCATCCTACCCTGCACCTTCCATGATGTCTGCCTGTCTTCCTCACTGGGCTATAAACCCCTTGAAGCCAGACTGTCTTGTTTACTGCAGTCCCTCCAGCATTAAGCATTATACCATGACATCTCACTCTTTTCTCCTTATGCTGTCATCTCACAATTTCTCAGACAGCTTGTCTAGCTCCTCTGTTCTCTCCACATAGGCCTGTGACAGACTTGTCTGTCCGTAAATGGACTTGGCAACCTTTTTGTGTCAATGAGTAACAGTTTTTTCTCTTCTGGTAGTCTTGGAATCCTCATTGACATTTGGCAATTTTCTTTCCATCTTCCTGCACACAACTCTCAAAACCCCCTTGACTAGCCAGATGACAAGAACACCAAGTTCCATGTAAGCAAAGGTGGACCCTGACCTTGTGTCTGTCCCTGCCCTCCCCTCTGCTGTGAGAGTATACCGACTTCTCAGTTTGATACTGGAGGAGGGCATATGGTGCAAATTTCAAAGCAGCAGCAGGCTTCATCTGAAACTTGGGGACCTCCTATGATCCTGTTGCTGTGGTAACCACCACCACCTGACTCTAATGCCCTTTGAGACTGTCTGATCTAAGGTGGAAATGTCCCCCAAAAGCAGACCCCGGACTGGCCGCTTCTAACTATGACCCCTCTCATAAGCACATAGCCAGCTGGGACTCTCTGTTGCTTGGGTGAAAGGGGCCTCTATATTACCACAGGAGGAATCAGATGAATCCTGGTCTTAAAAAAGGGTTTGCTTCTTCCTCCCCCCCGCCCCCGCAAGAGACATAGTCTTCAGTCCCCAACCTACTTCTGTGACACGGTTTTCTCCCTTTCTTATTACATTCTGTGTTCAAAATACTGAGCTGAAGTAGGAAGGAGCAATAACACAAAAGGATTTGAGTTATCTTCCTGTCAGGAGAGGAAGTCTCTGCTCCCAGTGTGGAATCAGAGAAGGCAGGACAGGGAGCAGAGAGTCAGCCCCCTGAGATGTGTTATTGTAACTGATCATTTCAACTCACAGGAACACACAGCACCATAAATGGGAGCAGATTTCTATCTTAAAGGGAAGCATTCCTTCCCACAGGAACACAGGTGATTTAATAGTATCCAATCCATGAGACCCATATAAATGATGCCCATTTAACTCTTTAGGAATGTAAAGGCAGAGAAGGAAGCATTTCAAATAGGAGCTTTAAAAAAGTGGCCACTTCATTCTTTGGAATTATCACATGATACAGATTTTGAACAAATTCCCATTCACTCCAAACCGAGGCAGAAGGGAAGCAACTAACGGGAGGAGCATGTTTGCCTGGGCACTGGAAGGACTAGCTTCTAGTCATGGGCCATAGTGATCCTGGGCAACTCTCTACTTGCCTAACTGAGGTTTCTTTCCGCCATGCAGAGAGGTTGGGCTGGATAATAGGTAAGACCCTGTCCAACTCTGTAACATCAGAGCTGTGTCTTCCAGTTCTTGGCTAGTTTCTGGAACAGTGATAATGCTCTCTCAATGTGTGTCATGGAAATGAATGTATTATTATAATTCATCTTGACTTTGATCTCTGGAGATTTTCTTCCACCTCATTTGGGTCTTGATTTCAGGAAGGAAAGGGGAAGCAGGCAGGCAGGAAGGAAGGAAGAAAGGGAGGAGGGAAAAGGAAGGGAAGGGAAGGGAAGGAAGGAAGGAAGGAAGGAAGGAAGGAAGGAAGGAAGGAAAGAAGCTTTGAGAAATTCTTTCCGAGAGGAATGTCTTGCCTCTCTCTGAGCTCCTAGTACATGAAGTTCCTATCCTACATGTTCCCTCTTTAAGCCTGCCAAATCAAATTGATATAAGTATGCCATATAGATTTAAGAAATAAACTACATCCCCAAATTTTCATGGAGTCCAAAGACCTGTTCATCTCCAATCACCCTTAGGACAATGGCAGTATTGATAATCAAAGTACACACTTTATTTTTCATTTTCCAAATTATTTTCCATGAACCATCTCATTTTAGCTTTTTATTATTTCTCTGAGGAATATAATACCTGGCACATATATAGGACTTTCAAAATTACAAAGTATATCATATCCAATATCCTTTTTAGATTCTGACACTTTTTAAGTTAATTTGAAAAGTTATTTGCATCCTCATTTTACTGAAAGAGGAAGCTGAAATAGAGAGTTTTTCTCTTGCCCAAGACCAGTTGCCCATTTTCTCAAGAGGCAAAAGAACCAGGATTAAGAAATCGGCTCTGACAATAGCCCCCTAGCTCTCCCACTGATGAATAGGTCTGTGTCCTTGGATAAATTGTTTAAAATCTCTGTGCCTTGGGCACCTGGGTGGCTCAGTGGGTTAAGCTGCTGCCTTCGGCTCAGGTCATGATCTCAGGGTCCTGGGATCGAGTCCCGCATCGGGCTCTCTGCTCAGCACGCAGCCTGCTTCCTCCTCTCTCTCTCTCTCTCTCGTTGCCTGCCTCTCTGCCTACTTGTGATCTCTCTCTGTCAAATAAATAAATAAAATCTTTAAAAAAAGAAATCTCTGTGCCTTAGTTTCCTCATCCATTAAATTGGAATAATAATGGCAATTTCCTCACAGAGACTGGGTAGGGGAATGGTCTAAATCAGTTAATATGTTTAGGATCCTTAAAAAAGCATCTAACAGGGGCACCTGGGTGGCTCAGTGGGTTAAAGCCTCTGCCTTCGGCTCAGGTCATGATCCCAGGGTTCTGGGATAGAGCGGGGAGCCTGCCTCCTCCTTTCTCTCTACCTGCCTCTCTGCCTACTTGTGATCTCTCTGTGTCAAATAAATAGATAAAATCTTTTAAAAAATCTAACACATCGTATCATAATTGTCATTATCATTGGCAAAGCCTAGACTAATACCTGGGTCTTCCAACTTCTAGCTCCATGATGTTTCTGCTTCCTTACATTAATATTATCCTTACTATACACATGAGCACCTACAGCCTACAGAGTTTAAGCACAAAGCCCATCCAAAGCCTCTCTTAGAGAAGTCTAGAACTGATGTGTTCTGGACTCCATTTAGTCCTTCCACCATTACACCATACTGCTCTTAAGTGTTTAAAAGTTTATAAACCAAGCAGTCTCATGAAATACTACCGACCGGCTGAAGGTAGACTCTCCCACTCTTCCAGGGAAAGGATCTTCTACCTTCAGTCTTAAGAGAGCAAAGGTTTTCAGATGGCTCGTTGCAATGGGCACGTGCTTACTGCCGTCTCCACACCATTCCTTAATGTTGTCTGTCCACTGGGATAGCCTCTGTTCTTTTCCTTCCAACTGCAATTATCATTAGTGCCAGATGATTCAATATTTTGACTATTTATGGCTCTCGGAGCACAAGTCTTGCTTTTTGTGCTTTTATTATGTACCTTGAGAGTAGACTATGTTGTGTGTAGGTGTGTATTCTCCACTGCACATGGCAAAATACTCAGTCAATAGCAGGTATATAAATAGTTCTTGATACATGAATTGATTAATTGCTTGATGGGCCAATAGTGCATTCTCCCATTGATTGACAATTGTTCAAGATGCTCGAAGAACTTGCCCAGATGGCATTTATCATTACAGTGACAGAACAAAGTAGAGGTTTCAGGAGTTGTCTGTGGGGGGAAGAGCAGGGGCTGGGGAGGGAAGAAAGGTCCCCTCGCTCTCATCCGGGCTGGCTGCCGCAAAGCCTCAGAACCTGGCCCGTGCGACTGTCTGAGCGCACACTGTGTGTGTGGAAGACTCAGACCTGAACCAGACCCGCCCTCCTGTCCACAATCCGTACCCCTCACAGCATAGCCAGACCAGACGTGACCTTGCTCTACAATTAAAAACAAGTGAAAGTCATCTGCCAGGGTCACTTGGCACCAAAGTCCTGTGACAGAAGGGGCTCCACTTAAAGGGCAACACAAATCCAGGGCATTAAAATAACCTGAATGGTGTCGTTTTCTGATCAAATGCCTTTCCCTGTCGGGTTTGTGATTTTTGAGCCTGAGAATGTCCCCTCGAGGCTCAGGTTTCTCTGCTGTCACACTGGTCTCAGGCCTGGAATGTGAGCACCGGCCACGGAGGTCTGAGGTAGCTATGTCACAGTCCCAGAATGGAGAGACATTATCTCATAGACAGTGGCAGCAGGCAGGCACCAGGGTGCTGCTGGCGGGCACAGTCAGAATCTGGCCCGGTGAGTACTTCTCACCTGAGGTTCCCAGCAGACAGAGGGTCTCAGGCCCCAGATGCCAATCTGTGCCCTAGTAAACTGCGGTCTCGCAAAGCTTCCTACCCAGGAGTTGGCACAGGAAAACAGAAGCCAGGATACAGACAGGCTCCTCTTTGCAACAGGTCATGTTGATTTGTAGGAGGGTGATCCCAGATGCATCTGAGGGGCTTGGTTGGAACTCAGAAAACAGCCTTCCACGTGGAGAAAGATGGGGTGCTAAAGGCAGGGCTAGGCTTCCATCGGTCCTTCCCTGGGCCCCTGAGGGCAGGATTGCTTCCCACAGGGCAGGTGGGGCCTGGAGGCCTATGAGGTAACCATCCCTTTCAGCTCTTGGAGACGATGAGGCCCCCAGGGGAAACCAGCAGCCCTCTCCTAGAGTAATAGAGGTCATCAGAGTCCTAACCACTTTGATCATGAACTATCTTGGAGTTCCTACCCAGCCCTGGGGGCAGGGAGGGGGTCCTTTCCTCCTTGGTAGCCTATTCACCTGGTTATCTTTCCCTGGCTCTGCTCTGAGACGCTTCTGTTACAACCAAGCCATTTTCCAAACAGGTCCTGCCTGCTCCTGCCTCCTCCCAGAGCTCATTCCTTCCTGGACTGAAGAGTCTTCCCCTCCTTAGCCTGCCCTTTAATCGGGGTCCACACTGGATTGGTTCCTTCTGCTCCGCCGGGCATCTGAGGGCCTGTGGCTCCTTCAGAACCAGGAGTGTCTGCTCCTTTCATGTGATTGGTGCCACACACCTGCTTCAGGCTCCTTCAGCACTTTGATGGGAGGTCCTCAATACTTGTTAGTGAAATCGGTGGGAAAATGAATGAGCAAACAAACATTTCTGTATAAAGTAAGGACCTTTCTGGCTAATGATGTAACATATAGTCTGCCATGCGATAACGCAAGGCTTCCTTTCAAAGAACCAAAGAGCAGGGGCACTTGGGTGGCTCAGTTGTTAAGCATCTGCCTTCAGCTCAGGTCATGTTCCTAGGGTCCTGGGCTTGAGCCCTGCATGGGGTTCCCTGCTCAGTGGTAAGCCTGCTTCTCCCACTTCCCTGCCTGTGTTCCCCCTCTCACTGGGTCTCTCTGTGTCAAATAAATAAAATCTTAAAAAAATAAAGAACCAAAGAGCATTAGAACTATAGAAGGTCCTTGAAAGGAGGTCAGTTCTCAATTGTACAGAGTAGGAAACGGAGTCCCAAAGAGGGAAAAATGAATGGGAAAAGCACTTGAAAAGTTAATATCTCTGACTTCTTCCTAGGACTTGGCCTGATGTGACAATTAATTCATCTGAACAAACTTGGAGCTATCAATTTTCTACTGGTTTTGCATTTGAATAATTTTATTAGAGTCAAAAACCAAACAAGAGAACAAGGCTAGTCACATAAAATTTCACCTCTTCATGCTTCTGAGTGTTTTCAGAGGCATTATTGAAAAGGAATGATCTGCACTGATTAGGTCCAGTGTCCCTTCAGTAGCCCAGACTGGCACAAATACTGAACCATTGTTTCTTTATTCTTCCCAATCTTTGTGTGTCAGGCAGGACCCTGCAGGACCATTTCCTGGAATAAAGAGGAAATCTAGGTATAAGTTCATAGCTAAGCTACAGTTGGGGTTCCAGGTCTTCATCTGGCCTTCTCTGTAGACACCTGTGTAATGCTGACTGCACGTCACTGAAAATGGCCTGGAACCGTTCAGCGCCACTAATGAGCAATTCAGCTGAATGTAGGCCCTGGTATTAATCAGACAAACGGCCATTCTCAATTTCCTTTTTTTTTTTCCCCTAATTCCCCTGAGGGTTCCAAGAAAATCCTATCCTAAGTCTTCTCTCCCAGGTGGCCCTTGAGGGTGGTTGCCCCCTTGCTCTTCTTGTAAGATTGTGTTTGACAGCAATAAAAACCAACAGTTCAACAGTAATAATTTCTTGGCAGGACAGATTGGTATGAGACTTGTCCCAAAACAAAATAAGCCTTTCAAGGAAGTGTATTTCAAGTTGGACTCACGTTCCGAAGACACTGAGATTCTTATATGACTGACATAGCAGCCGAAGGCTGAGCCTCAGCCAGGGCCGTCAATGATTGTCAATAACACGACAGAGCAGAGAGAAGACTCAGGGGCTGAGTATGCATCTGAACAGTTCAAACAGAGGTAACTGGAAATGCCGCGGAGCTTGTTCTGGGGAAAAGCTTTTTATACCCCAGCTTGATTTTCTTAAAAGGCCTTGTTAGTGACTTCAGGCCTAGAGGAGGATGTGGCGGGTCAGGGTAGTATCTCCTTTCCTTTCCTTCCACTTCTTCTGGCTACCCATTCCTTCCCACCATTTCCATAATTCTTCCCATGCCACCTACCACCATTTCACTGCTGTATGTGCCACTCAGAGGAGCTCTCTGCACATTATGCCCCCAGGGAGCATTCCATGTCCCCTGTGTATGGCAACTTACAGGCCTCTGGTTGTCTGCATCCTGAGTTGTTATAAAGCCTTGCTCTCTGGGCTTGGTTGCAGTGCACGGGTTCACAGACCGACTCAAACATCAATGGTGGAAATGTCCGCTGGGGTCATCATTTTTGGCTACGACCTGAGGATAACCAAGTCGCTTTTGCGCTGCAACCTCGAAAGGCCACAAGAGTGCGCCCAAGACCTCCCAAGTCAGGTTAGGACAAGAGGCATTGAGGCCAGGAGGTGGCGCTGTTGCCTTAACCTTCAAGAAGGGAGAGGCTCCAGTTTAGGCAGGCTGTGAGCATACCAGTTTGGGGGACACACAGGCAGCCTCAGGTGACCCCTAGATAGGATGTTATGCTGTCCCAGCCAAACATCGCTACCCGACTCTGAGATTAAAGCCAAGTCCCAGTCAGCCTGATTCAATAAGAAAGCTCTGGAGGAGATTATCAGAACTCTTGGGTTCTAGTTCTGACTGCCCCGCTGTTTTGCTGGGAGGGCTTGAAGGAAACCACTTATTCTTTTGCCCCTACAGCTTCCTCGACCTTCCATGCATTCAACCAACATAACTTAAGATTTAGGAGTGTCAGGTGGGCTTAGGATTTGGGAATAAGAAAGACAAAACCCATGTTCTTGACAAATCCACTGTGTGCAGGGGGTGGGTGGGGGGGGGCGCGTATCATCAGAAAGTCAAGGGTAGAGAAAGGAAGTGTAGGGAGGGAGGCACACACAGAAGCACACAGGAAGAGGACTTCACCAGCCTGGTGGGTGGGTGAAGAGTTCCTGGTGATCCTAGAGAGTCTCACAGCTGAATGGGAGCCATGGTGGTAAAGAAGGTTTAGAAGGGCAGAGGGGCACCCAGGGCAAAGGCAGAGGCAGGAAAGAGCCCGGTGGTGAGTGTGGCTCTCGTCTAAATGAGTATGTTAGAAAGTGGAGCTGGATGAGGACACAGGGGCCAGGCAGTTGGGGTTTGCAGGCCCTGTCCAGAGGTCCCTCTACAGGCTTTGTGGGCCACCTGCTCTGAGAAAGGGAGAATTACAGAGACCAGTGGTGTCACTAATACATCTGTTTATTCATAGGTGCATAAATCTGCACTCATTTGGAGATAAAGGAGTAACCCCCACAGGCGAGGGAGGGTTGGGAGAGACATTGGAACAACATCCACCTTCTTTTTCCTTTTTTTTTTTTTTTTTTTTTTTAAGATTGCATTTATTTATTTGAGAGAGAAAGGGAGAGAGAGAAATAGAGAGTGCACACTAGCAGGGTGAGGGGCAGAGGAAGAACCAGACTTCCTGCTGAGCCAGGAGCCCTGACATGGGGCTCAGTCCTGGATCCAGACTCCAGGATCATGACCTGAGCCGAAGGCAGATGCTCAGCTTAACTGGCTGAGCCACCCAGTGTCCCTAGTGTCCACCTTCTACTGGGTTGTAACTTGACTTGAAGTCACAGCTAGGCACCATGGTTCTCTCTCTTTCCTTCCTGACCAAGGAGTACAACAAACTCATTAGGATATGAACTTGTTAAGCTGAAGAGCAGCCATATATTTATTTAGCAAGATAATATGCACATTATTAATGCAAGATTATAAGTCACCAATTTATAAAATATAAATTGTCATTTATTTAGCAAAACAAAGGTATGGGGGCACCCAGGTGGCTCGGTTGGTTAAGCATCTGACTTCGGCTCAGGTCGTGATCTCAGGGTTATGGGATGGAGCCCTGCATTGGGCAAACAAAAAACCCCAAAGCTATGTACTCATGTTTTATAGATGAGAAATAAAAGACCCAGCTCACGCAGCTCATAGATGGTGATGCTGGCACTCTGTCTGGGCTTTCTGATCTAACTGCATGTCTTCGCCTTTTCACTCTGACTGCTTTTGGAATTGACCACCTCCGGGGAAGGCAAGTCCAGCATCACTGGTACCTAGTGCATTCACTCACTCTGTGACCTTGAAGGCTACAAACAGAGGTTTATGTCTCAGAGTGGGTGTTTCTGGCTTCAGTTTTCATCCTAAAACCCCCTGTTCTAGAATGAGCACCAGCTGGTCACCAGCACTGACAGGGCACACAGTGCACCATGAGTTCTAGAGAGAGAGGAGAGATTTTCAAAGGCACTACTGTATGGACATTATGGCTAGGGCACACGTTCAATGTTGTGTCGGCATCTGGGACGATGTTGTGGAGTGGACCTGTGACTTGACATACCCTTAGTTAAAATGGCATCTTTCCCAGATGCTTAGTTTCCAAACAGAAAACAGCCTGAAATTTCATTTTTTTTTTAAGTTTTTCCTCCAAAATCCTTGCCAGTGTATTGATGTTTATGGAAAGAATGTTTTTAATCAGCTAAGTGTATTGAAGTATGTAAAGTTCTCGGAAGGAATATAGCCCACCAGGGAGGCAGAGAGAAGGGGCTTCTGGCAAAAACAAATGGAGGACCCCATACTCAACATCACTGGAAAGAAACTAAGTCCAATAAAAGGATAGTGATGGGGGCAGATTATGGAAAAAAAAAAAAATCTGTGAGACTGGAACACATGGCATGCAAATAGTCCAAAGAAGAACATGTAAATTAGCATCAGATTTCCAAAGAATCTGTGAGTTGAGAGCCTAGAGAGACCATCTCTCCAGATGATGCTACCGAACCCCAGGAAAGGAAGCAACTTGCTCTAGTAAAAACAGCTACCATCAAAGAGGGCTCACAGGACATCAGGCCTTGATTTCAATACTCCATGTGAATCAGTCCACTTCATTGTCCCAGAAAGGGCAGGGAGCCTGAGGTTTGTTCCCTACTGGCAGATGGTGAAACAGATGCTTAGGAAGGTTAAGGTCCTTGCCCAGCTCATCTCATTAGTAAGGGGCAAAGCAGTGATCCAAATCAAGGCAGTTTAGTTCCCAGCCAGCCCATCGTCACAATCAGGGCGCTCCTGGAACTGTTGCAGATCAGCCCCAGAAGCAAGACGAAAGCCCCGTGCCCCAGTCCCCTGGTCTTGTTTGTTACACCATCCGCTCTCTCCTCAGGTGGGCCCAAAAGGTTCTCCCCTCAGAGCCATGGAGGCTGATCCTTACGTGGAATGCTCTTCTCCTGCGTCTTCATGGAGCCTGCTCCCTCGGGTCCTTTTCTGACGACCCCAGATAAAAGGGCAACATATTCTGCCCTCTGCAGCTCTGGATGCCAGACACTCCTTACTTGGCTTCCTTTGTGGAGAACAGATCTCCCCATCTACTTGCTATATACGTGCTCATTGTGGCTGTGGTCCTGCAGTGTCTCCTACTGAGTACAAGCTCATGAAGGCAGCGTCTATGCTTTCTTCAATGACATATTCTGGGTGCCCAGCACATATAAGCATTCAATAAACATTTGATGAGAAAGTAAATGAATAAATGAACAAATGTGTGAATGGTAAATCATTCCCTGACCCAAAGCAGAGAACTCAGGTGCTCTGTGCAGCACCATGAAAATCAACCCCAGCTGCTTGTGACTAAGATGCTCCCCAAACATCTCACTCTGGTCCAGATCCATCCTCTTCCAGGAAATCTGAATCCTTCCACCATGAGCTCCCAGCAAGATTCATTTCTTGAATTGTAATATCATGTCTTCTATTAAACTGTAGGTACTTCTGAAAGGAAGAACATCCTACGTTAATTAACATTAATTAATTATCATAATAATTATCATTAACTAACATTAATTATCAGCCATTAACACTTGTGAATATACTAAAGTAATACATAAACAAGATTTTATATGTAACGGATCCAAACTCAAATACAGCTAGCGTGGTTGGAGTGTTTGGAACATGCCAGTCATAGTGCTAGGTACTTCACACATTGCACTAATTGCCAAGTATTTCCGGCTCTCTGCCTTCCTGGCACTTGCGGGAATTGCACTTCCCAGGCCCTTTGTGGTGGGTGGCACCGTGTGACCAGTTCCAGCCAATCAGAAGCCAATGGCCGTGTTACCCACCTAGCCTGCTAATGAAAGGCTCATGAAACCCCTCCGAGCTCTCTTTTTCTTTCTGCTAGCCAACTGGCCCCATCGAGGTGGTGACTGCTTAGTCAGCCTGGGCCCCTGAGTGACAGTGAGGAGCACAGGACCCACATGACCCCAGTGTCTACACTGCAATCTTTTGAGTTAATCTGTGCTATCTCTGCTTTATGAGAAAAGAAGAGGCTCGACATTATTAAAGGATATCCACAAGGTTACGTGGCCAGCAAGTGAGAGAGCCAGGAAGGGAACCAGGTGTGTTTGATGCTAAAGCCTATAACATTTATCTACTTTTACTCTCTCTCCCAGATCTTTATTGAATAAATAAGGATAGAGAAATGAAAATACCATCTGTTTCCTGGAAAACAGCAGCTTTGTAAGGCACCCCAGCTTTTTGGGGACAAGAAGGCACTGGGATCTTGGGGAAAATGCTTGTACAAACTGGTGATATTCTCCCTGTTCATGTTTTTGCTTGTTGGAGAGGTAGAATCCTTGTTTGATTCTTTCCCATTGCGGACTTATCCGTGAGGAAGTCAGCACTGGGCACCAGCTTTGTGCTGAGGGCTCCCTGACAAACCCAGCACTCAAGCCCGTGCTGAAGGATCTGCAGGCTGCCCACTTGATCCCACTCCTCTTCTATTTTCCTACAGGAAATGGTCACCACTGCTGAAGACAATTGCTCAACTGTTTGTTCTGAGAGCGATGCCGGGGCAAGTCTCCAACCCCCCGTGTACTCTTTATAGTATTTGGCACAAGCTACATGGAAGGGATAGAAAATTCTGAAGTCTGTATCACATAAGAACAAAACAGAAATGCTCGGGAGGCAGGGGCCTCCCGCACAAAATCTTTCACCCCTGCTAGCACGGCACCTAAATTTTTGGCCGTTAGAAATCTTTTCCTTTCGGTTAAAGCAGATTTCTCTTCTTGCCTAGGACCTGCTCAGACTGTTGTATAAAATCTTCCTTTGCCATGTACCCATAGGATTGCCCTAACAACTCATAACAACCACCTCAGCATTGAGGTCTTGCAGAAATAACCCAAAGAATCTGGCAACATAAGAAATGACGGTGCTTCTAGATATTAAACACCTCCATTTTGAAAACTAAAATGCTCCTTAAGGTGTTCTCTTGTTAAGTGGCTTTTTCCTGAAAGAACTCCCACAGAGGATTTTTGTTCTGTTATTGTTCTTTGCAACTGGGGCTGGGGAGGGGCAGAAGCCCATTTTCTCATGAGAACTAAATTGACAAGAACTATCATTGTGCTGTTTAGAACCCAAACTACCTGCACTATATCCACCACAGGCTCGGGGACCTGAGTAGATTCCCAAAGTTTGGACTGAAATTGTTCCATGAGAAGTGTGTTTCTTTCCGAGGGTCAGTGGAAGGGAGCCATGGTGGGCACCTGTGTGGTGAGGGACAGCCACGGACCAAAAGAAATGAAAAGAACTAGAAGATGATGTAGCATGAGAGGAGAGGTTTCAAGGAGAGTAAGGGGGAAATAAGGCATCAGGACTCAAAGACCAGGTCTTGAGGCTAGACATCCAGAACCTCACCTTAAAAAGCCGAGGAGATATAATGATGACCCCATGCAGAGAAGAGAGGCAACATGAGAATTTTTTGTAGACTGAACCATGACATGAAATTGTATTATTTAAGGCTGAATTTTTTTTGAATATCCTTGATTTTCTTGATCTCTTTGGTATATTATCCAAGATCATCTTGTGAAATACTTTGAACCCAGATTCAAGTTGAACATGAAACAAAGCCGAGTGTGAAAAAGAAAAATTGCACAAATCTAAATAAGAAATAATGTAAAATCATTCAATAAATCTCAAACTGGAGCAATATATAAACATTTGGCCCATTTGGAAGCCTGAGTGCAGAGTGGCTGTGGGACGTGGGGGTCCGGTGCTCTGACCCTGCTGTGAAGGAGAACTCACCCCATGTGGCCTGTGTGTGCCCAGCTCCTTCTGCAGGGGAACGGAGGTGTCCCAGAGGAGTAACAGCTGCCTGCTCTTTGTGTGTGTGTATCATGTGGCTGACCGAAAGTGGGTGCTGGCAGAGATTCCTTTGCTCTAGGTTTGCCAGAGATGGAGACGTGATGCTGACAGGGATTGATGGTTCATCCGGTTCTGTGTAATGTGTTACCATAAAGAGAGGAAGAGCTGGGGTCGTGCAGGCCTGGGCTTGATATTGGCTTTGTCATTTGTTTACTCCTCCCTGACTAGAGGCCAACCACTGATGTTTACAAAGCCTCAGTTACCCACGAATAAGATGAGGACAGCTGGATCACGCACGTACACTTTTTATAGGCATGGTAAGTGAGGGATGTGAATAAATTGTCCAGCTCATAGTGGGCACTCACATAATTCCTTTCCTCTTCTGGAGGGAGAAATGGAATTCACAAAGATGCTGAATCGTATGCTGATCTCCATATCCGTTCAGGCCACAGTCCCCGAACCCGGCTAGCGTCCCAGCCTCTTCTGGTCTTGGGTTAGTCAGTCACTCAACAGCCAGAGTGCTTTCCCTAAATCTTAACTCTCACTTCAAAGCCCCATTTGAAATTCCTCAATGGCTTCCTGTTCCCAGATCCTCAGCAGGGCATCAGGAAACCTCTCATGAATTGGCCCCACTTTCTGCTCCAATGTCACTGTTCACTGTCATGAACACCCTCCCTGGCTTTGCCCAGGTCGCACACACTTCCAACCCTTCCTGCCCAGCAGTGCACACAGGACTTGATGATTCCCCACATCTCCCTTCCATAGGCCCTTCTTCTATTTGGGTAACTTTTACCCAAACTCCAGGTCTCAGCTTAGATGTTACTTTCCACTTTCTCTGATCTTCTAATGTGCTCTTCATTGCACTGTACACAAAAGCCTGTCTCAACCTAATGTCCTACTAAAAATCCATGCATACTCATCCCATTGTGGACCAAACTCTAAGCCTCCGAGGGCAGAGTCTTTGTCTTCTTCACTACGTCTCCTCAGCTTAGAGAATGGTGTAGAATAGACAGTAAATTTATTGCTTAACCTTTTAGTTTGAAATGATAAACTCAAAGTTTCAAAAACAGTACAAAGTTCCCATGTATCTTTCACCCGTCTTCCTCTTATGTTAATATCTTATAAAATCATAGTAAAATTATTGAAAACAAGATATCATTGACCCAGGACTTTTAAGTAACCTACAGATCTCATTTGAATTTTACTAATTTTCCCACTGGGAGGTTGTGCTTTATAATATGAAACATACACTTGGTCTTCATCCCCATCCCTGGTACAGAGCTCCTAAAATCCATGGAATTTCCTCTGATGAAAACAGTAGAAATGCCTTTTGTTATGTTTATAAGACGGCCTTTGCAAAGGAGGAGGTCACAAAGGATGGAGACTGGTTGCTCTGTGGTTAGAGGGTTGGAAATTTGAGTCCCTGCCCCTCAACTCCAGGGAGGGAAAAAGGGGCAGAAATTGAGTTTGGTCACCAATGGCCAATGATTTAATCATTTGTGCCTATGTAGTGAAGCCTCTATAAAAACCAAAGGGTGGTGAACTTGGAGGTGCTGGGAGAGTGGCTGCCTGGAGAGGGCCTGGAACCCCCATACCGCTCCCCCATACCTTGCCCTATACATCTATGCATTTGGTTGTTTCTAAGTTATGGTCTTTTATAATAAACTGCTAAATGTAAGCAAATGTTTCTCTGAGTTTTGTGAGCCACTCTAGCAAACTAATGGAACCATAGGAGGGTCCTGGGAACCTCTAAACTATTGCCCAACTGTCAGAAACACAGGTCACAACTTGGACTTTTATTCTATTTTATTTTATTTTTTAAAGATTTTATTTATTTGTTTGACAGAGAGAGAGATCACAAGTAGGCAGAGAGGCAGGCAGAGAGAGAGAAAGGGAAGCAGGCGTCCTGCTGAGCAGAGAGCCCGATGTGGGGCTCAATCCCAGGACCCTGGGATCTTGACCTGAGCCGAAGGCAGAGGCTTAACCCACCGAGCCACCCAGGCGCCCCACAACTTGGACTTTTAATTGACATCTGAAGATCTGAAGTTGGGTGGGTGGCAGGGCTGGGTGCCTTGTGAGACTGGGCCCTTAACCTGTGGGATCTTATGCTCTCTCAAGGTAGATAATGTCAGAACTGAGTTAATTGCATGGTGGTGTGGAAAACACACACTGACATCAGTGTCAGCATCAAACCCGCAGGGTCCTTTTCCTCACCTCATCCTATGTTGCATTTAGCTGTAATGTCTCCTTCGTCTCCTACAACCTGAGATGTTCCTCAGTCCCGTTTTGTCTTTCATGACTTTCATACTTTTGAAGACTCCTGATCAGTTATTTTATAGAATGTTTCTCAAGGTTAGATGGAGGTTATGTATTTTTGGCAAGAAGACCACAGAGTGACGCATTGTTCTTCTCCATGCATCCTATCATGAGGTACTTGATTGTTTATGTGACTTACCCCTGCAATGCTGATGGTGATCATTTAATTAAGGTGGTGTCTGCCAGGTTTTCTATTGTAAAATTACTATTTTCCCTTTGCAATGAATAGGTATTGTGTGAGGAGATACTTTAAGATCAATAAACAATTTTGAATAAATCAATGAATGTTGGAACAAAGGACTGAATCTGAAAGAAATTTAACTAAAAGAGTTGTAAATAGGGACACCTGGGTGGTTCAGTGGGTCACTTGGCTGCCTTCAGCTCAGGTCACGATCTCAGGGTCTTGGGGATAGAGCCCCATGTGGGTCTCCCTGCTCAGCGGGAAGTCTGCTTCTCCTTCTCCCTCTGCATGCTGCTTCCCCTGCTTGTGCTTGCTCTCTCTCTCTCCATCAAAATAAGTAAAATCTAAAAAAAAAAAAAAAAGAAGAAAAAAAAGTTGTAAATGTAAGTTCTGCAATTGCATTAAAAAAATGTAGCAAGGATACAAGAGAGAAAATAAGACAATAAATAAATGAGTCAAAAACCACCATCTAAATAATGTTAAGAGAACAAGCCTAGATATATCACCATTATCTCTTCTTCTCTCATATCACATATTTATATTTAAAAAGTGCTTAAAGAGGTTTCAAGGGTGAGGTGATTAAACACATTTTTATCTTCTGCTAGAGGCCAGTTGCTGTGAAAGATGTCACTCGGCTATGCAAACAAACTGGAGCCCATTCAGAGAAGTGAGCAGTGAGATGTGGCTTTCCTGAGAAAGATCTAAGGAACAAAATATGCCCAAATTACAAAGATAGCACTCAAGACAGTACAGAGTATTATCTTCTTGGGCCATCCTCACAAAAAAACCATCATCTGGGTATCTTCTATAACAGACATGTATTTTCTCATAGTTCTGGAGGCTGGACGTCCAAGAGCATGGTGCCCATTTAGGTCCCAGTGAGGGCTCTCTTCCTGGTTTGCAGATGGCTGCCTTCTAGATGTGTCCTCACAAAGAGAGAGAAAGAGCTCTCAGTTCTCTTCTTATAAGGACACTAATCCTATTGGATCAGGTTCCCATCCTTATTATCTCATTTGACCTTAATTACCTCTATAAAAGCCCCATCTCCAAATATGGTCTTATTGGGGGTTGGGGTTTCAGCATATGAATCTGGGGGGACACACTCAATCCTTAGCCATAGTTAGGTTATCCTCAAGTGTTTCACAGCACTTCGCTGTGTAACAGGATGTTAAAGTGGAACGTCTCTTATCATCTCAGTTTCTGTCGAAACCTCACACCACATGCAATAGGTGTCAACACTCCACATTTAAAGCCAGGTTCTTGGCATGCATTAGCCCATCACCCACCTCCAAATGACAGGAAAGATTAGGAATCCATTAAGAGGCACAGTAATATGAAGTTTCTCTAGGAAAAAGCTGTGTGCTAAAGCTCTCCACAGTTCAGGCCAACTAAGAGGAGCTTCAAAGAACCTCCTAGCATGTTTGACATGTGTCCCTTGGATTGAGGGAGGATTGTGGAGCTGGTATCTAACTCACATTTGGAAGAAAGTCTGGAAGAAAGAGGCTAGGGCGTGGGGGTGGGTGAGGCTCTGTCGACAGAAGGAAGAGAAAGCTCTATCAAAGTGCACTGTGCCAAAAGCCAGACAAAAATATGTGTTTCCCAAGGTCCAAATATGGCCCCTAAGGGAAAGCCTAGCCATGAACTAGTTTGAAGAACTCTATCCAAGGGGCCACTGAAGTGGGGAGGGGTGAGGGTGGGTGACCCCAGAAGAAGAAGATTGTCCTGGGCAGGTAGAATGTCCTAAGCATCCAGCCAAGAGAGGCAACAATCCCATCTGAAAACTGCTGTGGAAAGTCCCCAGTGTGAGGAGCTCAGAGGAACGTGGTAAAGTCCCTTTGCAAAAAAGAAGAAGTACTTGGGTTCTCAACACCAAGGATACTTGTGCCAGGTCACACCTGCACCTGTCAAGTTGGGAGGCCTCTCTTGCCCACCTCTTTCCCCGAAATAGGCAGGGGCAACATGAAGAACAAGAAGGATGCATAGGCCAGAGTGGGGGAGGCAAAGAGAAGCAGTCTTGGCAGGCCTCCCAGCCCCACGCAGGCTTTGAGAGGTGAGGACAAAGGTAGTTTGTCAAAAGAGAGTTTGGCGTTTGGTAAAAGACTATACTAGCTTTTTAATATCTGAAAATGACCAGAACATTCTATAGAATCTTCAGGAAGGAAGAAGGAATTAAGAAAGGAGTGGAGGAAAAATTAAGTTCTTTCCTATTTACCTTCTACCAAGTGCAGCCTTTCAAAAACAGTTTCATGAAGTGTGGTTAGCTGAGCAGCCATGGAGGCCTACATTTAAAAAGGCTCTGGACTTGCCTTAATGCACTGCTGCTACCATCTTGAAATTCTCACCTTGTTACCAATATTTCTTAACAAGGGGTCCCACATTTTCATTTTGCATGGACCCTGCAAATCATGCAGCTGGGCCTAGTTTCTACAGAGCAGGGATGTGGCCATGTTCTATGGAACCCTAAGGGACACACAGTGGGACTGATCATTGAGAGGTGGAGAGAAACAATATTGGGAAGAGTTTTGTTTGGCTGCCCAAACTGAAATAGGCTACAAATAGGAAGGGCTTCCAGTCACCAGGATCCTCAGCTGAGGGTCAGCTACGTGGCAGGAACTGTGGAGACACAATGTAAGTTCTGGACACTGTAGCCTCCCAAATCCCTGCCGATCCTGGGATTATCTAATTCTTTGATTAATCAATCTCCTTCAAGATGTCTTTTTTTTTTTTTTTTTTTTTTTTACCAACTTCACCAGGAAATGAATTCATTAGTAACGAGAACAGGTAAGAATATTTTCAAGTCCAGCCTCTAACCGCTACATGGTTTAGGAGGTTCCCCAACTCCCTCAGTTTCTGTCCAAATTGTGAGCTGTTGTTTTCCTTTATGAGGACATTATTGCCATTACTCACTTTATTTTTGATCATTGTAAGTTGGATCTTAGTATGGCTGGCACACTGTGACTTCTTGCTTCTAAGAAAAAGGCCTAAAAAAATCTCAGAAGTGTTTTGGGCCTAAAGCCACTTTCATTAATCATCATTTTGACAATGAAACATAAACAGACATGACACATATTTATTAAATTTAACGTTCAAAATCTACAGGCGTGTTTTGGTTATTGTTATCATCATCAATATTATTATTCATGTGGGAGAGTGTTCTAGGAGAAGAAAAGAAAGCCCGTTGCTTTCTGGGATCTGCCTCATATAACCTCTCAATCTGAAAAGTACATCTTCTTTGCACCACCTTTATAGAGCTAGTCTCTGAAGGCACAACTTGAGGGTCAAAGCTCCACTACAAAGACCTACCATTGATGACAATGCTGAGTCCAGGAACTGACAGGAAATGGGTATGTTTAGTCATGGTCAGTAAACCCATTTCCTTACAGACTCACTCCCCCTTCATATTAGAAAGCTTTGAGCTTCTTTCATACCATAGTTTGGCCTTGACCTTTCTAGCACTTAGCCTCCCTACAATGGAGTCTATGTATCTCCATACCCTCAGTGCAGGCCTCCTAATTATAGCTATCAGTTAAACTGTCAGGAAGAAATTCCCAGTTCAATCACGTCTTTATCAGACTTCAGCTGCCAATGGGGTCATGTTAGGCGTCAAGTCTGACCTGCCCAGAGCCCCTGTGATGTGTTGGTCTGCATTCTCACTGGGGCCTTTGTGAGCAAGGGGGCCAGACAGCCACCTGGTTGCCCCCAGCTAAGTTCCCTGTCCCACTGCATTGCCCAGAGAGGGTGGAGTCAAGAGAAACAATGGGGCTGACTTAATGTAGGTTCTTCCCTTTGGCTCTATCTTTGGGGAATTTTGTGCACAGGAGTTATACAGGGTTGTCAAAGCCCTAAATTGGAAATGGAGACTCCTGAACAGGGAGGAATCTGGTACCAGGGGGAAATAAATTCTTCAGCTGGGATCTGCTCTCAGAGATTATAGAATCATGGAATTTTATCATTGCCTAGGAACGTAGCTATCATCTGTCTAACATTTATTTAACAGATCAGTGTAAATGTGGCCAAGGGACTTGGGTTTTACTTTTATTGCTGAGTCTGGCTTTCTTGAGTTTCAGGTGAGTAATATTTTAACTTACTATTTTAACATGAGCACCATAATAGGGGAGAATGATGGCTGTTCATATGTGACCTCATATTATTCTCTAGTTGTTTCATGCAAATATGTTTTATCTTTTATACCAGATCACAAAATATCCCAAGAACAGGTCATTTCTTTTCTGTTCCCCATAGAAAGGTACTAGCAAAGAAAATGCTTTAAAGTATTTGCTGAGAGTTAATGTGCCATCTTTACTCATTTTCCTGTTTGGGTGTGTTTCTATGTGTCTGTGTCTCCCTTTATAAATTATAAACACTATGTATAAGTTAAAATAGAACCGCCAAATTTTATAGCTGGTCATACTATCTCATCTAAATGGTGAGCACACAGAGATCCAGAGACCTGAAGTTACTTGCATAAGATCACTCAATTAACATATGATTTAAATGCAGATCCACTTTCTGCTCATTTATGTTACCTCCTTGTGATAGTCATAGATCAATATTGAAGGTCACAAAGAAAATAAGACATCAGAAGAGACAAGGAGAATCAGCCCTGATAATGTTATCATTGTTACTAGTAATACCTTAAATATGTAATTTTATTTTTTTTTCAGTGTTCCAAGATTCATTTTTTATGCACCACACCCAGTGCTCCATGCAATACGTGCCCTCCATAATACCCACCACCAGGGCCTCCCAATCCCCCATCCCTCCTCCACTCCAAAACCCTCAGTTTGTTTCTCAGTGCCCACAGTCTCTCATGGTTTGTCTCCCCCTCCATTTTTGGCCAATTCACTTCTCCTCTCTTTCATCCAATGTCCTCCATGTTATTCTTTATGCTCCACAGTAAGTGAAACCATGTAATAATTGACTCTCCCCGCTTGACTTATTTCAGTCAGCATAATTTCTTCCAGTCCCGCCCATGATGGTACAAAAGTTGGGTATTCATCCTTTCTGTGGAGGCTTAATACTCCATTGTTTATATGGACCACATCTTCTTTATCCATTTGTCTGTTGAAGGGCATCTTGGCTCTTGAGCTGTTAGAGTTTACAAAGATAAACACTGAACAGTTTCTTGTATATCCTTTAGTAACAGGAACCATAAATAAGCCTATGTCCCATGTATGCATGTTTACTTACAGAAAAGGAATTTTCCTATATACATTGCTCTGCACTTTTTTGTTTTGTTTTGTTTTTTCACTTAATGATATTACTTAGTAGGGATCCTCCTGCATTAGCACATGCAGATTTACTTTATGCTTTTTAAAAGGCACTTATGGTTGGATAGACCATAACTTATTTAACCAGTCCCCTACTGATGGGCAGTTAAGTTGTTTCCAGATTTATGCTAAGAAATGTGCATTTTTAAAAACAATCTCCCCTGGAGAGTTTTAAGTAACTAACTTGATATCAGATCAGCATTTTGGAATCACCAATAGGCTTATACCCTTATTTTAGTAGATGATAAAACTAAAGTCCAGACAAGTTTGGGACCTTCAACTATTAGGGGTAAAACCATAACTAGAACCTGGTGTTCCTGAGTCTTCTCCCACCATTCATTCCAGTGCATTTGGGCCACATAAGGGCACTGGACACACTTGCTTTGGTTATTTGTAGCAACCACCTAATATCTGGCCCAACAGAGTCTTTGTTAAAAGAACTGATTCATCAAAATATTCTCATTGTGGTTTAAATTTTACCAGCCCAAAGATCACTGAGTTAAACTTCCCTTTTCGGTAGATGAACCAAAGTGCTTTGAATGAAGACGTAATTCAATAAAAACTTAATACTCTCATAAAATTGAATATTCTCTGGTTCCCCAATGAACTCCAAAACTTATTAGCTTTCTTCTGCAGATGATGTGAGATGGCTTGTTTTACCTAAACTAACCCCATTATGCCTTTAAAAATACATTATTATTTAAATGTCTACGTTTCTTTTATCCTGCAAATGCACAAAAAGCAAGCATAGTATTTCTGGAAAAGAAAGAGCTGGTGGAGGAAATATTCACATGGGGGAAGTTTAGGACATTGATTCAAGAATTAGGAACAACAACAACAACAACAAAACCAGATAGGAGTAGTGCACATTTAGTTTATCAATGGCCCTGGGCAGTGGCTCACCTAATTGCTCATCACAGAATGAGGGAAAGGGGTTGATGTGGATAAGGATTTTCCAGGGATGAGAATCTGAATGCTACCCTGACTTTTCAGACTAAGTGCTTTTGCTTCTTTTTTGTAAAGAAACAAAGAGTCTTTCTTTATTAAACAGTAAAAACCAAAGTTCCTAGTTTGCTCTCAGTAAGGAAAATAATAGCTACCATGCACTGAGCACGTGTTCTGCAGGCATTGTCCTCAAATCTTTACGTGATCACTATTATGCATGGTAGAATGGAAGAACAATCTAAGAGACAAAAGATAAATACTCAGGAACTTCTGTATATCAATTTCTTACTGACTTCTTAAAAGCTTCCATGTGCCCACATGGTGTGGCCCATGGCATTCTTAGTGTTGGAGAAGATCTAGAGCTGATGTGTACCCTGCACCACCTCTCAGCCCTATGCAGACACTGGCAACTTTTCTTCCTACACCATTTCTGATCTTGAAGTGGCCCAGGACCCCACTCTCTGAGTATGCCCACACTTAGCATTAAAAGTGGGTATATGTGAGGTAGTTTGAATATTACTGAGCAAAATTTCGGGGTCACCCAATGTTCCTTCTGGATGATCGATGGGAAACAAGAAGTTCCTCTAAGATAGCTTCTTAGGCCCTTTCATCAAAGGACAGTAGGAGCCTGGCTCCAGTCTTGTGTAGCCCCCCACCGCCAGTAAAGGATGCTGCTGGCAGGCAGAGGCTAGGCAGTTTCTTGATGCTAACCCTAATCCCTATCCTTGTGGTTTCTCATAGCCTGGACTCTCATTTTGAAAGAACCCTACCCTTAGGCAAGGTCCTTCTCTTTCTCTTTTCTCTCTGCTAATATTCCTAGAGCAGTTTTTAATCTAATTTTTGAGTTGATGTTTTTGTTCTTTTAAAATTCTCTTTCCAATCTGTTGCTAAGTTTCCAATTTTAGTCACTACTTTCTAAAATTCCATGTGAATTTTAAGATTTTTTTCCTCTGCTATGAGTCTGAAAAGACAGTTTTGAAAACCAGGAACCCTATGGTATTCTGACTGTGTTCACTTACAGATTTAAAGAAGAGAAGATTTTTAGTAATAAATACTGTATCTATTACTGAGAGCAGATACTTCCATGCTATGCATGCTCTGTGACCTTCTCCATGTTACATCTCTGGACCCAGAAACAGGAATTTCTATTTTAATAAAATAGATTAAGACACATTTTTTGCCTATGGAAACATTCATCCCCTAACTCATTAGGCTTTCTTGTCTTGCTTCTGGGCCTTTACTTTTAAGCCAAAAGATACTACCTCTATTCATTCTCTTTGGGTAAAGTATTCAAGTAAAGTATTCAAGATCCCACTTTTTTCTCTTAGCATTTGTTCATCTCTGTTCCTTAATATATATATTGGAAATCTATGAGGAAACAAAATATTCTCTTGCTTTATGGGATCATTAATCTAGTTTCTTTCCATCAAAGCTATGATTTCCTGGTAACTGAAGCTCAAGAAAAGTATAAACATCTCCCTGGATTTTCTTGCTTCTAGAGCAGGGGTCAGCAAACTTTTTCTGCAAAGTGACAAATACTAAATATTTTAGACTTTGACAGCCCTACAATCTCTGTCACAATGACTCAGCTCTGCCCCATAATGTGAAAACTGCCACAGGAAATATATAAACAACAAGACATAGCTGTGTTCCAATAAAACTTTATTTATAAAAATGGGCAGTAGCCCATAGTGTAGCTGCCTCTGTTCTAGATGATGATGAGGAACAGGAAGAGGAGAATATTGATTACTGATTATTACTGTACAATGAGCATTGCTTTCTCTTTACAAAATATTATGCTAAGTATTCTATTAGTATTATTTCATTTAATCTCCATAATGACTTAGGTTACATATAGTTATTATACCCATTTTATAGTTGAGGAAATGAAGCTTTAAAGTGGCTAAACAATTTCCCCACAGTCAAACAATTAGTAAATGGTGGAGCCACAAATTTAGATCTGACACTAGACTTCACCAGAGTTCACCAGAGCTTTCTATCATTAAACTAAATAGCATGTATGTTCTCTGTTTAAAGCTTTTTGGTCAACTTAGAAACTATTTTTCTTTTTCAAGGTTTTATTTGTTTTACTTTTTTTAGAGAGAGAGTTGGGAGGGAGCGGGAGAGAATCTTAAGCCAATTCCATGTTAATCATAGAATCTGATGTAGGGCTCAATCTCACAACCCTGAGATCATGACCTGAGCCAAAACCAAGAGTCAGATGTTCAACCAACTGAGCTACCCAGGTGCCCCTCTAAGAAACTATTTCTAAACACAATGAACTTGTGATTTCAACTTCAGTGGAAAGATTAAACATGATTTTAATTTGCATAACCTAAGAAGATTTAGGGCTATTGAAACATTTAGTCGAACAAACATTTATTATGCCACTGCTCTAGGCTCCAAATTACTATAGTGAATTGAGGTGGAAAATAATAGAATATGGTAGCTTTACTTGCGACACACTTAGAGTCTTTGGGGGGAACTTTCCTTACTTCTCTTCAAGCCCATCTTGGTTTGAGAAAGTAGGCCCACAGCTGGTATTGCTTAAAGAAGGAAACCAAAAATTATTTGCAAATTATTATCCACAGACACACAAATGCGTTTGCCTTTCTAACATTTTATGATTGATGTTTTCATGTGGATTATTTTTTGTTCCTTTTATTATAGTGATATGATCAGCTTTTAGGGAATTTCAAATGATCTTACAAAAACAAAAGTCTTCTAAGATTTAAAACCCCAAGTCCTGACAGCCTTTCCCTGATGATCTTAGCCTGACTGTTCGCCTCTAACTATCGAACTCCAGCAAGCCTCTCGAACTTTCTGACTCAGTGTCTCCAGCTGTATTAAGAACAGAGACTCTCCTCTCAACACCTCTTTTCCACATAGCCACACTTGCACTGCACCAGGATTTTTTGGTGTTCTAGGAGATTGGGTTACTTCAACAGTACACAATCACATAAGGAAAAGTGAAAGTTCCCACTCTCATAAAGCTAATGACTCATCATAGTTTATATATCTTTCAGTTTTAGGAAAGCTTCTCTCTACTGTCATCCATAAAAGTTCTTCTCTCCTTTACTCCTTCTCCTTACTTCAAATGAAATGCCTTTTTAATTTTGTTCCCCTCCAAACACATTTGTTTAATTGTCATTATGCCTCATTTGCACTAAGTCCAAAAGGAAACCAGTATATGGTGGTGGGATTTGGTGTTGCTTTTCCCCAAAGGTCAAACCTCACACAGCTGCTCATCATGAACTATCTCCAGCTCCCAGCAGCTGCCCAGCGTTTATGTTATGTTAGTGATGTTCTCCAGTTGCAAGGTCCAGAGAGCTTGCTGTTCAGCCAAAAGAAATCCTAAGGGAAAGAGTCAGAATGAATGGCCTCACGTCACGCTTACAGGGTTGCTGGGCACCTTCTCTGTATTGCATTTCCCATATAGAAGCTAATTCAAGCCAGTACAGAGTTACCAGCTAGACCCATAGCTTTTCTTTAACCCATGAAAAGTCACCTTGGAGAGCCCAAGAATATGCTATGGACTTTACTTTGGGGTTAAGATATCCATCTCTGATCACCAGCCACAAGGACACTAGGTGAACAAGGCACAATTTACATGACAGCAGTGGCTTAGAAAAGCATGGGATTCACTTCAGTATCACTAGATTAAAAAAATAATAATAATGGAATTTGACAAGGATAAAGAGGGAAGTGAAAGAAATGGGGAAGAGATAAGATTCTACAATTACATTGTTGAGGGTTTTTTTTTGGTAGAACAGGCACATAAACTAATGGGGCTGTAGCATGACTGCCATTCTGTGAACACCTTTGGCCCTGCCCAAACCACATCACCATCTCCGGTTGTCACAGAGCACCATGTCAGCCAGCTCACACCTACCTTAGACCAATGGCAGAATCCACTGCTGCCTTACCTGCCAGGTAATACCTCAGAGATAAACAGGAGCCCATTGGACCTGGGATACACAGCTCAGAGGAGGAGTTGCAGGAGAAGTTAGTGCCCTCAGGAGAGGGCATTTACAGTCAATAAATACTCTGGCTTCCTAGCTTTTCTGTGGGCAATTCTTGGATTAGGATGATCCTGTATGCTTCTCAGGAAGTCGAAGAAAATTGAGCCCCCAAAGTTCAGAGAACCAGCATTGACCCAATATTCTTTTTTTTTTTTTTTAATTTGGAATTTTAATTATGTACATAAATAGCAACATGAGAACGAGTTCTAAGGCTAGACATTCTCTCTAGGTGAAAGGATTTCCGATTAGTCCACTTGTAGTATGGTATCACCCAAGATAACAAAGAAGCCTAGCATAGTTTATCCTGAAGAAGAAAGCCAATTTACTACATTCGGTACTGACTTCTCTGCCATTTTTCTGTAGAAATATTGGTTTACTGCATGGAGTTTCCAATGTTTACCTATAACTGATTAAAATGGGCAGAGCATGCAGCATTCTATTTATTTCCAGGTGAATTCTTCACATTTCCTGGCTTTTGAAAGTTCTCCTTCCACAAATCTTCTATGACTATGTATCCTCGTAAACCCCAGTCATATAATTTCTCCCCACTGACCTGGACAAATACGATGGCTTGTTGTGGGTAATAAAGAGAAGCAGCAAGTCCCATGAATCCAGGCAGATATACCAGCTTCTTTATTTTTGAGCCTCTAGCCAAAAGAAGTCCAACAATGCCAGCAAAACCGATAACACCAAGTCTTGGAAAAAATCCAGGAGGTGCATTTTGGAGATAGTCATAGCTGCCTAACCCCCATTGAACCAAGCTCTGCATCTTGGGCTTAGTTTGGGAGTACGTTTCCTGACACCAACTTGTATACGGCTCGCAATAATGTCGGAGATGTGAAATGCTTTCCTCAAGTGGGGTCCTTGGCTCTTCCACATATTTAGACTGACCCTCGGGAACGGAGTAGAGTGAAAGCTCATTAACCTTCACAGAAGCTTTGTGAGGTGAGTCCTTTTTAGGTGACGCATAGACTTTGAAGGTGAGCAGACTCAGGCTGGCCGGCCCCACGGCCCTCTGGATTACCTTGAACATGTTGCTGGCAGAGGTGGCTCCGGCCGACCCAATATTCTTATATTGACATTTTCACCTTCTATTTATCACTCTCTCCCATCCTTCATTTCTGCAACTTGGAATTACCTCCCAAATAAACCAACTGCCTAAATGCCCCTGTCTCATGCTCTCCTTTCAGGGAAGTAAGTCCTTTTAGGTCTGCCTACTCTGCAATTAAGACATTTCTAAGTAGCTGAGTATGTGAGGCAACAGAAAAGCCACACACAGGTCTAGGCAAGATGCCTGCTTTAAAAAGACCTGAGAAGGCCTTAGCTGTCTCTTTGGGCTGATCCATGGGCTCAGTGTGCCTGGCTAATTACTTAAGGTCTTCCTCAGCACAGAGCTAGTCTGCAAAACCAGAAGACGTGGTTTTTCTTTCAACAAAATAAAATTACAAGCATATAAAGAAGCGTACATCTTCCTTCTTCAAAGGAAGAAAACAAAATGGCAGAAGCTATCCCCAAAGAAATATAAGCATTGAATATAAGACAAAGACTTCAAAACCGCTGTTTGCTTTGTTATTTCCCCCCTAGGTTGACTGTCCAGAAATTTACAGGTTCTAGGAGTTACTGATTAACTCTCAGAGAAACACGCAAATAAGGTCCCTGTGTCTGTGAGTTTATTTCCTCCTTAAAGTATTGCAAGCAGGATTGCTTTTGGACAATGCTCCATAAAACACATTAGTTATTAACTTAGCCACTTTTGCACTTACTTACTCACTCCTGCCAGGTCCTGAGATGGGCCTGGAGAACCAAACAGGCAGAGTTTATGCCCTAAGGCCTCTGGAAATACCTGTTCATTCTCTTCTGTCTTGGCAAAAAAGATTTAAAAGCATTGTCACTTGACACATGAATTCTCTCTAAAACAAGCAAGGTGGCTTCAAGTTATTTCTTAAAGGAAATGAATGGCTGGGGGAAAGAAATTCAGATGCAGTAACTCATTCTTATCTGTTGTTTTGTTTTGTTTGGAATAATTAAGAGGGAAGAAAGTTTCTATTGGTGAAAAACCTAACTTAGAGTATTGTTTTTATTTTTTTTAAGATTTATTTGAGAGAGAGCAAAAGGGAGAATGATCACAGAGGGAGAGGGAGAAGCAGACTCACTGCTGAGTGGAAAGCCCAATGCAGGGTTTGATCCCAGGACCCTGAGATCATGCTTGAATGACTGAACCACCCAGGTGCCCCTGTAGTATAATTTTTAGGGAAATGTATTTTATTTCTTTCAACTGTCTGTAATAAATTAACATTAAAAGTATATGGATAGATAGATGTCCTGCAATATCTATGATGAATATGTATTTTATTAATATATTTTTATAATTATAAAAATAATATATATACTGTATAGAAAGTATTGAAAATGTAGAGAATATAAAGAAATAAAGCATATGATTCAAAGTACATAACACCACTTATTTTTTGAGAAGATTTAAAGACAACTATTTTTTTAAAGATTTTATTTATTATTTGACAGAGAGAGAGAGAGAAAGAGAGAGAGAGGGAGGAAACACAAGCAGGGGGAGTGGAGAGGGAGAAGCAGGCTTCCTGCTGAGCAGGGAGCTCAATATGAAGCTCAGTCCCAGAACCCTGGGATCATGACCCAAGCCAAAGGCAGATGCTTAACAACTGAGTCACCCAGGTGCCCCTAAAGACAACTATTTTTAATATAGGTCCACATCCATTATTTGATTCTTGGTACCACTTGTGTTTTGAAATACAGAATTTCTCAAATTTTAGTAAGGTAATCCAATATGTGTGCCCCAGAGTTTATTTTATTTTATTCTATTTTTTATATTGAGATGTAATTGACATATAACATATTAGTTCCAAGTATAAAATATAATAATTCAACATTTGTATATATTGCAAAATGGTCACCACAATAAGTCTAGTTAACATCTATCACCACATATAATTTTTTTCTCGTGATGAGAAATGATAAGATCTACTCTTTTGGTAACTTCCAAACACATAATATACTATTAGTAACTCTGGTCACCATGTTGCACATTATGTATCCAGGACTTATTTATTTTATAGTTAGAAGTTTGTACTTTTGACCCCCCTTCACCCATTTCCCCTGTCCCCAGGCCTTATCTCTGACAACCACCAATTTGTTTTTTATATCCATGAGAAAATAATAGTCTTAAAATTCTCAAAAAGTTAAAGTAAAACAAGGACAAAGAACTGAGAGAAATAATAAAAATAATATATGAACAAAATGGAAATATTAACACAGGGATAGAAATTATATAAAAGAATCAAACAAATTCTGGATCTGAAAAATACAATAACTGAATTAAAAAATTAACTTGGCGGGGGGTGGGGACGGGGGTTCAACAATGGAATAGACCAGGAAGAAGAAAAAATCAATGACCCTGAAGACAGGACATCTGTAATTATTGAGTCTGAGGAGCAGAAAGAAAAAAAAGAATAAGGAAAAGGGAACAGATACTAATGCACTTATGGAGCACCACCTAGCAAACTACTTATACATAATGGAAGTCCCAGAAGTAGAAGAGGGAAAAGGTTGGAGAGCTTGTTTCAAGAAATAACATCTCAAATTTAGAAAAGACATGAGTCTACAAATTCAAGAAATTCAACAAATTCCAAACGGGATAAAGTCCAAAAGACCCACACGAGACATATTGTAATCAAACTATTGAAAGACAACAAAGATTCTTTTTTTTCCATTTTTTAAAATTTCTTTTCAGCGTAACAGTATTCATTGTTTTTGCACCACACCCAGTGCTCCATGCAATACATGCCCTCCTTAATACCCACCACCTGGCTCCCCCAACCTCCCACCCCTGCCCCTTCAAAACCCTCAGGTGGTTTTTCAGAGTCCATAGTCTCTCCTGGTTCATCTCCCCTTCCAATTTCCCTCAACTCCCTTCTCCTCTCCATCTTCCATGTCCTACATGTTATTTGTTATGCTCCACAAATAAATGAAACCGTATGATAATTGACTCTCTCTGCTTGACTTATTTCACTCAGCATAATCTCTTCCAGTCCCATCCATGTTGATACAAAAGTTGGGTATTCATCCTTTCTGATGGAGGCATAATACTCCATAGTGTATATGGACCACATCTTCCTTATCCATTCGTCCATTGAAGGGCATCTTGGTTCTTTCCACAGTTTGGTGACCGTCGCCATTGATGCTATAAACATTGGGGTACAGATGGCCCTTCTTTTCACTACATCTGTACCTTTGGGGCAAATACCCAGTAGTGCAATTGCAGGGTCATAGGGAAGCTCTATTTTTAATTTCTCGAGGAATCTCCACACTCTTCTCCAAAGTGGCTACACCAACTTGCATTCCCACCAACAGTGTAAGAGGGTTCCCCTTTCTCCACATCCTCTCCAACACACGTTGTTTCCTGTCTTGCTAATTTTGGCCATTCTAATTGGTGTAAAGTGGTATCTCAATGTGGTTTTAATTGGAATCTCCCTGATGGCTAGTGATGATGAACATTTTTTCATGTGTCTGATAGCTTTTGTATGTCTTCATTGGAGAAGTGTTTGTTCATGTCTTCTTCCCATTTTTTGACATGATTATCTGTTTTATGTGTGTTGAGTTTGAGAAGTTCTTTATAGATCCTGGATATCAACCTTTTGTCTGTACTGTCATTTGCAAAGATCCTGGATATCAACCTTTTGTCTGTACTGTCATTTGCAAATATCTTCTCCCATTCTGTGGGTTGCCTCTTTGTTTTCTTGACTGTTTCCTTTGCTGTGCAGAAGCTTTTTTTTAGATTTTATTTATTTATTTGACAGAGAGAGATCACAGTAGACAGAGAGGCAGGCAGAGGGGGGGGGGAAGCAGGCTCCTGCTGAGCAGAGAGCCCGATGTGGGACTCGATCCCAGGACCCTGAGATCATGACCTGAGCCACCCAGGCGCCCTGCTGTGCAGAAGCTTTTGATCTTGATGAAGTCCCAAAAGTTCATTTTCGCTTTTGTTTCCTTTGCCTTTGGAGACATATCTTGAAAAAAGTTGCTGTGGCTGCCTATGTTCTCCTCTAGGATTCTGATGGATTCCTGTCTCACGTTGAGGTCTTTTATCCATTTTGAGTTTATCTTTGGTGTATCCATTTTGAGTTTATGTATGGTGTAAGAGAATGGTCGAGTTTCATTCTTCTACATATAGCTGTCCAATTTTCTCAGCACCATTTATTGAAGAGACTGTCTTTTTTCCACTGTATATTTTTTTCTGTTTTGTCAAGGATTACTTGACCATAGAGTTGAGGGTCCATATCTGGGCTCTCTACTCTGTTCCACTGGTCTATGTGTTTGTTTTTATGCCAGTACCATGCTGTCTTGGTGATCACAGCTTTGTAGTAAAGCTTGAAATCAGGTAACGTGATGCCACCAGTTTTATTTTTGTTTTTCAACATTTCCTTAGCAATTCAGGGGCTCTTCTGATTCCATACAAATTTCTGGATTATTTGCTCCAGCTCTTTGAAGAATACCAGTGGAATTTTGATCAGAATGGCATTAAAAGTATAGATTGCTCTAGGCAGTATAGACATTTTAACAATGTTTATTCTTCCAATCCAAGAGCATAGAATGGTCTTCCATCTTTTTGTGTCTTCTTCAATTTCTTTCATGAGTGTTCTATAGTCCTTGAGTACAGATCCTTTATATGGAAAACCCAAAAGACTCCACCCCCAAACTACTAGAACTCATACAGCAATTCAGTAACATGGCAGGATACAAAGTCAATGTACAGAAATCAGTGGCTTTCTTATACACTAACAATGAAAATACAGAAAGGGAAATTAGAGAATCAATTCCATTTACTATAGCACCAAGAACCATAAGATACCTGGGAATAAACCTAACCAAAGAGGTAAAGGACAATCAAGACTCTTGACAAGAGCAAGAGAAAAGTGACTCATTATGTACAAGGGAATCTTAGTCAGACTATCAGCCAATTTTCCTTCAGACACCTTGGAAAACAGAGGGTAATGGGATGACACATTTAAAGTCCTAAAAGCAAAAAATATTGTCAAGTCAGAATTCAACATAGGGAGAAACTAGGACATTCCCAGATGGGCAAAAACTGAGTGAATTCATTACCACTTGTTTGTGCCCTACAAGAAATGCTAAAGAGAGTCCTTCAAGTTGAAATGTAAAGACTCTATAAAGTAACTCAAAGGCCTATATTATATAGGTGTCTGCCAAAGGTAAATACATGGACAAATAGAAAAGCCAGCATTATTATAATTTTGTTGTAAAACTCCACTTTTTATTTTTGATAAGATTTAAAGACAGATGCATAAAAGTAATTATAAATCTATGCTAATGGGTACACATATTTAAACATGTAATTTGGGACTTCAGTAACATTAAGTTGGGGGGATGAAGTTATATAGGAGTACAGTTTTTGTATGTAATTTAAGATAAATTTGCATAAATTCAAAATTGATTATTATAATTTTGGGATCGTTAAATAGAATCCTTATTATAACCACAAGGAAAATACCTATAAAATATACACAAAATGAAATAAGAAGGGAATCAAAACATGTCATTACAAAAAAAAAAAATCAACTAAGGGCAAAGAAAAATAGTAATATAGGAAATGAGGGACAAAAAAACTGTAAGACATAAAAAACAAAATGGCATAAGTAAGTCATTCCCTACTATTAATCACTTTAAAAAATGTGAAATACAGGAAGGCCTTCCCTACTACCAATCACCTTAAAAAATATAAAAGGCATACATCAGCAAAATGAATTAAAAAAAAATTCAGTGTTCAACATTATGTTTCTTACAAGAAGCTCACTGTAGGTAGGGGCACCTGTGTGGCTCAGTGGGTAAAAGCCTCTGCCTTTGGCTCAGGTCATGATCCCAGGGTCCTGGGATCGATCCCTGCATTGGTCTCTCTGCTCAGCAGGAAGCCTGCTTCCCTCTCTCTCTGCCTGTCTCTCTGCCTACTTGTGATCTCTGTCTGTCAAATAAATAAATAAAATCTTAAAAAAAAAAAAAAAGAAGAAGAAGCTCACTGTAGATCTAAGGACACAAGTGGATTGAAATTAGGGACGGAAAAATATTTAACATGCAAATAGCAACCAAAAGAAAGCAGAGGTAACTATACTAATGCTAGACAAAATACACTCTAATTCAAAGACTATCAAAAGAGATAAAGGAGGACATTATATGTTGATAACTGGGTCAGTTCACCAAACACATGGCAAGTATAAACTTATATGTACCCAGAGTCTGACTTCCAAAATAAAGAAGCAAACATTGACAGGATTTAGGTGAAAAATAAACACCTTTACAATAATAATAGAAGACTTTAATATCTTACCTTCAATAATTGATAAGACAACCATATAGAAGATACATAAATAAACAGAGGACATGAACAAACCTACAAACCAATTGGACCTAATAAATACATACAAAATTCTCTACCCAATAGCAGCACAGAACACATTTTTCTAAAGGGCACATGGAACATTGTTCAGAATAGACCATATACTATGCCATGAAACAAGTCTTGATGAATTTTACTTATTTATTAAAGGATTTATTTATTTATTTATTGAGTGTAGCGTGGGGGGGGGGTGGCAAGGAAAAGGTGGGGAAGACAATCTCAAGCAGACTCTGTACTGAGTGCAGACCCTGAGATCATGACCCTGAGATCATGACCTTAGCTGAGATCAAGAGTTGGTTGCTTAACCAACTTAGCTACTCATGTGCCCAAAGTCTTGAGGACTTCTAAAGGATAGAAATTATACAAAGTATCTTTTCCAACCACAATGGAATGAAACTAGAAGTCAATAGCAGAAGGAAAACTGGAAAATCCACAAACACATAGAAATTGTACAACACATTCCTAAACAACCAATGGGTCAAAGAAAAAAAATCACAAGGGAAATTGGAAAATACCTTGAGAACATTGAAAATGAAAACACAACGTACTAAAACTGATGGATTGATGCAGCAAAAGAAGTACTAAGAGGGAAATCTATAGCTATAAATGCTTACATTTAAAAAGAGGGAAGGTCTCAAATTAACAACCTAACTTTATGCTTTTAGTATCCAGAAAAAGAAAAAATGATAATGGCTGACAGTTTATACTGCAAGACCTCAAGGAGACCATATTTCCTCTGATGATATGACCCACGCTGTCTTCCCTCCGTGTTTCAACAACTGTAGTGCCAGACTTTCTTCAGCCCAAGCTTGCAACATTTTGCAGATATTTGCACCTGGGTGCTATGTTCCCCATGTCCCAAAATGATCTCTTCATCTTCTCTGCAAAACTTGTTTTGCCTCTTATAGTTCAGATCCCAAGTTCTCTGTGGTATCTTTCTGTCCCTCACCATTTTCTACCCCACATCAAAATGGGGATCATACATGCACTGCATCACTTCCATCTGTCTCTTTTTCATAAAACTAGATAGAGTTAACTGGACTCATCATGAATACAGAATGAATGGGCAGCATCATGTTCCTTTTTCTGTCTTTGTCTCCTTATTTTGAACTATTGTTGAGCAACTCCAGTGGGGAAGACTCTGTCCTGGGCTTTGGAAATACCAAGATGAATATCACTTTACTGCCCTCAATGAGATGTCAGTTTCATAGAGGGGAAGTCAGTTTATATAAGCAATGAGCCTGACCATAGGGGCAGGTATAAGATGTTTTAGGGACACAGAGAAGATGGACTGTTCTTGGGTGGTCAAGGCTGGCGGGTAGGGAAGATCTTAGAATAGATGATGTCTGAACTGAGTCTTGAAGGATTAATTGGAATTAAGTGAGTCAGAGATGGCATATGAAGGAAAGGATAGAGCAATGCATGAGCTTGGCACTGTTCAAAGGAATTTCAGCTAATTCTGTATGACTCATGTTTTTATGACAGTTTCAAATACATTTTTACTACAACAGCCTGTGAGGTAGGGAGCAATAGCATCCCCATTTTACAGATGAAGGATTTGAGGAGAAAAGAGATTAAGTGATTTGCTCAAGATTACATTTCTACTCAGAGACAACACTCACTTGAGTTTCCAGCCTAGCAGGAGGAGTATGGATATCTGCCCTGAATCTCATGCTGAGAGCAAAAAGAGAAGTGTTTTGACACTTAAGACAAACAGCTCTGCTGAAACACTGTATTTCTTCTGTGAACCAAACCAAACTCAGACCTAAAGTTACATTTCCACCACCAGGGTCCCCTATACTCTTGCTTTCAGAACACATGGTGTCTTGTTTCTAAGGGGAAAAGAAACGCTTACAAACAAGACTGGAAAGGCATCTTAAGACAACAAATCACTCATAAAAAAAGGGAACATTCTGATGAGTTAAGTGTAAATGAATCAGAAACATATGGATTTAATATACTTTAAAAGACCCAGTGGAGTTCTCAGTGAAGGGCAAAAGCTTGGAGGAGATTATATTTGGGGATATTTCCAAACCCAGGGCCATTAGTTCTGGCCAGGCCCAGAGTTAGGCTGGTATATGGATCTCCAAGGAAACCAGCAGGATGAGAACCTCAGAAAGGTGTGAAGGTCAGTTTATCCCAAATCCTCAAACCCAGACTTGAAAATGTACAAAGCAAGAAGCCTTCTAAAAACCCCTTTGCTGAACATCTCATTCTGACCTGGGCCTGGGACACCAAGTCTCACCAACAATTTCTCCTTAGAAATTCTGCCTCTTCTAAACAGATGTAGAGGTTAAGCTGAAACCCTTCACTTCTCCCAAAGATTCCCTCTCTTTGATTGCACCTTGGATTGCACCCTTTGATATGAACAATGTCTAAGTCCTGGGTTTGGAATATGAAAAAGCAACCACAGTCCTTTTTGACAGCATCAGATGGGAAATGAATATGCACAGAAATATTGAGCACAGTCAGCTAAACAGGAAACAACATAAGAAAAGGAGAAAGATCCACTCATCAATCTGGTCGGGTAACATCACCCATGAAAATAAACACAGGCCAGCAGGCCTAGAGCCCAAAGACATCAGGCTGGTTTAATGGAAACCAGGCAATGAGCAGGTGTGTTTCCCTGGGTGTAATCATCTTTGGTGCTCCCCCATGTACCATGCCTTTTCTGGGGTCCCATATGGTCAACCACCAGGGAATTGGGGGTTCGGAGCCTGCTCAATGTTAATTCAGCCTTCATTTCTTTACCCACTCGAGAGCCCTGTTCTGAATGAAAACAGCTTGCTCTCTGTTGCTGATTTTTCCCTTGTTCACAGTGGCGGTGCTATGGAAACAGGCATTTCTCATCCACCACTGATCGAATCAAGTTTAGGAGGTGCGGGGAACCAAGAAAAATGAGCAAGTGGAACACTATTCTCCCCAAATGCTGCCTTAAATTGAAATCATCTGCCTCACAGTCCAGCCTGCCCCACTCCCCAAGCCACACCCAGGCAGCTGTGAAGGTGGGCGGGGCGTCCCTCCCTGACTGACGCGGTGGAATGGCTGCAGTAAGGTGATATGCTGAGAAGAAATTCGCTTCTGGGCTGCTTTTGTTAAGCTCCCCCCTGCACCCCTGTCATCAGCTTTCACACTCAGCATGAGCCTCACATGGAAACCTGTGCGTCACTTCCCTCAAGTGCCATACAGATAGCATAGGAAGTTCTGGGTGGGGCTGGTTGGGGAGCAGGGGAACTAGATCTCACAGCACTTTCTGTGTCCCTGGAAGCCCCCCATTATTACCCTCTCCTCAAGACAAGCCTTCTTCTCCCTTTCCAATGCCTGAAATCAGTCATCTTAGAGATTATTTCTTTAGCTTAAGCCTTTGATATTTAAGGCAAATAACCAAGGTGAGGTAGAAGATACACATGTTAGTTAACATGTAGAAAGGACTGCGAAGGAGAGGGAAGCCATGGTAATGAGGCGGCAAGGTGGTGGGGTGGCGCTGTGAAGCAGAGGCGGGCAGGGGTGGTAGGATAGGGACTGAGAGCATTAGAGATACACTGTATTCACTTCCCAGGTCCCCCACACCCACCCCTGGGCCTCTCTGAAACTGAAACAGAAGGGGCTCTGGAGCCCTAGGAAACCCCACGATGCCAGCATAGATGAGCACATCCGTCCTCAGTCAGGAAATATTTGCTGAGAGGCCGTTGTATGCGAGACATGGCTCTAGAACCTGGGGCACACCCGTAGGAAATACAAGGCTGGGCTTGAGAGACACTTTTTAGAGGAATTCAGGCACTGTGGGGAGCACAGAAAGCAGAAAAGACCAAAGATGTTCCTATCATTCCCTCCCCAGCTGGAGTGCAGAGCCCCAGGGCCTCTCTAGCTCCAGATTCTTCTTCAGTAGGTCCTGCCTTGCAGGGAGGGCTCAAGCTGTCCAACAAATTCCTTTAGATGCAGTGCTGATCTCTCTGGATTCCAGAGCTTGAGGTACTGCCTGGGGTAGATGACCAAGTTGCTCACAGCCTACCTTTGCTGTGCCTCAGTTTCCACATCTGTTGCCACAGTGCCAAGAGTCTGTACCCAGAGCAGGGAGGACAACTCCAGAAAATCATACTGTTTGGCAATGTTATTCCTTACACAGATGGCCAGGACTTTTGGCGGAAGCTGTCCCAGCTTCTCAAGAGAGAGATGCTTCATAACCCAGTTATCCCTTCCCCAGCACTCTAGAATCTCCAGATCCACAGGACTGAGTGGGTGCCTTTGGAACTAGTACATTATTGGCCAGTGTTCTCATCTGGTCTACGGATGGAAAGAAAAGGTGACTCAGAAAAGGATAAAAAAGATGGGCTGAGGGTGCAAAGCAGGGGACAGGATTTGGTAGTGGGCTTCTTGCCCGGCTTAATTATTTTCATCCTCAAAATTATTCCCAACAGCTGGGCCGGTGATCAGCCTGCTCATGTTCCCGGCATGGCTCAGGGTTGAGGAGAGCCAAGGCACTTGGCAGAGGAGCTACAAGGACAGGGCCTGCACCAGCACCAGTAAGCTCAGTATAGGGGGAAGGGGAGAAGGAAGCTGGGAACCCACTGCTTAGTTATGGTTGTTTGTGGTCTCTTTGAGGAGGAGGAATGGTTGGGGACAGCCCAAGTTGAGTATAGGCCCCTCTGCCAGGCTGTCCTTCCCTCCACACGACACCCAGGATGGTCACCCTCAGGCTCCCTGGCCAGCTGACCTGTGACATAGACTCTGATTTCCTGTCATCTTTGGCCAGCTTTCTCAGGTGGCCAGAACATTTGGCCAACAAATCCAAGGGCTAAGTACAAATTTCCAAGGAGATAAGTGAGCTGAATTCTGCCTGAGGATCCAGGTGCCTGTTCCAGCCCAGAAAAAACATTTGATCAATGCTGGCCTCTGGTCACAAGAAGAGCCAAGCAATGTAACCCAGCACTGCCCAGCCATCTGCAGTCCATCAGTGACAGAGAACTGCGCATTTCCGCTCCCCAGCATGGAGCTGGAGAAAGGACATGGCTGGTCCTAGCTAAGTGCCTCGAGGTGGAAGACTTTTCAGCACATGTGCTAGTTTCTTTGGAGCTGCCTTGGTTATATGACTTAAATAATTTGAAAACTCCCCAATGTAGAAAATAATTGACAAACACCAGGTTAAATTTAAGCACCAGAGAACAGGGACTGGGAACTATGAATTTAGCCATTGCACAGTATAATCCCATCTGAATTATGGCTGCTCATTCAACCAATCCCTCCTGTATGTCTAACAGTAATAGCGAATGGCGCCAGACACCATTCTAATTGCTGGTCATCTCATTTAATCCTTGCAACTATATTGTGAAACAGGTATTCTCACAATCTCCATTTAGCAGATGAGTGCATTGAGGTACAGGAAGGGGAATTAACTTGCCCAAGTCATAAAGCTAAATGGTAGAACAGGGATTCAAACCCAGGCAGCCTAGATCCAGGCTTCTTGACCATAGAGCTAGTCTGTCTGCTCTGGGCAAAGCACCATGCTGGGTTACGTGAGGGAATTCAAATAAATACATGATGTGGTCATTGCCCTTGGGGAGTTTAGCATCGCCAAGACTTAACCAGTCTTTCCAGACTGGCCTGCACAAATCTCCTGCCTGAGTGGAATTCTTCAATCTTTGTTGTATATCTTTGAGTCTTTGAATTTCAGTGCTATTGCTAGACCATCATCAGCCCCCTCTCCTATCCCTGAACATCAAATCCCACAGCCACTGAAATCCCACCGTACATACCTCAAACTATTCTTACAGACAAGTCAGCCAGAGCTCCTTCCTTCCCCAACCACGACTCTTGAAACAACAGAAGGAATTAAGCAGTCCCTTGCCAACCTTCATGACAAAGATATTGTGTGAAGGCCAGAGGACACAGCTGAGTCGGGCCTGCTGCCTGGGCTGCCGCCGCAGCCAAATATGAACCAGGTCAAACAGCAAAGTAACAGAACACACTGCCCTGCCTGAGCCTGCCCGGCCCAGCTCAACCAGGAAGGTCACCCCCGGCCACCCATATGCAAATAGGTCATTTGGCATTTTAGATACTTCCTGACTGCACTTGCCTGCAGGTTTGGGGGATGCAGCTTGGCATTTGGTCCAGATGGGACTCTCAGGGTGACAAGAGGTGTATAGTGAGTTAGCAAAAGTCAAAGAGAGGATTTCATTAGGAGCTTGAGCATTAAGGCTCCAATCAAGGTTGAGCCCAAAAGGTAGAAGGAACCTGATGCCAGGTCGACCCAGACACACAAAGAAGGCCCGAAAAGCACAGGATTTCTTCTGGAGCATTGAGCCTACTAATTAGGGCTACTGGAGGCCAAAGTAGAATGTTTGACCGAGAGCCAGATCTCCTTCCTGGAGGGACCATTAAAAAGCAGTTACGTTTTGGAGACAGGGAGTTAGAGATGATCTGTCAGTCTCACTATTCACTTTTGGCTCTAGAGTCCCTGAGGGTCTTTTTAAAGGGCCAGTGCCTCTCCTTTTCCATAGGGGGGCACCTACATCACAGAGATACCAGGGCATGAGAGTGAGGAGGGGGGCCTCTATGAGAATCTTGTAACAGCACCCTGGCTCTGGACTGAGGAAATGATGCTTAGAAAAAAATGCAGGGTTTTCAGGGCATATTGTGAATGAGAAAGAGGGGCATGATAAATAAAAGGTGACAGTAAGGACACAATCCCCCTCTTTTCCTGCAATCTGGCTTGGTTCTGTAAACTTCCAGGAGGTGCAAGTCTCTTCCAGGAGGAAAGCCTGTTGGTACCAAGGCAAGGCATACTGGCTGAGCCCCTAGGCCACCAAGAGCTGAAACAACCTCCATTGTTACTGCAGAGTAAAGAGCACTAATACCCATCCACCCCTGCCCTTCCTTGCAGTCCCCATCGCTGCCCACACAAGTAAAAATCTAGAATCTGGGGAGACACCTGGATTCAGGCAAGTTCCAGGAGGTATCAGCCATGTGCTGGATATGGCCCATCCCCAGGGTACAAGCTTAGAGGGAAGCACCTTACCAAAAGAATGCCCGGGAGGGTGGAAGACCAGACTCACAAGCCACAGACAGACTCAAAGAGATAGCATGCCCGTGGTGCATAAAGTGTGCCTTCTGAGGGTTTAGAGGTTGCATTCTGGAGTAGCCATAAATAAGCTCAGCTTATTTCCAGAAAAGCAGGCAGGATGCAGGGGCTCAAAGATTTAGCCTACTGCTCTTAGCATTGCCATTCCAGGTGTAGCTGGCCCAAAGGGCAGCTCCAAATCATCTGAGTAGTTACAGCTTCACCTCTGATCCTTGCATCTTCCCCAGAAGGTAGGTTATATAATTCTTATTGCAACTCACCTGCAATCATTTAACTCCTGCTTCTTCAAAATTAGAAAGCGAAAGAAGAATTAGTTAGGACCTCAGAGTACCTTGTAAAAATGAATGATAAACCAGGACAAGAACAATATGGGCTTTCCAGGATTTTAGCAGCTTGTGCAATTTTGCTATGTTTATAAAGCATTGGGCCCCATTTCCCCAGAGTCACTAGGATGAAATTCTCAAGTAAAAAGTGGTCTTGTCTCCGAGAAACAAACTGAGGGTATTGCAAGAGAGGGGGCTGAAGGGTTAGGTGAGCCCTGGATGTGGTGCATAAACAATGAATCTTGGAGCACTTTAAAAATAAAATTAAATTAAGGGAAAAAAGGTGGTCCTGTGATGGTTCTTTCTGAAGCAGCAAAGAAGGGAAGGACCTTGGAAATTCATTGTTGCTGTTGTTTTCCACACCGTAAGAAAACATCATATGGGAAAGGAGTCCCCAGTAAGTGGTTGTGATTTTTAAAACATAGTTGCTCGATGTTTTTTGTTTTGTTTTGCTTTGTTTTAAGATTTTATTGATTTGGAAAAGAGAGAGAGAGAGAGCAGGAGCGTGGGGAGAGAGGCAGAGCGAGAGGGAGAAGCAGACTCCCCGCTGAGCAGGGAGCCCCAAAGAGTTGCTCAATGTTTTTACACAATCTCAAAGCATTCAAATTTGAAAGGACATTGGAAATCACGTAGGCACACCTTCTGTCTGGTGTGGCCTGTCAGTCCTGTGGCATAACCAGCAGGATGGTGCAGATGTCTGCCTCCAGAGGCGGAAACTCATCCCCTCAAGGGGCAGCTCAAACATTTCTGGATAGTGCTATGTTTTAGATAGTTTTTCCTTATATGAAGCCAAAATTAATTTTCCTATACCTTCTAGCCAGCGTTGCAAACTGCGTTCTCTAGAGTCGCTATAAATACCTCCACCCTTTCCCCCATGACGGCCTTCAGATCTCTGAAGATAGCTGCACTGTACCACACCCGCCCATGCCTTCTCCAGACTAGAGTCATTGGTTTGTCAAAACAACCCGGCTTTATAAGCCATTAGCTGCCTAGATCTTTTCCAGTGAAGGGCAGTTTTTGGCAGGGCCACACTTATTGTTGCTGTTCCTTCTCTGCCAGCATCCATCCCTGCCTTCTACCGTGCCCCATGGTTGTTGTGCATATGGACAAGCACCCTTTCCAATTGGCAACTTAGCTCAGCCTCCGTTAGACCATGGGGGTGGAGTTAGATTCCAGAAGTAGAATGACTTACCTTACAGTGCCTTTCTTCAAAAGGGCAGAGAACTGAAAACTGTGTGAGGAGAAGAAATATGCATGTCTTATATACTGTTGTGTCCCTAGGAGCTGGTACATGGGACTTATATTTTCTGAGGTGTGAATGCATAAAGGAATTATGGAAAGTAAGCTGGGATCAGAGGTAGAGAGAGAGAAATACTTCCATAATCTGAAAATGTTTGCCTGAAATGTCTTGAATCCCCTGCTCTCATCCTGGAGCCCCTCCTAATCCAAGACACTAGCCTAAGTTCTGCCCATGGCTGTGCATAACCACCTCACTTCGATCCTTTATCACTTAAACTTCCATCATCTCCTCCTCCTCACAGCCTCATCAACCTCCTCCCATTTCCTCCTCCTTCTCTCCCCATCTCTCCCCAAGGTCACAGTCCACAATCTTCATTTGTAAAAGTCCTGTGGTGTTCCTCTGGAACAGAAAATCCAGAGAGAACCCAGCAAGAGAAACCAAACATACAGAAGAGTTTGCATTGTTTCAGGGCACCACTGACACCCTTTGGCCCTGGGCTAATTTGTGAAAGATCCCAAGCCAGTGCTCATTGCCCTGGCTACATGGACAGAAGTCCCTGCCATGGGAGGCTGTCTGGGCTGTGTCTGTCTGCACACAGATCTCTAGTAATGAGGCCTGGCTCAAAGGCATTCTAGGGCCATATGTTGTTGAACAGCACAAGATGCAATTGATCTGTAAGTGTGCAGTTTTATTTTTTATTTTTCCTCTCTGGAGTAAAAAGAAAAAGGAACTCTGGCCACTGGTGACATATAATCTCTGCAAGCGTCCGGACTGAGTCCATCTACACATGGAAAATAACTCCCCAGGCCTCCCTTCTCCACCCCCACCTCTGGAGATAAACTTTAATAAAGTATTAACAACTGGCTCTGCTCTTCTGACAGATAAGGGATGACTTTCTTTAAAAGACCTTTGTGCTCTGTTACTGCCAAAGATATTTAAACTGCAATCATTAGTGACTTCTCTGCTTACTGCACAGGCCAAGGCAAATTTCTCTGGGAGAGGCTCTATCAATCACATGCTCTAGGAGTGAGCAGCTGTCTGAAGCTGGGGGGCAGGAGGAGGATGCTGTAGGGAACAGTAGGGAACATGGAGTTAGTTTTAAGCCTCAAGTGTGCCCAGCTGGGAGGTGCCTAACAGCACAGTGGGGTGCAGGAAGCACTGGGACCCATGCCTCCTCATTCCCAAGCAGCCCAAGTGGGTGGCAGAGGCATGCCTACAGAGAGGGAGAAGGCTAAACTAGAGCCTGAGATATTGTGATATCTCTGCAGAAGGGGGCCAGGGAACGGAAGGGACTTTCAATGACAGCTAACTTCTCTTTTGTTCCTGTTCAAGTCTTTCAAATTCCCAGAAGCTCTTGGGATGGTGCGCCCTGAGAGGTAGGAAGCTGGAGTAAGGCATGTGGAAAGGGTGGGGAAACTGAGAGTTAAGGTGAGGGGAGAAAAGAGAATAGAGCAAGGACAAGGCTGAGAAACAAGAGGGAGAGTACAAGGGAAGAGGGAGTGAGGGAGAAGGAAGGAGCACCAAGGCAAAAGACAGTGAGGGGAGGCGTTAAGAATGTAGTGTCATGAGATACTGTCAGACAGCTTATAAATAGAAATAAGTGAAGGAGAAAGAGACTGATTTCCTTTTATTTAAGGCTGAATTATATTTTGCCATATACATATATAAAAAATCTGGCATATATATATATATATATATATATATATATATATGCGCCACATTTTGGGGGTGGGTCCTTTGAGCTGTTGATGGGTACTGGGTGCCATTTGCAAAAACATGGATGAACACAATGGACATTGTTTTAAGTGAAATAAGCCCATCACAGGATGATATGTGGTACCTAAAATAGTCATAGAAGCAGAGAGAGAAGCACCTGGGAAGTGGGGGCAGGATGGGGAGTTGTTCCATTGGTATAAAGTTTCAGTTATGCAAGATGAATTAATTCTAGAGATCTGCTGTACGGCAAAAGGCCTCTGGTCAACAATATTGTATTGCCCATGCCAAGTGTTCTTACTATACACAAAAAAACGTCAAACAAGTAAAAGAGATGATGGATATATTTATTATCCTTGATATTGTGGTGATGGTCACACAAGTATATGCATATGTTCAAATGTATCAAACTGTGTACATTAAATATGTACAGTTTATTGTATGTTAATTCTACCTCAATAATGCTGTTTTTAAAAAGAAGAAGAAAGGGACTGTAATTAGAGAAGTCTGAGTTTTGCGGGGAGAGAAAGGTTAAAAATTGGAAGCCCTTTCTAAACCTGTGAAACTCAGAAACATTCCTGAATGTAATTTTTCCAAGTCAGAGAATGTTCCTCTTTTTTTTTTTTTCCTTTGGTCTTAGTTTCCAGAATTTTAAAGTCAAATTTATTGCCTCAGTTTTGTGAGCTGTTCAAATCAGGAGACTGAAACATCTATATCTGCTTATTTGAGAGAGTTGTGTAAAGTTTGCCCCCAGATGTCTCACCTACATCACATTTCAGACTCTCAGCCTGTTAAAAAATGGGTGGAGAACAAATCCTGAATGAAACACAAAACATACACTGGGAGACCAGGAAGAGAAGTTCTCCCAACCCATCTTGTCTTGGGAAAAGAATAACCCATGACCTATGAAAATAAGATACAGTTCAACATTAAAAGGACTCCAGAGAAGAGGAAGACATGGGAAAGGCAGGGATCTCAGTGGAGCAGTCTTGCAGACATGCAGTAACTAGAAATATCAGTCAACCTATCAGGATTGTTGTAGTTGTCTGATTACTTTGACTTGCTTTTAATTACTTAATATATTTAGTTGGTAACACAAGAACATGGCATATATTTCCCCAAAACATCTGTAGTGAGAAGTAAGTCATTCTCCCAGCCTTGTCCTCCAACTGTATAGTCCCTCTCCCCCTATGTGGGCAGATGCTGACCCCAGTTCCTTCTGCATACAGCCATATTAAGATTGAAATCTGAAACCTGATCTAAGCCCTAAATATTGAGAGGGTATTTGTGACAGATCCTTTTACATTTTGAAAGCGCAATCACTATAGCTCCTGTTTAGGGAAGAGAAAGGAATCAACATTCATGAAGATAGAGCAGTTAGGAGGTTGTACAGGAAAACTTGGGTTCCCTGCCCCACATTGCATCATCTCCTTTGAGTTCAGCCATGGCCCTGGAGGATATTCCCACATGGGCTCCACCTCTCCTCATACTGGCAGCCACAACCTTAAGTACATCCTTCCCCAGGGCTTTTCCAATGATACTGATGCCAGGGGAGACTACTAGTGCATGTGCAGGAATGATCTGGGAGTGCAGGGGAATTCACGCTTCCAGGAACAACCCTCAGCCAGTGGAGAAAGAAAGCTGACAGATAAATGCTCCTCCTGGGCAATCCACAGAACACATTCCTCAGAAGCTCATGGATGGGTCCTGGTGCCCTCAGCAGTGACTTCTGTTATATACTTTTATTTTATCTTCCCTTCTCCCATCCTGCCCATTTCTCACTTCTGATCCCTGAGATAGATTATCTCCTAAATAGACAACCAGCAAAGAAGCCTTTGTAGACAGGCTCTGCTTTCTGAGTGTACCACAAAGTAATATCAGTTGTTCAGGTGAGAAGTGATAGGAGCTTGGACTATAGTGGTAGACATAGGAATGGATAGATTTGAAAGATGTTTGGAAAGTTAAATAATTTCAAGCTTTACTACAAAGCTGTGATCACCAAGACAGCACGCTACTGGCATAAAAACAGACACATAGACCAATGAGACAGAGTAGAGAGCCCAGATATGGACCCTCAACTCTATGGTCAAATAATCCTTGACAAAACAGGAAAAAATATACAGTGGAAAAAAGACAGTCTCTTCAATAAATGGTGCTGAGAAAATTGGACAGCTATATGTAGAAGAATGAAACTCAACCATTCTCTTATACCATACACAAAGATAAACTCAAAATGGATAAAAGACCTCAACGTGAGACAGGAATCCATCAGAATCCTAGAGGAGAACATAGGCAGTAACCTCTTCGATATCAGCCACAGCAAGTTCTTTCAAGATATGTCTCCAAAGGCAAAGGAAACAAAAGTGAAAATGAACTTTTGGGACTTCATCAAGATCAAAAGCTTCTGCACAGCAAAGGAAACAGTCAAGAAAACAAAGAGGCAACCCACAGAATGGGAGAAGATATTTGCAAATAACAGTACAGACAAAAGGTTGATATCCAGGATCTATAAAGAACTTCTCAAACTCAACACACATAAAACAGATAATCATGTCAAAAAATGGGAAGAAGACATGAACAAACACTTCTCCAATGAAGACATACAAAGGCTATCAGACACGTGAAAAAATGTTCATCATCACTCTCCATCAGGGAGATTCCAATTAAAACCACATTGAGATACCACCTTACACCAATTAGAATGGCCAAAATTAGCAAGACAGGAAACAACGTGTGTTGGAGAGGATGTGGAGAAAGGGGAACCCTCTTACACTGTTGGTGGGAATGCAAGTTGGTGTAGCCACTTTGGAGAAGAGTGTGGAGATTCCTCGAGAAATTAAAGTAGAGCTTCCCTATGACCCTGCAATTGCACTACTGGGTATTTGCCCCAAAGGTACAGATGTAGTGAAAAGAAGGGCCATCTGTACCCAATGTTTATAGCATCAATGGCGACGGTCACCAAACTGTGGAAAGAACCAAGATGCCCTTCAATGGACGAATGGATAAGGAAGGATAAGGAAGATGTGGTCCATATACACTATGGAGTATTATGCCTCCATCAGAAAGGATGAATACCCAACTTTTGTATCAACATGGATGGGACTGGAAGAGATTATGCTAAGTGAAATAAGTCAAACAGAGAGAGTCAATTATCATATGGTTTACTTTATTTGTGGAGCATAAAAATAGCATGGAGGACATGGGGAGATGGATAGGAGAAGGGAGTTGAGGGAAATGGAAGGGGAGATGAACCATGAGAGACTATGGACTCTGAAAAACAATCTGATCGTTTTGAAGGGGCAGGGGTGGGAGGTTGGGGGAGCCAGGTGGTGGGTATTAAGGAGGGCACGTATTGCATGGAGAACTGGGTATGGTGCATAAACAATGAATTCTGTTACGCTGAAAATAAATTTTTAAAAAAAGATAGTAAAAAAAAAAAAAAACCTGATGCAGCTATGTTCTTTGGTACCACTCTCTTTTATATTACCTTTTACATTATTTTATAATCATTATAGCTAGTCCAGGCTCACAGTTTGTGGTAAGTTCAAGATGGAAGAAGTCTGGTGATAAGCCACAACCCTATTTTATAGCTCTGCAATTGGCCACCATATACGGAGGTAAAACTCAAAACCTTGCAAAACTAGTTACAGGTGATGAAGATGGTATTTCCAGGCAGTCCCTAATTTAATTGAATTTAAAATGGGGCCTTTGGGAGATAGCCATGACATGAGATAGGCAATATCACATAGCCAGGACCATGGTAGTGGAGAAAGAAGTAGGAGTATAATAAGGGGAAGGGGAAGAAGATGTTCTTAACTGAGCCATGCACATTTATGCCCACACTTGCCCTGTGGAGGAAATATCATTTACCCCTATTTTGTAGATGAAGAAATGGAGACTCAGAGTGGTATGGTATATTCTCAGGGTAAGTGATAGATAAGGACATACCTTGGTCCAAATGGCTCCAAAGGCCATGCTTTCAACAACTATCTCCTTTAAAATTTCCTTCTACTCCAAAGTGGGCAGAAAACCCTTGGAGAGTCCAGCCATTTTTGCTTATGCTGGATTATCAGATTAATTAATTGTTGGTTAGATTCTGTTACTTAGTAGCTGAGGCTCAAGATGACATTTGGCATGTTATGGTGATAATAATATTGCAATAAATCAGTGTATCAAATCAACATGTTGCACACCTTAAATATACACAATGTTATAGGTCAATTATGTCATCAAAATTTAATTAATTATTTTTAAGAAGATGACATTTGGTGGGAGTGGAGAATGGAGATGACAGTAAGTGGACTTGGCAGCCCTGAATGCCTCTCAGTTATTTATTTAACAAACCATTTATGTCAGTTCATTTAATCATTAACAACTCCATGATATATGTACTGTTATTATCCTCCTTTTGTAGATGAGGAAACTGAGGCAAAATAAAATACCTTAACAATTTGCCCAGGGAATCATATTTAGTAAGTAGTGGAACTGTGATTTTTCACCCAGGAATCCCAAATCTGGTTTCTTACTCAGTGTTCCACATTGCTCCTCCTTCACTGATTCAGTCTACAGAGAAACACTTGTGGGTGTTTGCTCCATATCAGTTTAGTTAGATACTGTGGGAGTAAGGACTAGAAAAATATAAAAATAAACCAAGCAAGAATTCAGCTCCCAAGTAATTTATTCTCCAATAGATGTTAAGTATTTCCATAAAAGATCATGAGTAAAAGTAGAAAGTGACAAGCTGTCCAGTGAAAGATCCTATAAAATACGATGGAGATTCAAAAAAGGAGAGAGATTCCAACTTAGGATAATGTGACAGGATGGTACAACAGTTTTGTTTCATTTTTAAAAAAGATTTTATTTATTTATTTGTCATAAAGAGGGAGAGAAAGAGAGCAAACACAGGTAGGGGAGGGGCCGGGGAAGAAGTAGGCAAAGAGCCCGATGTGGGATTCAATCCCAGGACCCTGGGATCATGACCTGAGCTGAATGCAGATGCTTAACCATCTGAGCCACACAGGTGTGCCAAGTGTCCAACAGTTTGTTTTGTTTTAACGAATCCCTCCAAAATTTAGTGGCTCAGAAGTCACCTATTTATTTATTATTTCTCACTATTCTGTGGTAGGCCAGGCAGTCCTTCTGTTGGGTTTGCTCCATGGTGCTGGATGACCTAGGCTGTCCTCATTTACTTGTGGAGGCTAGGACCTCCCTACTTATGACCTCTTGCCCTGCAGATGCATAGTGTAGCCTCTCTTCTGGTGGAAAACCCTTCCTAATAGCAAGAAGGAAAGCCCTGATGCACAAACACTTTTCAAGTCCCACACTATGCCACATTTGCTAATAAAACTAGCCACATGGGGGCACCTGGGTGGCTCGGTGTGTTAAAGCCTCTGCCTTAGGCTCAGGTCATGATCCCAGGGTTCTGGGATCGAGCCCCGCATTGGGCTCTCTGCTCAGCGGGGAGCCTGCTTCCTCTCTCTCTGCCTGCCTCTCTGCCTACCTGTGATCTCTGTCTGTCAAAAAAATAAATAAAATCTTAAAAAAAAAAAAAAAACTAGCCACATGTCCTAGTTCAAGGTTCAAAGTTTGGAGAAATAGATTCCACTTTTTGATAGGAAGAGCTGCAACATTACAGTACAAGATGACATGCTTGGAGGGATTGGAGGGATAGATGGTCTTCTTTCTTTTACCCCCACTTAGTCAGGACCAGAAAAAGCATTACAGGAAGGATGAGCCTTGGAAGGGGCTGAGGAATGTGGAAGACTTCTCGTATGTGTGTATAAAACCATAGAAGCAAAAGAGCTGAGAGGTCCTCATGGACCAGTAAGGGCTTCATTTGTGCTAAAGAAAGGTGGAAGGGTAAGTTGGAATTGAGTCCTAGAAGGGATGGAGTTTTCCAATGACTGAGGAAGAGACTGATCTTTGCTTACAGACCACTTCTCCTCCAAGAACCTGCTACATCTACACATTTGGCTGCCATGGAAACACGTTTTTTATGTCCTTGCAGTGCCCCCACTCCCTGGCCTGAGTGGCAGGCAAAGCACCTATAGTAGCCAGTCTAGAGGCTGCCAAAGTTCTATGGTGATCCATCCAGAAAAGGTGAGCTGGCACTGTGTTACACAGAGGGTGGCATATCTTAGCAGGGGTGAAATGAGGAGTGCACTGCAATTAAGTCAAAGCCAGTCATCAAAAGTCATGTTCAACATTTTCACATGGGAGCTGAGAACGAGGGAGCCAGCTGGTTGAGAGAGGAGATGTAGAATATACAAAGAGAGAAACTCTTTCTCACCCATGCATAGGTGTTTGTTTACAGGTAATTGTTTTCTCTTCAGGTTTTCAATGGTCCTGTCCCTGCATTAGATGATGGATAGTCTGTCTCTGCATCAAGTGATGGGTGGTTCTCTCCCTTTCATCCCTGGCTAGAACAGTGAATAGAATAAAATTTTGAAAAGAAGCAAGGAAACCAGGGATGGAAATATGTCTTGGTCAGGTTGCAAAGTGAAATTGAACCCCAAATGGGATGGGTATGCAGGAATCAAGTTGTTTTTAAAATGAGCTATTCTTTTTCTATCTCTCCTAACAACTAGTCATACCATAAAATGAAAACTGAAGCCATCACATTTTCAGGCAAATCCTGTGATTAGGTGAAGTCTTGAAAGCTTAGAGAATATTAGTTTGAAGTCTCTTTCTTTCTTTCTTTCTTTCTTTCTTTCTTTCTTTCTTTCTTTCTTTCTTTCTTTCTTTTTTCTTTCAAATATTTTATCAGTTCTCACTCCAGTTGTTAAAGAAGCCAGGCACCATTCCGTTCTGCATTTTTCCTGTTGGGAACATTCACCAAGTACATCTCATCAGTGGCACAGGAAAATATATTTCCCTGGAAACCAAAAGTCACACAATAGTCCTCACCCTCAAAAGCCCCATGGGGTGGAGAAATCCCCATTATAATTAAAATCCGATTATTCTGCTTTTATGTCACCTCCTTTTGCTGTAAATGAGGGCCAGTCCAGCTGTCAGAGCACAAAAAGACATAGATACAATGTGGTCTGTCAACCACTTATGTTTCTCTTTTATGAAATCAACTTTTATAACTTTGCAGTCAGCCCACTGACAGACTGTAAAACTTGGCTTATTGGAAACAGATTCATCAACCATGAGACATACTTGTCAGAGACTGATCCAGTCTTCCTGGAGATGGGTCCATCCTCAGAGAAGACACCATTGGGAATGAGAGCCAGAGTTTCATCGAAAAATGTGTAGACACCTGTCCTGAGTCACCCCAGCCATCACACCTTGTGGAAAGCACACACGCTGAGCCCTCTTAGAATTTGTGAGATATTTATTGGTTATGTACCAGGGTTATGGCTGCCTATGAATCTTATTCCAGTAGGATTCATTGTCCACAAATCCAGCCAAATATTACTTTCAAAAGCATTTCTAGTCTATTTGTGGCAACAGAAATGTCTCCTCTTTTGGGAACCCACAATGTTGGCAACAGGGGCCAGTTTCCACTTCAAAGGAAGTGTGTTCAAAGCAGATGCCCCTTTGGACTAGAGTAACAGTAGGAGTGGTCTGACATGCCTAGTTTTCATGCATATTCAATTACTCGTGCTCTGTCTTACCTTCACTGCATGCTCAGAAGCAACCTCTGACCCCAAATTGGTCTGCTTCTGCACAAATGGGACTTTGGAGCCAAAGACAGAAAGAGCTTGAAGAGTCTCCCTTTTACCACAGCTTTGTTCTCTTTTAGGGACTGACTTACCTTGTACATGACTCTCTTCCCTCAATATCCAGAGGCTCAGCTGCAGAGAAGAAGCAATGATGCAGGCACTACTGGAAAACACATCTCCATGGCAACCCTGGAGTTACCTCATCCAACAGCGTTCAGATGTTACTGACCACAGAAGTATTTTTTTTAATGTAGAGAAAGCATCAGCTATGTCTACATAGCCAAGAGGTTTTTATGTTTTGTTTTGTTTTGTTTTTTCCTTTTGGTTTGCTTTTAATGTTATATCACTCCATTCATATCTCTTGGGATAACATCATATATTGGGGGAGAATTTTGTATGTAGACAGCATTTTTCCCTGTGCCTCTGTCTCAGCACATGTACATTTCTTTCCTACAAAAAAAAGAGAGATTCTTCTAAGGAGACAGTGTCATTATTCATCTCTGCTCTAGTTGCCAAAGAGATTTTTTTTAATGTTTTGAATCCAGAATTTATGTTTTCTCACAGCTTCAGCAGGATCCAGCCCATTCAACATGTGATCAGGATTGTTCACAGAAAACCAGGTGCTTGGGGTCAAAGTGGGAGTGACTGCTGCCATGATGACCCTTGACCCTACAGACTGGAATCATTAACTCAAGAACACACGTGGTTAGCACTTCTCCACTTTATTCAGCCTGCTGGTGGTTAGCATTATTGGGAATGATGTCTCTTGTCCCCAAAGAGCTAACTTAATTGTTGCGAAGCATTAGAGAAAAAAGATGCTGTTTCTCTATGCCAGTGGCTCTCAACACGCGGAGAGGAGGGGTTTTATCCCCCAGGAACATTTGGCAATGTCTGGAAACCTTCTTGGTTGCCGCAAATGGGAGATGGTATCTTATGGGTAGAAGATGGGATGCTGTTAAACATCCTCCAAAGTAGAAGATATTTGCAAGCGACATATCAGATAAAGGACTAGTGTCCAGAATATATAAAGAACTTAGCAAACTCAACACCCAAAGAACAAATAATCCAATCAAGAAATGGGCAGAGGACATGAACAGACATTTCTGCAAAGAAGACATCCAGATGGCCAACAGACACATGAAAAAGTGCTCCATATCACTCGGCATCAGGGAAATACAAATCAAAACCACAATAAGATATCACTTCACACCAGTTAGAATGGCTAAAATCAACAAGTCAGGAAATGACAGATGCTGGCGAGGATGCGGAGAAAGGGGAACCCTCCTACACTGTTGGTGGGAATGCAAGCTGGTGCAGCCACTCTGGAAAACAGCATGGAGGTTCCTCAAAATGTTGAAAATAGAACTGCCCTATGACCCAGCAATTGCACTACTGGGTATTTACCCTAAAGATACAAACGTAGTGATCCAAAGGGGCACATGCACCCGAATGTTTATAGCAGCAATGTCCACGATAGCCAAACTATGGAAAGAACCTAGATGTCCATCAACAGATGAATGGATCAAGAAGATGTGGTATATATACACAATGGAATACTATGCAGCCATCAAAAGAAATGAAATCTTGCCATTTGTGACAACATGGATGGAACTAGAGCGCATCATGCTAAGTGAAATAAGTCAAGCAGAGAAAGACAACTATCATATGATCTCCCTGATATGAGGAAGTGGTGATGCAACATAGGGGCTTAAGTGGGTAGGAGAAGAATCAATGAAACAAGATGGGATTGGGAGGGAGACAAACCATAAGTGACTCTTAATCTCACAAAACAAACTGAGGGGGTTTGGGAGAAGGGGGTGGGATTATGGACATTGGGGAGGGTATGTGCTTTGGTGAGTGCTGTGAAGTGTGTAAACCTGGTGATTCACAGACCTGTACCCCTGGGGATAAAAATATATGTTTATAAAAAATAAAAAATTAAAAAAAAAACATCCTCCAAAGCAAATAACCAGCCCCACTCCCCAATACTAAATGATCTAACTCAGAATGTAATTAGTGCTTAGACTGAGTAACTGTGCTCTACATAGTCAAACTGGAAACCCAGCAAGGTGTACATTCACAGCGCTTCAGATCTCTATTTTTATCAATGGGAGGCAAACAATGGGTTATTTATTAACTGCAAGTACATTCACTAGAGAACTCCAGTACATAGAAGTACTTTCTTGTGACTGCTAATCCCTTCTGGAAAGACTTTTCTTCTCTGAATTATGATCTCAGTCTACATTGTCTCACACTGCCTATTGTTAACATTCCTTTCTGCACAGTTCATATGAACATAAATCCTTCCTTTAAGGTCTAACCAATTAGGCTTAAAGAAAATAAAAGTAGATTCTTGATTTAAAAGCAATATGCTCACTTCCAATCTCTCTCTATCTCTTTCCCTCTCTCTCTCTCTCCCCCTTTCTGGAAATCTCAGGACAGGTGGAGCCAGGAGAAAGGGTGGAGTGACCTTCAGGAACCCATCTCATGGCCACATCTGTAATCTGCTGTTCATGCTTAATTGCCATTTCTTTGCTATCACTAGACTTCTAGTCATACATCCTAGAATTATTACCTAAATGTGATTCATATGCTGCATAAATATGGCCAAATTTTTTGTTTTCCTCTGACGGAAATAGGAGGAAGCATGAGAGCAGCTTAGCTCCTGGGATCCACCAGCATAGAAACCAGCAACAGAGATCATGCTTAGACAAGTTCTCAGAGTCAGTCACACCAAATTCCACACTGGCCTTCTCACCAGGAATACTTTTCTTCCAAAGCACGAGTGGCTAAGTCATATCAAGGCAAACTTAGGTCAAAATTACAAATATGTAGGCCCTCTGAATGTTACACCCACTTGCTCACTGCCATGGAGGCAGATGATATAAGGCTAAGGGAAGAAACTTGCTTAGTGAGCTCTCACTCAAGACAGAGTGGGCTCGGTCAAGCTACCTTGTGGAGGGTTCCATCCAACAAGATGGCGATTCTCTGAAAAGTGCTACGGATTAGAGAGGGCCAGCTAGAGTGTGTTGCAGGATTTCTGCTCCAGTTCCTCATAGTTGTTACATTTAAGAAAATGCTTAAGGTGTTAAAGCAAAGAAAGCATTTTAGAAGTTGATATAGATACATGGATAAGCATATAAACAGAAGAAGATGATCTCCAAAGTCTTCAGTAGCTTAATGCCACCTCACTAAGGAAATTAAAAAGAAAAAATAAGAAGAAAAGATCATATTTGTGTATCTTAAATTGTAAGGGATGCTCAAATTACCTCTGGGAATCCTACCGCAGAGGAAGCCGTATAGCATGCAACTCCTAGAATTCAGCAGTATCACACCTGAGATAAATAAGCAGCAGGTTCCATAGGGAGCCGGAAGCACAGCCTACTGACATTTGGAACAGAGTCTGGGCCTGCCAGACTCTCCCTCTTTGGATTCACCACAGTTCTCAAGGCAGAATTTGATTGGCTTATTTCATCCTTCGAGCAGAGGTTATTTCTTGGTCCCACTATGACCCCAGGAGTAATATGGATCTCACCCAGGCCCCCTTAGCCACTTCCTGCAGAAAGAATCTCCTGGGCCACTTTCTTTTGTGGAGAGCAGAACGTGAGGCAGGCCCAGGATGCTTCACGGACGTCCCTCCAAAGCAGGGTCCGGTTTAAGGTCTTCATCCATCAAGCTCCTCACTCTTAACCCGAATGGCTGTTCCTCCCATCAGTTGCTCTGCAGCCTAGATCTGGAAGAATAGAGCCACTTTTTAACAGAGGAAGAACCGTCTTTGCATCTGCTTGCACGGCCTGTCAGCAACTTTGCTGCACAAGGCCCGGAGGAGCTGAGCTGGCCCTTCTGTTATGGAAAGCCAGAAAATCCATACAGATGTTTTTCTGAAAGTTGTTCTGACCAGGGCTCAGGGAATTAGCCCTGCCTGGTATCACATAGCATGGGGGGAGGTAGGGAATTCTCTTTGGGGAGCAGGAAGTATATTACATGAAATCAAAATGTAAGTGTGTTCTTTTTGGATTAGGCAATATTTTTCCTTCTATTTTTCTTTATATAACCTTATCACTTAGCTTCCTTATTTCTTTTTCCTATGCCTTCCTTGGCTCCCAAGCCAGCACTGGGTCTGCAGGATAGACTCAGCTCACTGGGCAGCCCTAAACAGCATGGTTTTGTAGTCACTCTATACTTCAACCTCATCTAAGTTTCATTAGGGCCTTTCTAATCTCGTTTTCTTTTCTTACTCCATCTGGATTATCAGATCTTAAAAGACCTCTGACTTACAACCCAGAGTGTGAGATGCATGACTTTGCTTGCTATCTGACTCCCTGTTCTTGTGATGCTCCACACTGGCCTCCCTCTCACACTCTCTCCTTCCATACCAGCACCTGTCTTCAGACAAGAAGACAAAGAAGACCCCCCACCCCTAGTGTTCATTTATGATCACAGAAGACATTTCATTTCATAATTTGAGATGAACTTTAAATGTATGCACCCCCAAGAGAGGAATGCCAAACTAAACTCAAAGGAAGGCATGAATTGTGCACAGTCTCACCTCGAAACAGAGATTTCCTTTGTGTTTGTTTGCATGTCTGTTGGGTTTAGCATTGGACTTCTTGGGGATTGGGGATGAGGGGACGGAGTACAGAAAGACCAGAAAAGCGCTGAACAACAATGGGGAATCAAACCTCATTTTCTTCACCATTTTGATTTTCTCCTCTGCTTAATTAAGCATCTTCCTTCCTCACGTTTTCCTGGTCATCTCATGAGTCAGCCAGACCTGAGCTGATATCGCTTGGCACAGGTAAATGCAGACTCTGAGATGGAGGTGGTTCTCTCCTTTGCCTTTCATGCATTCCCTATCCATTCTTTTTTTTTTTTTAATTAAATTTAATTTTTTTTTCAAGGTTCCAAGATTCATTGTTTATGTACCACACCCAGTGCTCCATGCAATACATGCTCTCCTTAATACTAACGACGAGGGCCTCCCAACTCCCTCCATAAAACCCTCAGTTTGTTTCTCAGAGTCCACAATCTCATGGTTTGTCTCTCCCTCCAATTTCCCCCAACTCACTTCTCCTCTCCATCTTCCAATATCCTCCATGTTATTTGTTATGCTCCATGAGTAAGTGAAACCATATGATAATTGACTCTCTCTGCTTGGCTTATTTCACTCAGCATAATCTCCTCCAGTCATGGCCATCTGTACCCCAATGTTCATAGCAGCAATGGCCTTTGTATCACTATCCATTTTTTTTAAGAAAAATTTTTTAAAGATTTTATTTATTTACATGAGAAAGAGAGAGCGTGAGCATGAGAAGGGGAGGGTCAGAGGGAGAAGCAGACTCCCTGCTGAGCAGGGAGCCCCATGCAGAGCTCTATCCTGGGACTCTAAGATTATGACCTGAGCCAAAGGCAGTCGCTTAACCAACTGAGCCACCCACGTGCCCCATGTATCCCTATCCATTCTTACATTCAAAGTGGCTTTCCCCAGGTATTGAGAAATAAGCCTGTGTGCCTGAAGGCAAAGATTTGACTTCTTTACTGATCAAGAAATTTTGAAAAGAACAGAGGTAGGAAGAAACCAAAGCAGAGAAGGGATGAGCCCTAGGATGGAAGAAATGAAAGACCAAGTAAGAATCTGTTGGAAACACAAAGTATGAAATTAAATAATGACACGATGTATCTTTATGCCAGTCCTGGGTTTGTTTGTCAACTCACACATCCCCTTCATTCCCCATCTGCTTTTTTTTTTTAATCACAGGGGTCGACCACTGCAAGCTGTTGATCAAAGTCCTGTAGTAGTAGGGTTCTGGCTGGATTTGGCCATGGGGGCATCAGTGGGAGACAGGAGGGCAGGAGGAGAGGAAAAGGTAAGTGTCTCTCCCTCCCTCTCTGCCTTACACAATTTGTATGTCAGTATCTTTAGAGTCATTCCCCCCTCAAAAAATAAGACTTTTCAGGGAACTCTAAGATTTTGATGACCTAAATATCAAGGGAGAAATAGAAAGGCATCCAGAGAGAATAACCTCTTGCTCTCATTTTCCTTAAACACTAATTTGAGAGGAGGCTCTATTCAGCTCTTTCTCATTCACCTTTTTTTGGGGGGGGGCGGGTATCCCCTTATATGAGCAAGTGACTGAGGGCCTCCACACTAGGTCTGGTGAACGAAATTAACCTTTAACCTCACTTCATACAGGTCACTATGGCACATTTGTTCCAAGACAAACTGCGTGAATGAGTGGTCACCTCTTGCTTTAGAGAATTTAGCATTTTGATTTCCTTGCTTATTCCTATGATGTTGCTAGACCTGTGTATAGAATATCCATACTACTTAAAAATATGGCCCAGACCCTGGGCCATGTTCTCTTTCTTTTACACTTGTATTAGCTAGTTTATACTCATCAACCCACTTGTTCCAAATGGGCATTTTACTACTCTATATAGAAAAAAGGTATGATTTCCAAATTTGCTTCACTGTTAAAAACTATTCAGAAACTAAGCAATGGAGTGACTCTAATTAGTATGGTTAACTCTTGGGGTCTGGACTCTGGTTTGGATGTTGTAAGAAATGTGGTAGGAATTTGGGATGCAAATCTCAATTCCCAACTCCCCCACCCTAAACTCTCAAGCCAACATTTTATTTTATTCTATTTTATTTTCAAACATTAAGGTAGTTTTGTACTCGAAGCAGCTGACTCGCTGTATGTTATGTTAAGGATAATTTTTTCAGGGCAAGAGTTCTGGAGAGAAGGAGAGAGGAATCATGAGAATGCAGAATGCTGTCCCATCCACTCCTTCATCTGCTGTTATCTTTTTGGCAGTGTCTTTGGTCCCATTTTGGCCAGGAGTTGTCCAAGGGCCAGATGGTAACCTAGGGAGTCAGATTTGGGAAAATTCACAATGTCACTCCAACCCTCCAATTTAATCTTCCAGCTTTAGCTTTTCCATGAAGGCTAAGGAGTGGCCAGTGAGATAAGAAGAAAACTAGGAGATAGGTTGCCTCAGAGGTCAGGTGTCTTTCAAGGAGTGGTCATTCTCAAAACGAATAAGCAAACAACAACAAAATATTATTCCTAAAACAGCTTTTGCTCTAGTGACAGCTCTTCCCATTCCATTACCACCAAGGTCCTAGATGGTGTACCCACCTTTGAGCCCTCATGACTCCCACTCATCTCCTGGAATTGCTCTTCAAATGTCACCACCAACATTCTGATAATTAAATTCGGGAACATCTTGGTTTTCATCTGCCAGATGCAACAGCAGGACTTGATGAATTTGTTTGGTCTTTATTTTCTCCATTTTGTCACTCTCTTCATCCAGTCTGGGGCCAAACATGGTCTCTCCTCCTTCTTTTTTCCATTGGCCCCTTGGAAAGCAGGCAATTTGAGCCAGATTTCTACATTAGTTTATTTGCAACTTCTTAAAAATAGCGAAGCTCTCCTTTTGCTCACATGTCTGCTTTTTTGATGCTTGCACCATCTGCCCGTACTGCTTCCCGCTTGGTGTTCTCATTCAGGGAAGCCCTGGTCACTGCTCTTCAGTCTTTAAACCTGGTTCAGCAACATTCCCACTTCATTCCTGTCCTCCTTCTGTGACTTAAATATACCCGAGAACCACCAATCCAACTCTGGTCTTTCTGATTTTTTCATGGTCTTCTTCTACCCACTGATATTTCTTCCATTTCACTTCAATCACACATAATGGTCACATTCTGGACCTTGCTGTGAACAGAATGACCACCTTCAAAATCATGAATACAAACACCCTACTCTGGGACACTATCTTCCAGCTTTCCCCTCATTTGATCACATACCCCCTGAAACCTCTAACCTGTGGACCCTACCACTCTCTGATCTACTTTCACCTCTGGTCTTCATTTCTCCCCATTTAGTTGTTTCTCAATGATGACCATTCTGATCTTTGGCACATAGTCTGACCCTAGAGGTGCAGAGCCTTCTGCTGTCAATACTAACCTCCTCTCAGCATCTCCCCTATGTATACTTAACCCCATACTCGCACACTCCATCTATCTTTTTTTTTTTTTTTAAGATTTTATTCATTTATTTGACAGAGAGAAATCACAAGTAGATGGAGAGGCAGGCAGAGAGAGAGAGAGGGAAGCAGGCTCCCTGCTGAGCAGAGAGCCCGATGCGGGACTCGATCCCAGGACCCTGAGATCATGACCTGAGCCGAAGGCAGCAGCCTAAACCACTGAGCCACCCAGGCACCCACACTCCATCTATCTTGAAACACTTTACATTAGGCATTTATGACACCTCCCATTTTTCTGAGTACCCTCTCTATGGATTCCTTTTGGGATTCTTTCTTTTTCTACCCAACATTTAAACTTAACTTCCCAAGGACTCAGACCTGGGATTCCTTCTCTTCTCTATTCACACCCTTTTCCTAGATGATGTCATCCATCCTTAAGGCTTCAAACGTCATCTGTATAGTTATGATATCAAAATTCATACCACAGCCCAGGATTTCCTGCACTCCAGGACCCAAGCTGCCCACTCGATGTTACTATTACTTTGTACAGTTATCACAAACATAACATGTTCAAAACTGAACTCTTGATTCCATATTATTCTCATCCAGTTGCTCAAGCCAGAAGCTTGAGAGTTATCAGCGACCTTTCCTTCCTTTTCATATATACAACATCACCAATTCTTAACAGTTCTACTTCCAAAAAACATCTTAGATATGTTGACTTTCTCCATTTCCATGCCAATTCTCTAGTCCAAGCCTTAATTATTACTCAACTGGACTACTTCAAAAGCCTCCTAATTGGTTTCTTCATATGCACTCTTGTTTTCCTATAATCAATTCTCTTTACAGAAGTCAGTATTGTAGAGATCATTATGAAATAAAAAAATATATAGAGGCACCTGGGTGGCTCAGTGGGTTAAAGCCTCTGCCTTCAGCTCAGGTCATGATACCAGGGTCCTGGGACTCTCTGCTCAGCAGGGAGTCTGCCTCCCCGTCTCTCTCTGCCTGCCTCTCTGCCTTCTTGTGATCTCTATCTGATAAATAATAAAATCTATAAAATGTATATATATATATATGTGTGTGTGTGTGTGTGTGTGTGTGTATCTTCCCTCAGTTCCTGACACAGAGCTTCTAAA